>NW_022631043.1:3685124-4124897 GCF_010015895.1 Lontra canadensis
CTTCTTCTTCTTCTTCTTCTTCTTCTTCTTCTTCTTCTTCTTCTTCTCCTTCTTCTCCTCCTCCTTCTTCTTTTTTTAAGATTTTATGTATTTGACACACACACAGAGAGAGAGATTACAAGTAGGCAGAGAGGCAGGCAGAGAGAGAGGGGGAAGCAGGCTCCCCGCTGAGCAGAGAGTCCAATGTGGGGCTCGATCCCAGGAATCTGAGATCATGATCTGAGCCGAAGGCAGAGGCTTAACCCACTGAGCCCCCAGACTGCCTTTCTGAAGGGATATTGCAGTGATTTAGGCATAAGTCCTACAGAATAGTCAGCCTAGGTTTGAATCCCAATTCCACTGATGCATGACTTTTGCAAATTAGTGCAGTTAATTTTTCTGTTCCTTGCTTTTTCATCTGGGTAGGCAGCTAATAATAGAATCTATTTTGTAGAATTTTTATAAGAATGTAAACTCTCAGGGTATAATATCTGGGATATAGTAACTTGATTATTATAGATAAGCCCAACTTTATATATAGGGACTTTATAAACAGGAATTGAGTCGACAAGTCAGCATGACAGCAGAGAGACTGGCTTGATGTGAGTGGAAGATGTGGCTGGAGAATCGTGTCTAGTGATATATTTGGATAGTTAAAGCTGAGCTGCAGTAGATTACTTTGGCGTCAGATGGGAAGACAAAATGGGCTGGCTGAAAGATTTGAATTGCAATGATATGATAAAAGATGTATTTTTAAAAGACTAATCATGCCAGAATGTGTGAAGAAAATGTACTGGAGGCAAAGAACTCTCTCTGACTTTCCAAGCCAATCAAAGTCTACAATTTGACATGCTTATCTCCTTGATTCATTTTTCATAAGATGAATCTTATGTATAACTGTATAAATCAGTTTTTATAAAATTGAGCTAAATTTTCAAATAGCACATCTGGGCTTAAAGATTCTTTGTTCATTGCAAATGGTCCCAGCAATAAGAAGATTAATTTTCAACAACTCAGTATGTATGGTTGTAATGTGTTCCCTGAAAATACAATTTCATATCGTACCACTGGAGGGGAACAGATTGAACTCAATTATTTCATTCTCTCCCTTATTATTGAAATATTGAAGCACAACAAAGACACCTTTTTCCCTCTAATTGCTTGTTCTCTAGCTGCTGGTATATTGTTGATTTCAAAATTTCAAATATTGATGTTAAAGTGACAATATGTGTTTCTGCACCACAAGCAAGTGTCAGAAATGAAGGAATTTTAAGGGAAGGCACGTGATAAATCAGGAAATCTCCTACCACTGCACTTCCTTACCAGGAAAAAGCACTGGTCAAGAAAAGAGAAGTAGAAATACTTGACTCTTTGAAAAGAGCTTGGGAGATTCAATATGGGTCCATCTATCATGGCTGGCAAGCAGGGGCTTCTGGTTGGCTGCAAGAGACTGGTGAATGTGGGCTGCTGCCTTGGCCATGCAGAAAGCCCGAGATCAACAGATTATTCCCTGCAATACATTTTACAATGCCTAAGTAGGAATTGCCACCAATAAATGAGAAAAAGGGGAAAAACTAATTGTGCATGTTCTCAGATCAATTACTTCCAGTGATGTGCTTTTCATGGTACCACACAATGGAGAGGTGTTTATAAACATGAATAAAGAAAAGAGGGAAAGGAAGAATGGAAGAGAGAGAGAGAATGAAGAAGCACAGCAGACTTTATACCTCTGGACTAATCTCTAGTTTCTCAGGTTATTATGAAACTTTATGGATGGACTAATGATTCATTTATACTTGAGTAAACTAATTATTGTGGACTTTATAAATAACATCTGTTTTTTAAAGATTTTATTGATTTACTTGACAGAGAGAGAAAGAGAGAGATCACAAGTAGGCAGAGCAGCAGGCAGAGAGAGAGGGGGAAGCAGGCTCCCTGGCAAGTAGAGAGCCCAATGCAGGGCTCGATCCCAGGACCCTGAGATCATGACCCGAACCAAAGGCAGAGGCTTAACCCACTTAGCCACCCAGGTGCCCCGTAAATAATATATTTGTCTAGTATCCTATAAAACTTCTACATCCAAGATCTTATTTAAAATAGCAATGCTGAAATAACTACCACCACTGATTGAACATAGATAAAGTAACAGAGCCCGATGAAATCATCTATCCAAAATGAAATAACAACCTCCCAAACCATCAACTTAGAGGTGACAGGTGAAATCACGAGTGGATCTGTAGCTATTCAAAGAGCAGACATTGCAAAGGGGAAAAAAAAAAAAAGGAAAGAAAAGAATATAAAGCAGGCCAGAATCAAGAAAAAAATCCCTACATCTAAAGGAAGAAGTGGTTTCAGCAAAGGAGGAGAGGCTGTTCTCAGTGATACCTGACAAAGGGCAAGAACACCCGGGGTTTGTGGAGTGGAGAGGGAGCTAACCTTGTTTTTGTTGCATTTTTGAAATATGACTTTCTCATTGAGTAAATAAGTACAACCTTAAACTAATAGTTTTCCCAAACGTCTTATAATCAAATCACCTGGGGAGGGTTTTTTTTTTGACAGAAATCACAAGCATATAGAGAGGCAGGAAGAGAGAGAGGAAGGGAAGCAGGTTCTCTGCCGAGCAGAGAGCCAATATGGGGCTTGATCCCAGGACCTGGGATCATGACCTGAGCCAAAGGCAGAGGCTTTAACCCACTGAGCCACCCAGGCAACCCAACCTGGGGAGCTTTTTAAGGGCATAGTTATAAGATCAGGCATACATTCATCTTTCGAAACTCCCTGGGATTTTGATGCACAACAATTAATAATGTTTAGTATTATATTTTATCTTTGCATAGATATGCTTCAGAGTGGCAATAAAATAGTACCATCCACTTCTTAGTCAACTCAGTGTTGGCACAGAACAGAAAAGTTACACCAAAATCTAACAGGAAGAATAACAAATTTTATCATTAAGCCATGACAACACAGATGGGGGAATAATATCTGAAAAGTGCAGAACAAAATAGATCCCATAAATGAAAATAACTATACCAGTAGTGATTCCCACCCAGCTATCAGGACATAATGGATGAGGAATTGGGTATCAGACTGAATTATGTAAAATAGGAGTAATGAACAATTAGCTATTTTTTTTACAAGGTTATTAGCTAAGCATTTCTCCATTCTCACTGAATTTCTTAAGAGAAAAAAATGACAGGCTGGATTCCTGTCTAGAATTCATTTGTTTGCTAACTTGATGGTGCAATGTTTGCCATCATAGGGAGTTGTCTGTATGAGGTGGGATTAGGCAGGTTTTGTAGAATCTGGCAGGATTTTCCATCTGTAGCATAAAAGTAAGGGTCAGATAGGTAAATGTGTTAAAAAATAGGTGGTCATGAGGTGACCCTTCACCATCTGCAATGTTTGATTAATCTGGAATTATACTCTTCAGTCAAGCCCCTCTCCTGGTCTTGCAATGTGGCATTTTTCATTCTCTCCAGGATGTCTCCATGTGGCTTCACCTGTGCTACGGGAAACTCAATGTCCGCAGGCAAATGATCTTCCCCCTAGATATGTATTTCTTGCCTTCCCCATCTTACAGAGTAGGGTCTCTGGAGTTGGAAATGTGTTTCTCCACCCCTTTCCAAAGTGTATTCCTTGGGCATGTCTCCTCTCAGTACCTTCCCTGCTTACTATATGGTGTACACTCAGTGTGTTTGTTAGATAAATACATGAGTGAAAAGGGAACTGTGAAAATGCTATGGTGAAGAACACACAAGAAAATGAAACTAGGGGCACTTTACCACGTTAAAAGGAATCCTGAAACGCATGGAAGAATGACAAGTGCTTGCACTCTCTTCTCTAGCTGAGGGGTTCAGAGTCCCATAGAGTTGATGAAGGCTCCATGAGGTTGAATCTAGTGAGGGACAGTCTCCTCCTAGACCTCTAATGGCACCAGCATTAAGGGACTCTTGAACAGGGAGATGAAGGTGAAGAGGGAGTTGGTGAAACAGCTGAGAATGTGGAAGTGGGAAGCCACAGGGAATGGAGCGTTTGGCAGAGTCCCCCAAACCTGAGAATGAAGCCAGAGCTCAACAAGTCGGGAAGATCCAAGGTTTTACGCAAGTTCTATCTGGAGGGGGAGACTATCTCCCACATGATAAAATATCTGAATGAGGTCTACTCACCAGCTGACCCTTCATGTAGGTTGCAATGTAAATGGAACTTCAGGGACCAAGATTTCAGTCCCAGTAGAGAGAGGACAAACACAGTGGCTGTGTGTTTGCATGCGTGTTTGAAGCTGGGGTCTCCTCGCTCTGGACACATGTGCTAGCATGGATCCACTCAAATTCTAATCACGAGGGCATAAGCCTTACTTGTAAACATCCCTCACACCACTTTTCTTGTTATTTGAGCTGGAATTATCATTTCAGTGGCTTTGTGATGGACCACTTGGTTAGATTGATCTCCATTTCTTCAAATCCTATTTCTTGTGTATTTTCACTTAGGGCGGAATGCAACGGAACTTCTCAGGATGCCTGGAGGACAGAAGGGAAGGGGTAATGCTTTTGAAAACTTGCATGCTATGTTGCTGACCTATTGACTGACCTCACTGGTATAAAACAACAACCTCTTCTGTCTTCTTCTTCAGCTTCTCTAACTCTTGAGTCAGAAATGTATGTGTTTGGGTCCATGATGCAGGGAACATGGTTGGACTGACATGGGTTTCAGTCCATCCTCAGTGGCTTTTAGTTCATGCTTGTACATTCCAGTCTGTCCTCACTCTCCACATTTTACATCTTTCTTCCCTGAAGACCTGTCCTGTGGAGGTCAAGCTCTAACAGAAGCAGGGACAGACTTACGGACACTGCCTGCCAGCTTTATAATTGCACAAGTCCAAATTCTTTTAACAAATCTCTCTAATTCAACCTCTGTCTCTTAATGTTCTCTCTCCCTGTGTGTGTGTGTGTGTGTATACAAACATACACATGGGCACACACATATCAGGTGCATATATATGTATGTGAGGGGGTTTTGCTTCTATATTTGAACTCTGACTGATTCAACTCTCCTCTTCTATTTGCTTCCTTAAGCCATATCTTCTACACAGAGTTACAAAGTCTTAAACATCTTAGGAACTAGTTGGTCACACTTTGGTAATCACCAGCTACCCTCAGTCCTCACCATCTCCTGCAGCTTCCATGCCCCTTCCATCAATCTTAATGATGAAAACATCAGACACAGGAACAACCACTAAAATTAGAAATCTTATTTTGCTAAGTTCACAGGCACAAATAGGTTCATTGTTTTATAAATAATAAGTATTTGGGGAACTCAATAGCTTATAAGAAAGCCCACCCGTTCTGTGTTATTTCGATTAACTAGGAATTTCCTTCCTTGTGATGAGAAAAAAGTCATGTTCTGATAACTTGCCTCTGATGATTCTGCTGCTGCTTTCCGGAACACCAGAGAATGAGTCTAAGCCATTGGTTTTGTACATTAATCTTTTAGAAATCCCAAAGCAGACATTGTGTTCCCATAAGTCATGTATCCTCCAGATGCTTCATCTTTCTGACGCCTTACGGAGAGCTAGTAGAGCAGTCCCAAGACTTTCTGCGCAATAAGACAAATGATATTCCCCTTTACAGGACAGTAGCCTGAGACAAACTAAGGTCTTTTTGGACTCATCACTTAGAGAACAGAATCTTGGCACCATGTTGTCTCATAATGCATTACTGTAAAGCCTGGAGGCATATATTCAAAGTGAAGTACTTAGTATATCTGGCATTACAACAGTTTGTGGTGTACTTTGAAATTAAGTTAGGAATGTGAAATGATCATGTAGACTCCCAGACTGGTCATAAAGAAGCGAGACAGCTAGTTGGAGAAGCACTGGGTTGATTTGTGGCAACCTTGTTGAGTTGCTTAGTGGTGATTATAAATAATAAACTCCCTAAACATAATGAAGTAGTAACCCACAATAGAAAATCAGTAATGCATGAAAACATCCCTGTGATTTACTGGTATTTAAGCCATCCCACACTGTAGGGTTCAAAGCTTTCTTGAAAGCCACTTTCAAGGACCAAGAAGAGACTGCATATAGGATGCCATTGTGGAAGAAGAGGGCAATAACTAAATTCACACTTATGGTTTAATAATTTCCAAGGTGGCTCCATTCCCATGGGATGGGGAGTTAATGGAGACAGATCAGCTGATTTATAGTGTAGCTTTTTTTTTTTTATTGCATAAACTTCCTTCTTCTTTAAATAGTGCCTTTTGTTTACTGGGAATTAGAAGTTGAGGAGACACCTTGGCCTTTGTCCTGGTCTTTGTGAGAGAGCAAGGTCTCACATGTCACCTTCTTGATCATGTTTTCCAGGGAATAGAAGAATGCCTAGCATCCACTCTGAGGACGGGAGCTGACACATGGCCCTCAAGAAAGAACAAAATTACACCTAAGATAGGGGGCACAAAGGGATTTATAAGATGATTAAGTACATAATAGATTTTCAAGAGGGATGTGGGTATCATGAGATTGAAAATCATGCTGTAGGGAGACCTTCAGTGGGATAAAGAAAGAGATCAGGCTAAGATTCTTTCAGACCACCGATACAAAATAGTTCAAGTCCCTTGGTCCTTTCCCCATCTTGGATCTCTCTATCCCTCTCCATTTCTGGTTATTAAACCTCTCCTGTCTCAGCTTAACATTTAGGACCCATCCCTTTGCCTTCCTTTGCACATATTCTAAGACTCCTTGCTTACTGCTGCTTGTTGTTTTCACCCACTGGCGCAAGTCAAGTCACCCTGTGCTATGCTCTTCCTCTGCGGGACCCGTGGCTACTTCCAGACTACCGAGCTATTACCCTGCAGGGAATCCTACCTTCTGCTCCCTGTCAACCTTGATTGCAAATGTGCTGAAGGCCTGACCACATCCACAGGACCCTGAAGAGAGGCCTTCAACATCATGGTCTCTCTTTCCCACAATGGATGTTTTGTATAGTCCCACCACCTCTTAGACCTCTCATCTCTCTGCCCCATCCAGGTCCTCAGCTGATGTCCTCAGCTACAATTCACAGAGGAAATAAAACTCCAAGTGTACTGACCACAAAAGTTCTTACCAAGAATCGCTTTTGTGCTCAGAACTCTGGTTTAACTTCCTGAGACCAGATATACAAATGTTTGGGATGCCTCCCCTATATTTCTGCTCTCACTTTTGGAATGAGTAAGGTTACTTCCTGACATGGCTTTTATTCTCCCCCCAGAGTTTCAGATCCCATCACATTCCACCTTTCCAGCAGCCTCACATCGCCACCCCCTCCCCCACACAGGGACTTCAGTTTCGGAGAAGTTTTGTCATCAGCATCAAGCGGTAATACACACACACACCTACATACTATCAAACACCCATCTCAACCTCAGGTTCCTCCCCCAACACCATCCACTTCTTTCTTGCAGTTTCATAACCATGCTTCTTGAAAGAATTGTCTAATCTCTTCTTGATTTCAATTCTTAATTTCCACACATTCTTCAAGTCAACTACTAGCAATCTATCTCAAATAGTTTTTTTAACTATTTAAAGTTAAATAGTTAAATAGGGGAGGGGAGATATCTCACACACCATATATATTTATGTTGGCATTATTTATACCAAACAAAAATATACATAATTTAAATCTTCTACAATAGTAATTTGGGTAATTAAAGTACACTTGACCTGGATTGCCTTGGAAGCCATATAAATGTTTAAGAAAAGAGGTAATGCCATCTGAAATGATTTTTAATGACTCAAAATGCAGACTCAGATATATATAAGGGAATCACAACCATATAATAATGTGGAAGGAATAAAACTTGGAAGAAAATGGACCAGTGTTCAATACCAACAAACATCAGAGAAGAGGACCCTGCCCCAGGGTTTTCTCAAACTTTCTCTCTGTCCATGGAAGTGTCTATGTGGAAAGGGGATGTGTCTATCTACCTGGAGCCCTCATGCCCTGTCCCCCAACTAAGGTATTGGTTACCAGAGACCCCAGAAATCCCTGCTAGAATGGTTCCAGTCTACTTCTCAAATCTGCCTTTCAAATGTAAATCATACCTTTAATAATTAACCTAGAGACAGCAGATTTGACATCTATAAAAGGGAGTCAAGTTTGCTGGTGGAATTACATGGAATGGGCTCATGCGTGTGTGAAGCCCCCTTGGGCCTGGTCAGAGCTGACGTCAGAGACAGTCTAGTTTTCCATGTTATGGTGAGAAACTCCCAGGACCCCAAGATTTCAATATCTGAACCTGACTTTCAGGTCTTTATTTAGATAGATCTGCCAGGGTAAGGGTCAAAAGTATATATTTCATTGACAGTTTATTACTTTGATTTATTACTCTTAGATATATGGCAAATGGGCTTCTATCTGTATTTTTAGCAACAGTACAAACATTGTGAGCACTCCAAGATGGTAACAAGTATTTAATCTCCGTGAAAGTGAAGGTCTTTCTTGTTCCTTTCCTCCCTCCCTATCCCCCTCTCTTCCTTTCTTCCATTTCTAAATCCATTTTCTGAATATCAAAAAATTTTTTATTCATTTATGGTTAGACAACAGCAAAATAAATTTCAAAATATTATGCAGTAGCCAACAGATAAGATACAAAACAAAGTTTACGATAGGCATGCCAATGAAAGATTCCATAAATATTTGGTTCCAGGAAATGTAGATAAAAGAGGCTGGAGAAAAAACAAAACAGCAACAACAACAACAAAAACAATGCCTAGACCACAGGTGGTTAGTGTTCCTATTGAGAAAAAGTAGCTCTGTCTTGCATGGTGATTTTTCCACTTTAAACCCAAAATACAAATCCCACAGCAACAAAAGACATGGAAAAAATGAATTATATCAACATATACAAAAATATTGTTGTGTAGCCTTGATTAGAAAGCTTTTTCAAGGTTCCTTCTCAAATAAATATGATTGACAGGGATGTGCTCACAATAGTAATGAGCATAAGGAAGTAACAAGACCCCCAATTTTCAAGGTCAGGGATCTATTAATGCTGGGACGCTGCTAAGGGAATAGAAAATATAATAGCTTCAATTTACTTATCCCAACACCACATTTTATCGCATCTCATCTTTTCTCTTTTAGCCAAATGAATTTCTCCAATAAAAGCGTTCTAAGAAATTCACACAGGCATGAAGCTAGACATGAAAGGGTTTTCCATTTTCTTAGAATTGCTGTCTTGCTCCTGATTAAGGCAGGGGAGATGCACTTTGAAGCAAATGAGGTGACATATCATGGACAGTCCATGAAGTAGCGCAGAGGAAGGCCAGTGAACGGCTGGACTGGATCACCGTCCCTTGACTAGGAGCTTGGCAAATACTGGAAGAAGGTCAGTGGGATAATGTTGCATTAAAACAATCTGGTTTCCTCGTCTTCGGTACAAAGATAGCTCCGTGAGTTGCCAAATTTTGTGGTTTTGCATATTTAGGTCCTAGTAAAACTTCACTGCATTTTTTTGTCCTGGTCCAGGTTCTTTCTTACCCAATATATCTTCCCTATTATAATTGATCTCTTTCCTGGTTTTTCTTTTCCTGATCTTCTACCCTATTTTATCCCAATTTTCTTTTCTAGTTAATATTTTCTCTCAGTTTCCCAGTTCCTCTAATTTTTAATATCTGAATGCATCTGACAGATGTTTTCTTCATGGGGCACTGGACTCATCCCTGGATATTCTTTTCAGGTTTAAACAGAAGGGAACTTGATGCAGCTTCAATAAGTAATAATTAATTCAATAGGTAATAAGGGAATTCTTGAAGCCTGCATATTTCTGTCCATAGGCTCTGCCTAGGATGTGCCTCCTCATGGCACAATTTTTCCTGTCGCTTGAAGGGCAGGCTCTGTTCACACAGCACCTCCTCTGTCCACCTCCTTGCTCCCACTTCCACTCAGGTACCATTAACCCTTTCAACGGTGTACTGTTGAGTGGTCTTCTCCAACTCTGTTTAGAAATGTTCCATTTTTACCTTACCAGTGTTCTCTACCACAGAAACAATTTTGGTTGACAAGACACTTTTGTTGTCTTGCACTGCTTTGATGGCTCTTGGTAAAGTCCTAATAACCCACAGCAGTCACGAGCATCCTGCAAGTCACTGATATGTATCGGAACCGGGAACCACGTACAGTTTCACAGTGGTGGGGTGTCTCATAACACGGACAACTGAGTGTAAGTGGGGTGGTGGTCATGCCTGGGTTGGTTTAATTCTGAGTTGGTGAACATCCACCTTTCCCAGAATCGCCTCGCTCCCTCTGTTCTGTCTGCAGTCTAGAAGGCACGTCCCGTGAGGGGAGGGGCTCATGTGTCTTCTTCATCCATCTATTCCACAGGACCTTGCACGCTTGTGTGGGACACTCTCTACGAGTGTGGCAAATATCAGTCTGTCTGATGAGTGTGTGAGTAAAGAGATAAAATCTGAGAGGAGGACGTTCCCCTCTTTTTGTGTTCATTTAAAGGGATAATGGATTTATATAGTTAAAAATCCAAAACAACAGAAAGAAGGCACAGGAGAGTAAATCATCTTATTCCCGTTCCTCTCTCCAGCTGGGTGTTTCTCTCCCAACCCATGCAGTTTCCCATTCCTGTTAGCTCCATTTGTGTTCTTACAGTGTCACTTGATAACAACTCAAAAAACATATGTTCTCCCTGCCCCCACTTTGAAAACTGAAGGTAGTAGTCCGTACACATTTCCCTGGTCCTTGCTGCCTTCAATGAATGCATCTTGGAATTCTTCTATAACAACACTGGGGGAACGGTCTTGTTTTTTTGTTTGTTTGTTTGTTTGTTTTTTGTTTTTTTTTTTGGTGTCTTTGTGTCCTATTGTTTGTTTTTAACAGATGCATAGGAAGAATTGAGTGGTCTTTATTTAACCAGTTCTTGGTAGAGGGACTACTGGGTAGATTGTCCATGTTTTGCAATCATCAGCAACAATGCAGTGAACACACCTGCACATGTGTATGCATAAGCAGGTATATTTGCAGGATAAGACTGAGCAAGGAGATCGTGGGGTCAAAAGTAAATGTATGTCAAATTTTGATAGCTATTACAAACCTGCCCTCTATGGGGTTAAGCCATTCTTTCACTCTTAACCAGCGATGAAAGGGAGGGCTAATTTCTTTACAGTGTTGCTACCAAAGAGTATTTTGAAAGTTGGATGCTCACAGATGTGATCATTGAGAAAGGTTTCTCATTGTAGGCAAAGAGGAACATGTTCACATGTGTTTACTGGCAATTTGTAATTTGTGTGGGTATGTACAAGTATTTGTGTTTCTTTATCCTGTATTGGGTTGATATCCTTTCTTTCTGCTTACTAACTCTTAGATATCAAGAACGATGGTTATCTCAGAGGAACCTCACCTTCAAACTGAGGGCAAAATATTTTTTTATCAGTTTTTCTTTTGCTTTTTCACAGTGCTTATGACACGTTCTCCTCATTATGTTCTGAACATTTTCTACATCAATGGACTTAAGTTTATCAGTTTTAATAACTTATATTTTATTAATTTATCAGTTTATCAGTTTTAAGTTTATAAGTTTTATCAGTTTATCAGTTTTTATAAGTTTATCAGTTTTAATAACTTATATTTTAAGTTTATCAGTTTTAATAACTTCTATTTTAACTTAGTATAAAAAAGTCTTCCTTACTCCAGTTGTATAAGAGAATTCACCATGCTTTATTCCAGCGATCGTAGGATTTCATAATTATTCATATTTGGATCCCTTTGAAATTTTACTAGACATACCACAGGAAGTTTGGTCAAAATGGCGGTTCATTTGACCAAATTAAATCATTAAAAATTCTATCCCATCCACTTCAATTTGAGAAGTCAACTTAATCATATACTGAAATGTTACATTTATTTATTGGTGTCATGGACTTCCTGTCTCTTTCTTTCATTTAAAAGATGTGCTTCTGGTGTTTCCACAGGAATAATTATGTTTGCGTTTGGTCACAGAAAAAGAATTCTTGGAAAAAGTTTTCAGTACTTGCACCTTATATGCCCCAGGGGATTCCATCTTCCCCGGCTCCTGAGGTTTTAGGGAAGGTCATCGGGGAGCCTGTGGGACTACCACAATCTCCTGCAGGATGCCCTGAGGAACACAGGAAACTAGGAGGGTTTATGCTTCTCTTCACAGACTCAGGTGTGCACTTTTGCTTGATTCTAACTTGATTAAATTTATTTACTTCCCACTTTTCTGACCAACAAAATCTGAAATTTATCATTAGGCATGTGACTATGGCATTTCTGTTTCTTGTTTGTTTGACTGATGGCTAATTCATTTATTTGTGGTCTCTTCACTGTGGGTGGTTAAAACTGAAGGACAACTATGAAATCGAGGATGCCTCATGAAAATGCCACTAAGAAGTTTTAGAAAAAGGTTTGACTGAGAAATAGTTTATGGACACTTAGATGGAGTCTTGGACTTTCTCCTCCAGGTATCAGAGAGTGTGGGACAGCGACCTCACAGCCCCCTGGACTCTGCTTAGTATGCATGAGATGGCTTGCCGCTTCTCGAGGAGTACTTGACCTAAGTACTGCTTTAAGGTGATGACTACAAGAAAGAGGACATGGGATGAATCTCTTCTCTGTCCTCTCTTAGGTGAGTTGTTCAAGGCAAATGTTCTCACTCCCACTGAAACTGGGTTTATTCCCCTGTGAAAAGAGGACAGTTCATAACTTTTATCTCACACTCTTACCATGAAGATAAAAATTTATCACTGATCAGTGGGACAGTGCTTTGAAACCTGCAGCTCTGAACAGATTCAAAGCTTCAAATATATGGTGAGGGCCAACAGAACAGGAATTCCATTATTCCTCATTTATGTTTCTCTGTGGTGTCCATCCCATACTACCTCATTTTGGTTTTTTTCCAATCTACCTTCTGTGTTGTCATCAGATCAGCCTTCTATAAATGCAAATATAATCCTATCATTCCTTTATTTAAAGATTTTATTCTACCTTCGACACCTGCATAAGAAAGTCTAAGCTCATTTACAAAGCCAACATCAATATCTTTTTTAAAATCCTGGTTTCCTCGTATCCATGTCACCACTCCTCCTTGATCGTGTGATGCTCTCCTTCTCTGTGTTTTGCAAAGCCTGCTTCCTCTCTTTGTATTTCCTTATCCTCCTGGGGGTGCTACCATGCTTCCCAATAACTAGTACCCCTCCCTTTCCTTGATTCCTTATCAAACTAGGATCCCCAGGCTTTGTTCTTCATTTGCCACAGGAGGAAGTTTGGGTCAATTGCAAGTAAGGGTTCCACTGACAGGAACAGCCCCTAAAACCACTGATCAATAGGCAGGGTCCAGGGGAGCAGGCACAAAACTCCAAAGGGAAGTCAATAGCTGGAGTTGCTAGGATCCTAGGTTCTGGCATGAAGCTTGAGCACAGCGTCCACCTGAGCTGGGAGTGCCGTGGGATATGGAAGGTGAAGTGGACAAGAAACCAACTCTTGTTGTGCTAAGCCCCTGAGATTCTACAGGACGAGTTAGAGGAGCTGGAATTCCTGACCTGAAGAGTACATCCACTCTCTCTTTCTCTGCAGATGTCTGTAAAGCACAATCTATCCATGCAGCGTCTCTTCCAGAAAGTTTGCCGTAATGCTTCCAGAATTAGAGACCACTTGTTCTAGAATCCTTTATATTCACCACAGCAGTTGATCCCTTTCTTATAACAGTATTTTAAAGGGGGTCTTTACAGGGCACCTCAGTGGCTCAGTCATTTAAGTGTCTGCCTTAAGCTCAGGTCATGATCCTGAGGTCCTGGGATCCAAGTCCTTCTCCTTGATCAGCAGTAAGGTGCTTCTCCCTCTGCCCCTTCTCCCGCCTCTCTCCCAGATGGATAAAGCAAATCTTAAAAAAAAGGGGGGGGGTCTTTACACATGTACTTTTATACTCTCAGCTACACTGTGAAGAAACTAGAAGACTCTCAATTAATGTTGCGTAGATGAATGAATGAGGGGAATGAACCTAAGGCATTTATTAAAGTTAATAAACATAAAGGTGGTATTTGGATAGTAAACCCATCAAAAGCTGGGAACAACAGTATATTTTAAAATTTATTCCTTAAGTCAGAGGGTATGTTGTTAATCATTTTTTGAGGAACCAGCCTTGCAGCCTTAACATCGATAATTCCAAATTTAAACTGTGCTTTAACTATGCTATTTTTCCAGCGGTGTAGTCGGGTATAAAATCCCCTTGCCACGTAATAGGTTTATAACTCAAATGTATCTAATAAATAGAGGAAAACCACAGGATTCTATTACTTTTGATCACTTTTATAAAAGATAAACTGCTCTAGGAATAGCTATTTGGAAACCTCAATGTTCTTTGCATTGGTCTTTTGTTTATGTGAGTAAATTTTAATTTCAAAATTGTTGCTGTTTATGACAGCGATGGGGTTTATTAAATTGTCTCAGTTCTTAGAAGCACACACAGGAAGAGGCTGTTTTGATAGATGTCTCTGCTGTGGTAGGAAGACACATGGAACCAGAAGGACTCCAGGCATTATGCGGCGTTTACCGTTGTGTAATTGTACTTAACTACAAAAAGGGGGGGGGTCAATTACTCTCTTAAGTTTTCTTTTGTCTACCTTTAAAAATACAGAATTAGATTAAAAGAGGGGGGAGGACAAATGAGGGAAGCTTGCTACAATTAGACGTCAAGGTCTAAGGAAATAAAATAAATGGTTTAAAATTTATTTCACCCTGCGTTTGTTACCCCGAATATCAAATAGCACATCCTTACTGAAACCTGGGGACAGAAAGGCAGAGGGAAAACAAACAATTGAACAACATGTGGTCTCCAGTAAAATTCATATTACCCATGATCCTTTGCACAGGAGTCTCACAGTAATTATTTCTCCAGGGGGGGAAAAAAAGAGACATTAACGTATACCTATGCCAAAACCAGAATGTGGGCCGAATTTGTTTTGCTCCTCTATAGAAGCAGAATTAAAGTTTCCTCTGTTATTTCATGGGCTCATGTGAGTGCCATAAATTAATATGCAGCTTCTTAACAGGTAAAAGTTGCCTTGTGGGTGACAATGGGTTTAATACTGTACCATCCTCCAAGTTGGCTGTACCTGTTATTGAGACTTAGTATCAAATGGAGAATGATATCACTGCATTAACATGCAGGGGACATGTTCAGTTGTCCTTTCCATTCACTTCCAGTAGATAATTGTTTACGACATCTTGGGGTTTTCAGATGATTTTATATACATATATAGGACTATGATTGTGATTCATTGTAACTATCATCATTATAACTAGCCTATTAATTGAATATTATCTATATTTTTCAAAAAAGAAACTGACATATTTAAAGGAATTGTCCAATGTCACATGACTAGTCACAATTCCAGCTGGGTTTCAAAATCATTTTTTCTTCAGACATTGTACTTTTTCTGACAGTTGCATAGTATTTTTTTTAAGATTTTTTTTTAATTTATTTATTTGACAGACAGAGATCATGAGTAGGCAGAGAAGTAGGCAGAGAGAGAGAGGGAGAAGCACACTCTCTGCTGAGCAGGGAGCCCAATGTGGGGCTCGATCCCAGGACCCTGGAATCATGACCTGAGCCAAAGGCAGAAGCTTTAACCCACTGAGCCACCCAGGCGCCCCTGCATAGTATTTTTTTAATCAAAGATTCAAACACAGGGCGTTCATGTGGCTCACTCGGTAAAACGTTAACTGTTTGACTCTTGGTTTTGGCTCAGGTCATGATCTCGGGGGTCCTGAGGTCAAACCCCTCATCTGACTCCATGCTCAGGGTGGAATTTGCTCGTCCCTCTCCCTCTGCTCCTTCCCCTGTGCTCGCTCTCTCCCTCTCTCTTTCTCTGACATGAATAGATAAAATTAAAAAAAAAAAAAACAGAACAAACAAAAAACAAAGAGCCAATCAAGAAACCATTTTATTGCAAACTTTTGTTGTTCTAAACTCCTCAGAACCTTTGAATAACACTGCCTGTTTTCCTTGGCAAAGTCTACTTATAACTTAATTTTTTTCCCCAGACTGTTGAGTATCTCATTCAACACTGCAAAATGTAATTATGAATTTGCGGGTGGTTATTATAGGAAATCCCTAGGAATTTTTCTTTTAAAATAAATCAATAATGACCTTCTGTTAGTTTGCGGTTTACTTCTTTCTCCTGTGTTTTACGTATGTGAGAAATCTTGCAAATGCGTGTCTGAATTGGTCAATACGGGGTCTGCTTTAGTTGCCTCACTAGGGAGAATTTAGATAAATGCCCTGCTGCAGGGATTGGTAGGCACTGGCTGTGCTATATTAGCTGAGCTCCTGACAGAGAAGCATGTGTGTCGAGGCCACAGCAGAAGAAGAGGCCAGCTGTGAGGGACAGGAAGCAACTGAGGAAAAAGGGAAAAAGAGAAGAAAGGCTGATCTTCAAATCCCAAGTCACTGCAACTTTCTACATGACGTTCATCCTAAGACTGCATTAGCTGATTCTCCTTTGCCTGGGCTGGGGCACATAGAAAATAGAAGTCCCCTTTCTGCCTGCATGTAGGCAACTGTAAGCAGCCTAACCTGGCTGCATCTTGGCTCCATCTCTGTGTAAGGAATGTCTGGAAGAGTAAAGGCCAGTTTTTGCATCAGCCTCATAGAGTTTCTGAAGATAATGATTCCAAACCAAAAAATCAAAGATCAGTGTCTTAAAAATAAGTAAATAAGTAAAATAAAATAAAGAAGACCCACTTCCTCATACTAGACACTAAAATCTTCCAGCTCTATCAGGTGCCTGGGTGGTGCTGTCAGTTAAGCATCAGGCTCCTGGTTTTGGCTCAGGTCATGATCTCAGGACTCCAGCCCTGTATCAGACTCTGAGCTCAACACAGGGTCTGCCTGAGAGTCTCTCTCCCTCTGCCCCTCCAGCTCGTGCTCTCTCTCTATCTCTCTAAATAAATAAACCTTTAAAAAAATAAAATCTTAAAACTCTATTCTTCAAACTGAAGGCTGTGTAGACAGGCTTGTTCTTGCCTTATAGTCATTAAAACTCTGTCATCTTTGGAGGACCAAGTGAAAGGCCTGGTAACCAGCCATCAGTTCTCCATGAAGGCCATGTGTGTCCCAGGTGTATATAGAAACGTATGAAATTTTATGTGTTTATGTGTAAAAGAATGTCTGAGCAGATAATTGAGTGTTTATATTTATAGATGCAAAAGCCTCCATATGTCACATATCTAGATGAATTTGTGTCTGAGGAACCCGTTTTAGTAGAATAGGATTATAGCCTTCTGATTCCATTCCTTCCCCAAAACAATATGATCAGCACCTAGGTTGAATAACAACAAGGTATAGATAATATTATCAAGCAATATTATATCCATCAGCTCCCAGATGGTATCACCTATAGTCTTAGGGAACTACCCTCCATGACTCCTCTTATGGTCCTTACGGTCCTTATGGTCCTTGGGTTATAAACCCTTTTGTTCATATTAAATGAAAGACCCAGGCATCAGTAGTGTATATGCTAAGAATTAATTAGACCTTGGTTATCAGAAGGTGAAAAGTGGACTAAGATATATACACAATGGAATCCTATGCAGCCCTCAAAAAACCCCTGAAATCTTGCCATTTGCAACAACGTTGATGGAACTAGAAGGTATCATGCTAAGCAGAATAAATCAATCAGAGAAAGACAATTATCATATGATCTCTCTAATATGAGGAATTTGAGACGCAGGATGGGGGGTCTTGGCGGGGGGGAGGGAGGGAAAAAGAAACAAGATGGGACCCAGGAGGGAGACAAACCATAAGAGACTTTTTTGTTTAAGATTTTATTTATTTATTTGACATACAGAGATCTCAGATAGGCAGGGAGGCAGGCAGAGAGAGAGGGAGAAGCAGGTTCCCCACTGAGCAGAGAGCCCGATGCGGGGCTCGATCCCAGGACCCTGGGATCATGACCTGGGCCAAAGGCAGAGGCTTTAACCCACTGAGCCACCCAGGCTCCCGCATAAGACACTTTTAATCTCAGGAAACAAACTGAGGGTGGCTGGAGGGGAGCGGGGTTGGAGGGATGGGGTGGCTGGTTGATGGACATTGGGGAGGTTATGTGCTATGGGGAGTGCTGTGAATTGTGTAAGACTGATGATTCACAGACCTGTCTGAAGCAAATAATACATTATATTAAAATAAATACGTAAAAATAATGAATAGGTTAGGACCCATTTAATGGAGGAAGAACACTCTATTGTCCCTATCGTCAAGCCCTTGCTATAAGCTCCCATCATCTTGAGTCCACACTGATTCAGTGACCATCAAAGTGCCCCTTTCTTGCAGGAGCTGAATCCCCTCCAGACCCTTCCCATTGTGCTGTGAAAGTGACCTTCCCTGATGCAAATCTGCTTATTGCGCTTCTTTGAAAGTTGCTCGATCACTTTTAAGAAGAAAATTCAGCTCCTTATCTTAACACAAAGGCACTTGGATCCAATTCAGAGCACTTCTCTTTAGAAAGGACTTTGACAAAAATGTGTCCAGAGGACAGTGATAAGGTTGATAGAGGAACTGGAAATCCTGACAGGATACCTGTCCTAAGGAACAGAAGGTCTATAAAGTAGCTGAGAGAACGTTACAGTAAAAAAAGTTTGATCACAAGAGAGGGAGTGTGCTAGAACCAGCTTAGTAAAGGATGCAAGGAGAGACAGGTCCCAGGACATAGGAGCTGTGGATTCCTAGGAAAATGTCATCATCATTGCATGTCTGCAAATGTTGTATTTCACTCTGCACATCTCTTACATGAGGCAGGGGTCATCTCTGCCTGACAGGTCTAGTTTGAGGATGACAGTGGCACAATTCCTGGACCAGCAGTTGATAAAATCTGGTTCTATGACTAGTATCCCCATTATTTCCAACAAGAGCATTTCAAAAATGAGATTAATTGCCTTGTAAGGTAATGAGTTGCCTGTTGTGAGAAAGCAAAGCTTCTTTGTGTTTCCTGGTGTTCTTATAAAAAGCCCTCATCTCCTGAGGCCTGGATGGATGCATATGTGATGTAAAGATAGTGTTTGCTTTTACTTTCTGTACTTTCTGCCCTCTACCTAGAGGATGATCTCTGTAACAAGTTCTCTGGTTTACCGCTGGGATGGCAGAAGGTTATATAGTTACAGTCCTCACTAGGTAGGTAGGGTAAGCCTGAGGTGCCAGAAAGACTAGGATGCTATCTCCCCAGTGTCTAAAAGACTCGGTTAGGTCTTAAATGACAGAGACCCTCTGGTTGACCTGGTCCTTGGCGAAACAGATTCATATTCCAAAACAGTCAGACAGAGTGGGAGCCCATGGCTCTTTCCAACATGTCAATGGGCCAACAGTGTTTTGTTGTTGCTTTTCTGGAGAAGGACAGCCGTCTCTTTCGTGCATATTAAGGGGGAAATGCATTGTTGTTCTTCACGTCTCCCTGAGGAGTATCCAGCCACTCTTGGGGGAAGACATTACCATGTGGCTTTCATCCCCTCATCTCAGGTATAAAGTTTGGCACAAGTGGGCCAATGTGCTTATTATTTACTGTCAGGTGATGAATAAGAAAACCAATCTGTGATCCGGAATAACTTGTGTGTACATGCAGGATATGATTAATAAAGACTATTAGAAAAGCTTGCGTATGTTACCATTTAAGGAAAAGATCAGCCATCACTAACCTGGGGGGGTAGGAAAGACTCTTTAACAGAAGCAGGGACTCAGCAGAGCTGTGCGTAGACTTGGGCTGTGTTAATTTTCTACATACATCACCTTCTGGAGGGAAGGGACAATTTGTTCCTGGGGCAGTGAGGTTATTAGTTAATGTCATAATGTGACAAAACATATAGGACTGGCAGAGGATTCTAAAAAAATAATATATGCCTCTGGCTCTTGGTCTGGCAATGTATTTTTATTAATGCGAGCTGTGATTCTTTCAACATTTTGGAGACCACATCGCACCCCCTGGCCATTCTGATTATGTGATCGTCTCTGTGGAGTAAGCAAAACAGGAATTGGGGGCAGGGAAAGAGTGTGGAAATAACGTGCCCGCAAAGCTGGCTTTCTGTATTGCATACGGTACATGAAAACTCATTTCCGTCTCAAGGACTTTCACCTTGCTGGTTCTTCCATTTGGATTTTTTTTTTCTGATATTTCAGTGGTTTTCTCATTCTTCAGATCTTATTCTCCTGTTGTTTACTTTGGAGGCTTTTCTTTTGCTCCTAACTGAGACATCACTAGTACTCTATAATATTCAGAGAGTATTTATGAGGACCCCAATTTATGTTCATCTGCATCTATACGTCTCTATCCATCCATCCATCTATCATCATTATCCCTCTATCTGGCATTTGCTGACTTCCTACTAGATGTCAGGCTATTTGACATCAGAGACTCTGTCTGTCTTGGCTGCTGGTTTATGCCCAGAACAAGAACCATGCTTGGGGAATTGTAGGCACCTAATACCTGTTTGAGGATGAATGCACAAGTTTTTTGTCTTGTGAACAAGCCCCCAACTTGTATGATTTTGGGCACTTCTGTGTGTCATTATGCTGTAGTTGCTTAAATAATGATCGCTGTACTTTCCTCTCCAAGGAAGATGTTTAATGGGGTCATGAGGAATCTGCTATATCCTTTGTGTTCTCATTGTGTCCCAGTTGGATAATGACCCTTCCTTCTAAAATAACTTTAAAAGTCACATTTTATGGGGCACCTGGGTGGCTCAGTCAGTTAAGCATCTGCCTTTGGCTCAACATGATCTCAGCGTCCTGGGATGGAAACCTGTGTTGGACTTCCTGCTCAGCAGGGAGTCTGCTTCTTCTTCTCCCTCTGCCCCTCCCCCTGCTCATGCAAGCTCTTTCTCAAATAAATGAATGAAATCTTTGAAAACATACAAAAGTCACACTTTATAACTCCCAGTGTAAGAGAATACTATTGAAAGTAATACTTATGGGGCACTTGGGTGGCTCAGTCAGTTAAGTGTCTGACTCTTAATTTCAGCTCAGGTCATGATCTCAGGGTCATGAAATTGAAACCATGCCATCAGGCTCTATGCTCAGTGGGGAGTCAGCTTGGGATTCTCTTTCTCCCTCTGTCCCTCTACCCACTCATCCTCTCAAATAAATAAATCAAATCTTAAAAAAAAAAGAAAGAAAATATTATTTACTCTTGCCTCTACCAGTATTGGACCATATCTATCCCTCCTTCCCTCCTGTTGAACCTGAAAATGTAGTCTTGTTTTTGCCTATGGATGGCCCCCGTTTACTCTGTCGTTTTCATCTCCTCTTATCTCAGTGCCTTTGCTTCTGGAATTATCTCTTCTCTTCCGAATAATTCATCTTTTTTTTCCCCTTGGGTCAGCATGTAAACATGCAAACATTATATTCTGTGTATTAACACATGTTAGTTGTGCTTTCTCTCCTTCTACCTCCTTGATGCAAAGACTCCCAGAGAAGTGATTCACTCTCCTGTTTCCACTTACCCTCTGCACACTTCCTCTTTGACCCTTTCCAACAGGATCTTAAATCACCCTTATTAGGAACACCAATGACATATGTTTTGCAAAACCTCATCGAAATCTGAAGTTCTCATTTTAATTAAATTCTAGAATGCATTTTATATAAATAATTGCCATTCTCCATAAAACACTGTCTTCCTTTGTCTGGGATACTCTCAGTATTTTCTCCTAACTCCCTGGTGATTTCTTCTCAGTCACACTAACTAATTAATTATCTTCCATGACCCAAGCTGTAAATGTATTTCAATTTATGATTTTAAACCCTGCCAGATTAAAAATATAGCACAAACAAACAAAAAATGAGAGGCAGGAAACAAAGGATTGAAGGCACTGAGTAGAAAAACAAAACAAATTAATTCTCTGAATGATATGGAAAAAAAATCCCTTAATTATACTTACAAAGCAGATCCAAAGACCAATTGGTCTAGACAGGTTAGAAGATTCTGGAAATTATATATTCAGGGAAAAGAAGTAAACCTTAAATTATTTGACAGTTTAAAGAGATGAAAAATACATCAGAGAGATGTTTTATAAATTTTTAGGACGTGTAGAAGGACTTAGAAGTCAGATAAATCAAGATAAAAATAAGTAATTATTATTTTTAGAGATAATGCAAAAGCTGTACAAGAATAGGAATTTAGCAATAGTACCCTACTTGACTCAGCAGAGGATATTTTCATACTCAGAATACCGAAATCGGGGTGCCTGGGTGGCACAGTTGGTTAAATGTCCAACTCTTGTTTTTGGCTCAGGTCATGATTTCAGGGTTGTAAGACTGAGTGCTGTATCAGGCTCCCGGCTTAGCACTGAGTTTGCCTGAGATTCTCTCTCTCTCCCTCTGGTGCCCCCTCCCACACACACACTTTGCACTCTTTCTGTCTCACTGAGAAAATTAATTAAGGAATACTGAAATCAGCTTAAATGTATTTAAGGCTGTTGAAATATGTTCATACGTTGAAATACAAACATGTATTTAAGGGTGTTCAAGATTTGGTCCAAATGAGTGGGGACTCTGAAGTGATAGATGATAGACAAATTGAAGCAGGGGTGAGGCCAGTGTCAGCTAAGTAGTGCCAGTGGAGAGGGGAGTTGGCCGCTGGGAGGAGTGAGAGCAGAGAAGAGGCACCTTTCTTGAATCTGCTGTGTTCTCAGCTCTTAGCACTGATGGCATGTTTAACATCACATTTAAGAGTTTGGCAATAAATAAAATTAAATGCTAAACTGAATAAATCCAGATATATCTCACTCCAATCAAGCCCATAATTTCTCTTCCTTCCAGATCCCACATTTGTTTCCTCTTTGTTTCAAGTACTATGTATATCTCAAAGGCAAGAGGTGTCGTCATTGCCTGGGCTGTCAAAGGGGCAGAAATAGAAAGAGGTTCCTTATCCAGGAGGATCACCCCATCACATTCCTCACCAGAGTTGCTTCTCTAGTTCCTGGAAGACCTACAGAGGGGCGCTCCTTGAGGTTCCTCCACTTTGCTCTTGACACACATGCATGCCTCCCAGAGAAGGCTGTGACTGGGGACACTTACTGTGAATATGGTCCTGGCATACCCAGCTTTAAGGAAAACTGGGGTGGGGAAGGCCTTAAAGAATAGGCTTCTGAGCCCAAAGGTCTCAATCCTCCCCCTTTCTTGGAAAATCCACTTTGCATCCAGGAGCAGTAATTGACTGCTTTTTTAAACTCCAGATACTATCACACTAATCATTTGTTAAATATTAAGTGAATTAGTGGATAGAGTAACCAAGTAATGCCTGGATGAAATAATCACCCACAGCAGGAGTGAAACATGACTTCCTACTTCGTTCAGTGGATTCCAAACTGATGAGACAGCACATCCTTCCCCAAACACTTCTTGATGCCAGAGGTCTGATGAGGCAGAAAGCAAATAGTCCATCCAGATGCCAAATTATGCCTGGGAAGGATGGAGGCTTTTGCTTAATTTAGTTTCTAAGTGAAGCTGCCATCCAAAATTTCATCAGTGTGAAGAAAATCTAATAGGTCAAGCACTGAAGTCTTAAATTCATAGATGCAACAAGGTAATCTGCACCTCCCATCACCTTGTGCATTTCTGAGGTGTCTGTCTCTGTAGTCTTGGGTGAGAAATTGTAGATCTTTCTCTCGGAGGGAGGGAGTTTATGAACCCTTATTTTGTCAAGTTGCAGTGTATGGTTGGAAGGGGAATGGGGAAGAGAGAGGTTTTTTGTTCATTTGTTTGTTTTTGTTTTTCTTTTGTTTAACTAGCTAAAAACTTTAAGTCTGTCACGCAATGGGGGAGAACCTGGGAGTAGTGGACACAGTACTGGACAAGGAGTCGCAAAGGATATCCTCCAACATGATGTCTTTTCTACCTCTGCAAGTTTCTCTTTCCAAATCTATAAAAAGACAAGGGTAATCCTTGTCTCAAAGACTGATTGTGAAGGTTATTGAGGCAGTTCAGGAACTGCTTTTACATACCAGGCACTGGACCACATACTGGAGTGACCTCGTGCTCATAAGCGGAGTTGGGGAGGGCAATATTTATGATAAGCTTGAGTACTTGTCAGTGTTCCTTTGGCAAAAATGTGGCTGAGGGACAAGAAATGAATCTTCTAGGCACAGAGAAACTTTTTCCAGGAGTATCCTGTTAGAATTATTACTTGATTTCTGTACTTTGTGATTCAGCATTTGCATAGATTGAAGGGAAATGGTTCTCATTTATGGGGAGACAAATAGAAGGAGTAGGAGGAGACCGAGAGAGAGAGAGAGAGAGAGAGGGAGAGAGAGAGAGAGGGAGTTGAGCCAGGATGATGAGGCCAAGACTCTAAATTTAATCTATCTTCATTCATAAACCAATCTGGAAAGGAAGTCATAGCAATAACAGAAAAGTAAGGGAGCACATGAGATACTGTGAATAACAATTTTCAGCCCTGTACTTACCTTGACTAAATATGGCCAAGAGTCACCTGCCTTCCCAGGACTGACTGAAAAAAACCACTCAGCTTTGACCTACTGTCTCCCACCCCACTGGATGCCAGATCTTTAGGCAGAAATGCCCCAGAGCTTCATTACATCAAACTTCTCCACCCCAGCCTCTGCCTTTCATACTCCCGTGGACGTGGAGGAGTGGCCATCAGGTGGCTTTCCTAATAACACATTGGCATTTCAAATTGACCTTCAAAGTTTCATCCACATAAATGGCCTCTGGAAAGAATCTCACCATTACTGGAGGAAAGCTGAGGGCAACATGTTTTATCCAGTGGAACATTCCCCAAAGGTGAAGTTACACAAATTGGTCAGTAGTTTACTGAGCCAGTGTGTAATTATATTTAATTTTCATGAGCCTTAAAGTTTGCCAAATATTGTGTGTATGATTTTATGTACTCTTCCCAGGGGTCCTACGAAGAAGGTTGCTGTAGAACAGTGAGTAGTCAGTGCTGTTCACGCTTGGGCAGAATACCTGGACCCCAACTCTAGTTCCTTTGTGCTCCAGCCCTGGAGCCTCTCTGGGCTGAACCCGAGTATCCTCTTGTGTAAAAAGGGGTTCCCCCCAGGAACCTCATAGGCTTACTGGAGAAATTAAATGCAGGAAGGCACCAAAGCCCTCAACATAGTGTGTGGCACAGGGTAAGTGCTCAATGACAAAAACTATTCTGTATTTATTGCTACTCAAGTTTTCACAGCTATTGTCCTTAGCCCTGAGTGAGAGGAGTCTCTGCTCTGTGCCCCCACACATCACAGTCTCCAAAAGTAATAAATATATTATAAGAACATGTGGATGCTTCTGTCAGTGAGGGGCTGGCACTCGGCACTAGCACCTGCTACATAACCCATAGCCCTAAGTATCAGTTCTCATAACTGTCACGATTCAGGTCCCAAGGAAACATGAGGTCAAACCGCACCCAGAAGCCCTGGAGCTGTGCGGATAGTGTCCCGGCAACGATCGACAAGGATATCACACGCTATCACGGAGGCTGAAGCAGCAGGAGCACTTGAGTAAGAAACGAAAATCAGATAGCTACAGTATCAGATGCAGGAGAGTCCTCTGTGTGCAATCACCACTTCCCAGAAGCGCCCCGCACCCAGTTCCTTCCTCTGTCCTTGCTTTCATGTGTGGTTCTGGAAGACTCATCAGCTGTCACAGGCGGCAGAAGACAGTTTTGTCACCTTCAAGCAAATGCATGTTATAAAACTGGACACAGACATGTGTAGACCTGACAGACATAGATTGTGGCATTGATTCTCTTCTTTGCTGGGCATTGAACGTTATTAGTGGATTTTTCACAAAACATTAACTGACTTGTAAGCACCTTTTTGAAAAACTCAACTTGGTAATTTTTTTTTAATATTATGTATTTTCTTGGTCGCCTGGGTGGCTCAGGAGCTTCAGCATCTGCAGTCGGCTCAGGTCATGATCCTGGGGTTCTAGATGGAGTCCCAGGTCGGGCTCTCTGCTCAGTTGGGAGTCTCCTTCTCCCTCTCACTCTCCCTCTGTGCTGTCTCTCTCTCTCTCAAATGAATAAGTGAAATCTTTAAAAATAAAATAAAATGAAATATTATGTTTGTTCTTTTTCTCATTTCCCTTTGCTTCTCCTAGGCTTAACGCTATTAGTTGGGGCTGAGCATGGAAGACACCCCTGGCAGAGGAGGTGGGGCATACCCAAAACAAAGTGTTGGAGCTGGAACGATGTGAGGACGCTAACACACATGCATCTTGGAATGGAATGTCCAAGTCCGAGTGGGATGAGTAGGGGATCCGCAAGGCAGGACTCCCAGTGTGGAGCGTGGGAGCCTGACTGAGGAAAGCAGGGCATCTGCAGAGCTGGGCTGTTTAACATGGGGTGCTGGAACTCGGTTGGGATGTGGAGAGTGCTATGAGAGTGTGTGGTCTGGCACAGAGTGTCAGAGAGTGGGCTGAGGAGGGCATCCCCCTGAAGATGGGGGAATGTCATGAGATGTAGAGTCCCATCAGGGTAGAGGAAGTCTTTCACATGGGAACTCTGCCTACAGCATGACACCAGAGAACAAGTAGGGTGAGGAGGGTTTTTGCCTGGGGACAGAGCTCGGCAAGGGCACCATTCACATGAGCTGTTGGAAGAGAGCAGGAGTCAGAGACAGTTTCCATGGGCCAAACTGAGGCAATTTAACCACCAAAATAAATAATAAGGATACTAGATAACAACCTACTGCCTAGACGAGGAAGTCATGGGTCTATCCTGAGGCAAGTGAGTAAATGGATACGACTGTAAGTTTGGTGTGAAGAAGTGGTTTGAACCTAGTAGTAATGCACCTTTCCGCAAAACATTTGTTAACTGAAATGGATGTAACTGTGCAGTGGGGGAGCCTGCCAGACATAGTGCTAGCCAAGAGATCACCGTGAAGACCTTCTGTTACTGGAGGACTCCAGATCATGAGCCACGTGACAGGCTGCACCAGCACTCCCGGGTTTCCCTTCGGTGACATCCACACGAAAAGGTACGTGAACTGATCTGCACACAAGAATACCACAGATAGCAGAACATTCTCCTAAGAACTGACCTACGGTCTTCAAAAACGTCAGTCATGAAAGTCTAAGGAAGACTGAGAAACCATTTCAGATCAAAGGCATCTGGACACAGGACAAGTATATGCAATGTGTGATTTTTGACTAGAAATGTTTACTGGGAAGGGCATTCTTGGGAGAATTGGCAAAACGTCAATGGGGTTTAAAGATGAGATGTGTCATGAGATGTATAATGGGTCGATGTGAATTTTCTGATTTTGAGCCTTACATTGTGGGCATGCAAGTGAATGTCCTCCTTTGTAGGAAATACGCCTTATGGAATTTGGAATAAGGAGGCTTTAGGTTTAAGAAAATGAACATTCTGTGTACTGCACTTGCAACTGTCCTGTACCTTTGCGATTGCTTTGAAACTGGAAAACACATTAAAAGTATAACATTTTATTTTTATCTTGTATAATTTGTATTTTGCATTGCAATATTAGTAGCCAATATTGAATACTCTAAAAGTATATTATGAAAACTTATTTAACGTTTACAATTTGAATTCTTCTATTTAAATTTGTTTTAATGCAAGTAGGTTCAAATCTATACTCTTTCAAGGTAATTACACTTTTCTTGATACATAATTAAAGATGAGCGCTAGTTAAGATCCTGTTGAAAACAGAAAAATAAAAGTGTTCTGAGAAAAAAAAATAGAATACTTATAAAAAAATAAGATCCTCAGAGAAATCTCATTACATTTTTAATCTCATTTACATTTTATGAAAATGAGCAGACTTACTATTAAGTATGAGCCACATAAAATCACCTACAGGATATTACAGATTCTTAATGAAGATTTAATTACTGATTAAAGCCATGAGACAGTAAAAGAGAATTATTCCTATCATAAATCTGACTTTCCCATTATAAGATGAAGAAATTATACACAGATTAGACAAGAAAAATAAAACAACTTGATCTTTGCACTTGTCACATGCTTCTAACCCTGTGTGGAAGCTTCTAGAAAAACAGAATGGAACTCTGATTTAAATGAGTGATAGAAATTTTCCATTTGACGACCATGCCAAAAAGTCTAGTGTTTATACTTTTATAAGAGAAACAACCATTTTTTTTTCAAATGTAGAAAGTGAGTGGGTTTTATTCATGAAGTTTAAAGAAAAAATATTTCCGTTACTGTTTTTATATGCTTCACATAAATCTTCAGGTCGACTTTCATTAGCGAGAGGTTGTAACTGGAAATTCTTAGATATTTGTCTGAAATAAAGTAACCATATGATTGCTGGAATAGAAAAAAAAAAGACAAATAAATAGCAAACAATAATATTATTCAACCAGGACAAGGAAACACTGATGCAGAGCACTGAATAATTCAAAGAATAATAGTCTAGTGAGGTATAATGAGGTTTTGCATGACACCGACAGCCCAACGTCTAGAAAACAATGTGAATATCTAGGTTCAGTAGAATTGAATTTGAAATCCATTATCAGTGGCCACACCTCTAAGATGGAAGCCAGGGAGAGAAGGAAGAAAGGAAAGAGGGAGGGAGGAGGAGAAGAAAGCATGAAGGAAGAAAAGAGGGGAAGGAGGGAGAGGGGGGATGAAAGTAAGGAAAGAAGGGAGGAAGAAAAAAGGATTGGATGAAGAAGTAGAGGGAGGGAGGAAGGGAGAAAGGCAGTCAATCCACCAAAGACCAGGATTCTTTCTTCTCCTGCAAAAATATATTCTAAATATTTCCTGTGCTGGAGAGCTTCCCCTGAACTCTGCATTCTCAGATAAGGGGGCTCGCTCAGTTCTCTGCTCCTAAGGGCCACATAAGGACCCCAAAGCATTATCCTTCTGTCTCCTCTATCAGACCTATGCATTTTTTTAGGCTTTACAGCACTCTACTCCACAGGGTGGCACTGTTTGTTGAAGGATTGTATGAAGGAAACCTTAGGCTACCAAATTCCTCCAAATTCATGTAACAAAACTTATTTCTTCTTATTCTTTTAACTTGGGATTCATTTCTTTCTCCCTCCCTACTCTCCCTACTCCTCTTCCTTCTCTATATGGTTCTTCTCCTCCTTCTCTCTCTCTATTTCTCCCTCTCTCTCTCCTACCCCAAGGGCATAATAATAAAATGAGGCAGTGTGTCAAAATGATTTTACATAATGGGTCTTGATTGCTTTACCCCACAGGCTGCCTGCCCATTAGGTGTGATTCATCAACAGCATAGGACTGCTGGAAGAATGCAGCTCCTGCCAAAACATTCTTCAGTTGAGCTGAACCACAGGCAAAGGACCACAAGTCTGCCATGCTCGTTTGCATAGTAAAGAGCTTTGTGAGGGAATGAAAAAAAAAATGCATTAGAGAAAGTTGTCAGGAGAACTCAGGTTATGCTGACACTGGCCCAGTGATGTCAAAACAGGGAAATGGGGTTAAACGCTATATGGGCTGGGAGCTGGATTCTACTCTGTCAGCTCAGTGTACCCCAGTGTCCTAGGGACCCCTCATCATGGGAGGGCAGGGAGCAGAGACTGGTACCAGAACAGACTCCTTCTGCAAATCAGGTCATTGGGCTCTTTTTTTAAACTTGAAGTTTTTCATTCTTTTTTGGGGGGAAGGAGGGTTAAGAAGATGAATTTTTAATATAAAGACCAGCCGTGCAGAAGTTCAGCATGGGGAAATGAGCCTGAGATATGTTCTTCGTGCAAGGGGAGAAAAAAAAAAAAGAAAAAGAAAGAAAGAAACACCTTTTTAAAAGTAGTCTTCCGTAGCAAAATTTCCATGGGTGTTACTGGAGCCATTTGAAAGAATGATGTTGTGGGTTGAATTGTGCTCCTCCCAAAAAGCTGTGTTGAAATCCTAACCTCTAGGACCTGTGGACGTGGCTTTATTTGGAAATCAGGTCTGGGCTGACCAGACAAGAAAGGTCACACAAGATTGTGGGGGTGGAGCTAATCCAAGGAGTGGTGTTCTCAGGAGCAGAAGCATGGGTGCCCAGGGAGATGGAGGTAGAGACCAGACTGAGGAAGTCACAGCCCAAGGAGAAAAGAAGATTGCCAGCAGCCACCAGAACACATTCTCCCTCAGAACCTGCAGTAGAAACCCTCATGTCTAACTTCCAGCCTCCGGAGCTTTGAGAGAATAAACGTGCATCCTTTAGGGCCACGGTCTGTGGTTCTTTGTTATGGCAGCCCTGGGAGAAGAATCCGGATGGGTAGCTTTGGACATTCAACTCATAAAATTATGAATACGTTCAAATAAGCGTGAGAACAGTCTTCTTGTCTATTGGGTACCGACACCTTTACTGGGTCATTCACGGAATCAGAGTTCTAGAGAGACTACCCTCACCTAACATCCACGTTCTGCAGGTTTGCTCGCTGGACACTTACTCTGTCAGACTTTGGTGATGAGCTGGGGAGACAACAATGAAAATCTCATCCTCAAAAAAGCTGCAGCATGGCCAGGTTGTACGAAATTACTCTGAAGTGTGAAGAATGTTTTTCTCAGGGGAACACGTGGTGGTGAGGGGAAGGTACATATGTAAATGTATTATATGTAAATACATACCAGCGCTTGTATTCAGAAAGGGCCTCCATGATAAGCTCACTTCTACAACTCAGTGTCAGTTCCACGATCCAGGCCAGAGCCCAGGGACGTCCAGCTGGATGCAGATTCTCATGCTCCAGGAAGGCTCTCTGAGTAAGGGGTCCCCTGAAGCACAGATTTCTGCCCCTGTGCCATGTTCACAAGGAGAGCAAGCTACTCTGGTTCTAGTCCCTCTGTCTTGCTGTCTGCAGAGCTGCAGTCCTTCACTGCAGCTCTGGCCCAAATCCCAGCCTTTTGACTGGGCCCATGTTGCATATGGGCAGATTTCCTGGTTTCATACCTGCCTGGACAGCACTAGACTTCAGCTCTCAGGTGCCTCCTGCTGTGTGTCTGCCCAGCTATTCAAAGCCCATTGCCTTCTCTTAGAGTCCCTGACACATGATACATAATCCCCATTGTGTGTGTGTAGGGGGGGAACAGGTTGAGAGAGAGTGGGGAGTAGAGAGAGAGTTGAGACTGGTACCTTTTGAGGCTTTGTACCCTCTGTGTCCAGCTACAGCCCCATCCACTTACCATCTACCTCGGCCTCTGCCTCTGTCCTACATAGGATGGCGTCTTCATTGGTCAGCTATCTTGCTTCAAACCACAGAATAGAAAATAATAGGTCAAAATCTCAACTCTTGGTTCCCTTAGCCCTCCAATCTGTTTCTACCCTAGTGTTCTCCAACTCAGGAAATGGATCTTTCCATGTTATTGTTCAAGTAAGAAATATTGAAATTATCCTCAATTTCCTCCTGTCTCCCACATTTAATGCCTTAAAACATATTGTTAATTTCATCTCAAAAATACATTTCAGATTCATCCTCTTCTTTCCATCTTACTTACCAAAGTCCTAGGCAAGCTATCTTGTTGTTCCTGCTGGATTATCGTGCTTAATCATTCTTCACACTGCCTGCTGGCCCATCTCTGATATTTTACAACATGGCAATCAGAAATGCGTTCTTAAAAACAAATCAGATTAGGTTTGTCTTCTATGACACTCTACTGGCTCCATGCTACTATCCATGTCATCTTGAGCAAATTATTCTGTGTCTCGGTGCCTCAGTTTGTGTATTTGTGAAATGGATGCTATGGTAGTATTCTTCCCTTTGGATATTTGTGACAAATAAACAAGTAAACCAACATAGGTACCTCAGGAACAAAGTAAAAACTCAATAAATTTTATCTTTATTATTATCATCAAATTTATTGTCAGTATAATTCTTATACTTAGAATAAAATTCAAGCTTAGAATTGTGGCCTTCTATGACCTGACTCCTACCTGTTTCTGCCCTGGCATCTCATGTACCCTGTCACTAAATCCAAACATCAACAGTTCTTTAATATTATTTCTACCTCAGGACCTTTGCACACACTGTCCCTTCTATCTGATGGCTTCTTCTCCCATTTATTCTCATGGCGAACACTTTCACCTCAGAGATCATGGGTCAGATATTGCCTTCCTCAGAATCTTCTCCAAACCATCCCATTGAACTCTACCTTAGTTCTAGCTATTTTCTTCATAGGAAAATTAGAATTTATCATTATAGTTTGTTTGTTTACCTTTTTGTTTTGGTCATGATGCATTTATCATCCCCTTGTGTCAGGGATCATGTTTCTCTCACTAATGTTGCATCCCTAGCCCCTCACTTAACTCCTAATAGTTACATAATACTTGGTAGTTATGAAATGTCCTCAATCTACCTTCCCCAAAAAATCCCCACTTCACTTCCCAGTGGCAATACTATAATTCTTCAGCCATGTGATTTTCTCTCCCATTCCTGAATTTACTTTTCTTTTTTGCTCCATGATGTTTCTTCTACAAAGATATCCTTTTTCTCCTCTATCTGTTAAAATACTGCCCATTCATCCATAGTTCTACTCCCATCCTCTGAACCCCGAGGTCAATCAATCCCCAGTCCCATGCCTTCACTGTATCTTGCTCCCGTTGTGCCATTTGTCCTGTATCCTGTATCAATATTTCCCATCTACAAATCTGTCTTTCTCTTTTCTGCTCATCTCTGAGACAAGCATTAGTCATTGTGTAGAATGTATAAAATGTTTGCTTAAGGAAGTTTTGTTAGGATTATATCACCTTTGAATAAAGAGAGAATGGGGGCAACTTTATTCTCAAAATATCAAAACCAACTTTATTCTCAAAATATCAAAATCACCTCTAACAGTGTCTGACATGGAAGATATTCAATAAATATTTGGTGAGTGAATAAATGAATGCAAAAATATTGAAAATCTTTACTTATGGAATGTATGTCAGTCAGAGTCTTGGCAAGGAAAAGATGTCACCCTCAATTAAATTAATTGAGGAAAGTTTAATAAGGGGGCCCTTGACAAAAGTGTGGGGCAAGGTTAGAGAAAACCAACAGGGTTAATAAAACCTTGTGGGAGTGTCACATCAGGATCTCCTACCTCTCCTAACCCTAAAAGGCCAGGAGAGAGTCACAAGAACCTAACAGGAGCTTTGCCTAAGACAGGGACACAATCCAAAGATAGACTCTGAAAGAGAAAACAGGTATCTTATCCTTCCTCTGTTGACACCTGCATTTTGCTTTGCTGTTTCTGAGTCAGGATGGCAAGAGAGCCCATGTATGTGTTCATAAAGCCACTTATGAAACAAATGGAGGGTGAATCTAGAAGGGCAGGTGGGAAAATGGGGCAGAATGTAAGGTAGCAAAAGAATGACACCAAGAAACATAAAGCACTGTTTTCTGGTCTTTGCATTTAGTGTCAATACCAGTAAATAGCCACAAAAAGTAGTCAGTATTACTCCCATTTCAGAGATGGCACAACTGAGACACATAAAACTACAGAAACCGGTTCAGCGTTTCAGGCAACAAATTGCAGAGTTACTAAGTCTGAGTGCAGACATCACACAGATAATTCTCAGCGCTCACCAGTAGATGGTTTCTCTTTGTTTTTCAATTTTTTTTAATGTTTATTCAACAAGAGAAGAGAGTTGAAACAATTTGCAGTAGACCCAGTTTTCTAGACCCATGTTTCTAACCAATTAGTTGTGAATAAGTCCGTGCAGCGAGTCAAGGTCCAGTGCAGCAAGATGGCAGAGCTGAGTCAAATATACATAAAAGTACAACTGCCAAAATCAGGAAATTTAATAATTTATTAATGACATAATACTACTGTCTAATCCATGATCCAGATTAAATGTTCATCAATTATCCTAATCATATAATTCATAGACTCTTTATGTACATATAGTTTTTTTCCTAAATATTTGAAGGTAATTTGAAGACTGCTCCTTTATTACCGGTTTATTCTGTATTTTTCTTAGGGGGAGGAGAGGCTGAGGGAGAGGGAGAGAGAGAATTTTCACAGTGGGCATGAAGCCCTATATGGAGCTTGATCTCACAATCCTGAGATCCTGACCTGACCTGACCTGAGTGGAAATCAAATGTTGGACCCATAACTGACTGAACTACCCAGGTGCCCCTATTCTGTATTTCTAAAGAAAAAGAGCCTTCTCCTTCCTAACCAAAATACATGGATTAAAATCAGAAAATTTAAGATTGATGCAATGCTATTATGAAATTTAATTGTTATTAGTTGTCCTGATAATGTCTTTTTACCTGTGCTTCATGGTCTGGAACCCAATCCAGGACCACGTGGTGCATTTAGGTGTTAATTCCACTTCATCTTCTTTAATGGAACTGTTCCAACCGTTTATTGTTCCTTTCCTGACCTGGACTTTTGTGGTAGAAGTACACAGCAATGACTTTGTAGAATGCCCCTCAATTTTAGTTTTACTATTTACTATTTCTGTATGATAGATTTGGATTGCATAGTTTTAGACAGTATGTAGTGGACCCGGAGCTGCAGGCCTCCCCACCCAGTGGCACATCATGTAGGTCTCTCCTAACATTGGTGATGTAGTGTGGGTTGATTAAGTGATGTTTTCTAGGTTATTCCAACATGAAGATACTATTTCTGCTTTGTGATTACTGAGTTAAGTGCAGGGATATTTTGAGGCTATGTGAATGCCTCATCGGTTAAAAACCCCAGCTCCTAATCGGGTAGTGCAATTGCAAGATCGGATATCATAGTGGTTTTGAAAATTACGTATTTAATGCTTATAGAGAGAAGGATGGAAAAAAGAGAAAATATAAGGAGGGAGGAAGTTGATGGGCAATATCAAAGTACTTGGAGATAGTCAACTCTGTGATGGCCACATGGAGGGGGACACCCTGTTTAAGCAGAGGCAGCGGGTTATGGCACAGTGTGTTGAAACTGTCTGACCCTTGCCTTCCCGTCTACGGAGATCACTCTAGTGTAGATATACAGGCACTAAGAACCTATTGCACTTATCTGATTGGTTCATATTTCAAGGACTGGAATCCTGTTGTACATTTAGTTTCTGCCTCTGGCATTGTCCTATGCTGCCATATTTCCAGTCATAAGTGGGACTTTTCCAGTTCTGTGTCTCTGAGATGCCCAAATACCTCAGCACTGCTGAGAATTTATGAGCTGCTATAAATAAATACTTAGAAACATGGATTTCTGAGGCTTGTAGGAAGACTAAAACAACAGAAACAAAAGTTATTTTATTGGTAGGAGCTGAGATCTTTACAGGTCCCTGCCAGCTGTCTCAGCTTCCCATGCTTGCACTTTCCAGGACACCAGACCACACCAGTCCCAATGACCGATGACACATATTTAGAAATATATGAGACCTTTATCCAAATATCTCAAGCAAAGAGAGAATTTTAACAATATGGAAGCATTCAGCCCATGTGTAAAAGAAGCATGCACTTTGAAAGATTATCCTTCAATAATCAAGATCTAGGATGGCAAGATTCCTGTCCTCTATGCATCTGTGAACAATAATTGTTGGAAAGGAGTCCAATTCACAGTGTTATCTATCTGCCCTTCGGTCTATCCTCTTTACAAAAACAGTCAGTGGTATTTAGAAAAATCTTAGAACAGGGCATGCTATCTACAAAATAAGCTGCCCTCTAAGATCTTGGCAGACTTCCATCATACAGATAGGCTCCTCTAGCTGGGGAACAGAGGACTCCAGTCGCAAGACTAGTCCACAGAACAGACTCTGAGCCTCTTCCTGAAGCATCATGTGCAGGAGATGGTAAGGTGGTGAACATATTTTAAAATAGTAAAACAAGTGGATATATAAATAATTATAATGCAAAAGTGAAGTGAATTTTTAAGATTAAAGTTATTTTCAAACAAAAAAGAAGGTCTTGCCATATGCTGCTTCAGGACACATGAGAACCCCACAGCCCAGCAGCCTGTGTGAACAGCCTTTAAGTCTCAAGGAAACACCAGGAAAGTACTTTGTGGATCACCTCACGTATTAAAAACAGTGTTGCAACTTCCTTTTCCAATCTTTTTCCCATTTTTGTTTTCTTTCTTCTTTTCTTCCCTCCTTCCTTCCCTCATTTATTTTCCAAATATTTACTGAGAATCTGTTTGCTGCCAGGCACTGTGCTGAGTTTAGTGATTACAACCGGGGTCCCCTGCTTTGACAGGGTGCATTCTTGATCTAGTGAATAGATAGGAAGGGTGTCAATAAGCAAATCAGCAAAACACACATGCCACATATTTAGAGTCATAAGTTATTTTTCAACATGATATATGTAAGAGAAAAAGTTTTAACAAATCATGAGAAAGGGAGTGACTTAAGATGGTTTGGGGCTGGGGTAGAGCTATTAGGAAGAGCCTCTGAGGATGTGAAAATCGAGCAAGGATTTAAAGGTAGGTAGACCCTAAATGAAAACCTGGGGAAAGACCAGTCCTGCCACGTGGAATGAGGAATTATAAGCCAGGGATGAATGAGGGGCACATGGAGGAAGGCCAGTGTAGCTGAATGGGGTAGTCATGGGGAGAGGGTGGAGGATGATTCAGAAGGCAGTGGGGATATCCCAAAGAGCCTGGAAGACGGCTCTAAGGAAACAGACAGCATTGGTAAAATAATAAGAACGGCTTATTTAGTACACATTTTATCGTAATATGATATGCTATGATTTGGCTCAGAGATGTTAAGTGAATTTTTCAAAGTCACACAGTACCGTCATCCACTCAATTCTCAACTTGTGCTGTACCCCAGAACAGTGCTGCCCTCAGGAAGTTGAAAGACCTGGTCAAAACCACAGAGACATTAGTGGAAAAAGCATCCTTAAGTTTGGGTTTTGGGGATATGAGTCCCTTCTGTTTGCACGTTTATACAGCCTTGGAAAAGGTCATCTATTATCCCAGCTGACCAAGTCAAATTGTTTTTCTCCTCATAAGACTTTAGAAAGATAACCAGAGGGACTCCAAAGATAAAGGTTTGTAAAAGATTAAAGGGTTATGAAATCTATGCATAACCATTCTGCTGGGGAAAATATTCACTTGTTGCTAAGGATTGGCTGACGTATGGCCCAAGGTGTTCAACTCTAGTGGGAAAGCTCATGGACACTCCCTGTTAGTGGGTGTGACCAGATTCTGGGGAGGCACAGAGAAGAAGCAAAGTTCTGGCAGTAGATTTACCTGTGTTGCTCATCTTCCACACTTCTAAACATCACTGGGTTGTACAGAGTCTTGTTCTTCTCCGTGGGCTCCCAGCCTCCACTATGGCACCAATGAAAGGCTTCGCCCTTATGGAGAATTAGGAAATTCTAGAATACTAGCACTTGAAAGTACTACTTCTTTTTATGCAGAGGATGAGACAGATATCTAAAGACATGAAGGGACTTGCCCAAGGCAACCAGAGCCTAGTGGACTTGAGACCAAGGCATGAGTTTCCAGAACTGAAGACCAGAGCCCTTTACACCCAGCTCATTGCAACAAAGGGATCAGTATTCCAAAGTCTCATTGAAAAGAATCATAAAAATATATATTTTAAATTCAGGGTACATAGAACTTAGTAAAAAAAGCTGGTTTAGAAGTAGTTCAGAATGTGACACTTTGTAATATATGATAATATAAGCAGAGTCCTCCTCTGCACAAGAAGAGACAGAATGAAAGAGCCCAGGTCACGATCAGTAGTCATTTCTGTCCTCTGACTGTAAAGGAGATTTTGTTTCCTTCTTTGAGCTTTTCTGATTTTCCCTAGATTTCTAAAAATTTCATGTAATACTATTTGTGGTAAGAGAATAAAACCAAATAAATTAATAATAAGCAGTTTTTGTTAAAACAAAACAAAACAAAACAAAACAAAACCCAACTAGCAGAGAATTGATGTTGTCTTTTCATACCAGCTTGTTTTTTCATACAGCAAGGTAAAAACACAAGAACTTCCATATCATTGCTTATTATTTTCAAAATGGGATGCAACACAGTGTGAGCTGTTTTGCTAGGAGCATCTTCTATTATGCACTAACATTTTGAATGAAAGCATTTTAAAATCATCATTCCCCCCTCCCCCAAACAGCTGCTTTATAGTCTCTATTTTTTTTTTTTCATATTCTGGGAGATAAATGACTGTAACTTTTTCTGAATTTGTGTCATGTTTTGTAGGTATACAGCTGATGGCCAATATTCCTATCATTTCTCAACAACTATTGAGTCATTGAATGATGATGGATGTCTAACCAGGTCCTGGAACAAAGTAGGTGCTCAGGAAATATTCTTGAAAAGGAGGAGGGAGGGGTCTGAGGGAAGGAGAAAGAGAGGAAGGATGAAATAAGTGTTTGGATAATAGGAGACATTAATGAGACATTTTGTAAAGGAATCACAGACCTACCCAACACACAAACACACAAAGAAAAAGCAAAAAGATTGGAGTTCAAGTCCTAACTATGGCATGAAACTACAACACGATAATGGGAATGTCACTTAGTTTACTGCGTTTGTTTTCTCCTTGACAATGTGCAAGTGATAATACTAATAATGCATTTATAGATGCATTATGATTATTACATGAGATAAACCATGAAAATGCGGTTTTTGTAAATTATGATGTGTTACTGTTATAAAAGTCATTAATCAAAATCCCATTATTGGTATTATCCCAGCCCAATGCCTGGCGTATTATAGACATATACCCAATATCTTTTTGACTAATGAATGACTGACTGAGTGAACAAAAGCTAGTCGAAATGCTTGGCTGAAGGTCTAAAAACAGAGACATCCAAATCAAAATCTCTTGTCTAGAGGTTCGATACTATCCCCTCTGTGTCTGAAGTCTATGATCTATTTTTATATCTGGAACCTCTTCCTATCTAGCTGTTCTTCCCATGCAAATGTTTGGTAGAGTCTGAAATTCCGATTTGAACACACAATTTTGATATTTAATGCAGTCTTGATTAATCACAGTTCTTATTAATTTCAAGTCAGGAAAAATCAAGGGATGTTGTTCAATTAGGTTTGTTTTTCTATAGATAATAGTCCACAGTGAAATGCAATACCAGCAATCTGGTATTTTGTTAATGCAGATATAAACCATTATTAACATAATGAGTTTCCCTACAACCTATTGGCCTTATGCCAAATTTGTTTATTTCTTAATTTTCTGCATGTGTCGACTAGTTTTTATGGGCTATCACCATGCAGACTGCTTTCAGAAGAACAATGATGTATATTTCAAATACAGTGTTAGGGCTTGGGGAAACAAAAATGAGAAGAATGGTATTTAACAGCTTTCCCTCCACTGAGAAAATTGACATACAAATAAATGGGCAATAAAGTGTTGTAAACACAGTTACAGAAGTAATTACAGAGCAGAAAATAATAAGAATCAGTGTACTTTAGGCACCATGCCTGAAGATTCCCAGTGAGGGTTTCTTGCCTTTGATGGAGAAGTGGACCAAGAAAGATTTCTGGGGTGGTGTTTTCAAAGTTCAGTCTTACAGGATACATAAGGGGGATATGGTCAAATAACGATGGGGAAATTGTTCTATTTTTTTGGTTTTATTTTAATTCAAGTTAGTTAACATATATTGTATTTTTAATTTCAGGGTATAATTTAGTGATTCATCAGTTGCGTATAACACCCAGGGCTCATTACATCCCATGCCCTCCTTCATGTCCTTCATCCCGTTACCCACCCCCATCTCCCCTCTAGTAACCCTCAGATTGTTCCCTAGAGTCAAGAGTCTCTAATAGTTTGTGAAGCCAAACTCAAGCTCAGAGATAAGGAACGGCCAAAAGTCCAGTGGTTCGCAGTGGCAGGAGGGTAAAGTATGACACCAAAGTGGTGGAAAAGGTTAGAGCCCAGACCAGGAAAATTCCTGTATTCCTCGAAGAGAAGGCTGGATTTCCTTCCCAAGCAAAGAGAAATTTTTGAAGATTCGAAGTTGGGCATTGGACCACGTAATATGGTTGCAGAGATGATGAACATAGCACAATCTCTAGTTTCACAGTTTTTTCCAACCATATGTTCTACATGTAATCCCCCCAATTTTAAGAAGTATGACAGTTTTAGATGTCAGTTAAGGTTTGAGTCCTTTGTAAATGAATCCCCTGTAATTAGCAGTACATAATTGTTGTAAGGGGGGATCAGTGTAGTCAGGTGCAGAGAACAAACAGTCCAGTCTTGGCTGTAAGACTTCTATAACTCTAGACTTCAGGCTTCCAATGGTATGGTTTACTAGCGTAAATAATAGGGCTCATATATTTTTTTTCCTGATTCTTATCCTTTTGTTTTGTTTTGTTTTTGTTTTTGTTTTTCTCCTCATGAAAAGAGATAAAAGTCACTGATGCTAAACCAGTAGCTGAAAATATTTAAAACACAGGAGATTTAGATGTAGTATCAGGAGCCTCCGCCCATGTCATCACACCCCAGTAATGAAGGGGTGGACGGCAAATAAATTGGGGGACCCAAGTATAAATTGGACTTGTCTCTTGCTTCTTGAATAAATAAAATATTTTGTTTTTTATAAATATTTTCATTTTTATATTTTTATATGGAAGTCCTCCTATTGTGGCAACTTCTATTGTGGTGATTCTTATCTACTGTGGCACGTATATCCAAGAAAGACTAGATACAGCCCTGGGCATTTTCCACAGCCTCAGAATGGAAGAGGAGACAGGATTCCTGGTTGGTTCAGTCAGTTAAGCCTGTGCCTTAGGCTCAGGTCATGATCCCAGTGTCCTGCCCAGAGTTGCTCAGCGGGGAGCCTGCTTCTCCCTCTCCCTCCACCTGCCATTTTGCCTGTTTGTGCTCTCGCTCTCTGACAAATAAATAAATAAATATCTTTAAAAGAAATGGGAGAGGAGAGTACCCAAATGAATGTTCCTCATGCTCAGAGATAGGGAGAGAGCAGTGCTGAGATAAAACTAGTTGAGAGAGCTAATGGATAAGATGGAAAAAATACAAATTATCAGGATGAATAGACATGTCAGAGGAGGCAGAGTAAACTATCCCTCCAGGGTTTTGATGCAGATGGAGTCACATTTCAATAGGTGGGACAAGATGGATACCCCTCTTGGTCACTGATGTACATAAGGGCTTCCCCAAACATTAGAATCCACCACAGGGACCGAGAAGGGGCTATAAGGTGACAAAATGTTTACTTTATTGTATTAAATCTATATGGAAATGATTTAGTTCTCTGCTGTCGGGTGGAAATGGGTTCACAATAAAAATTCAGGAAGACAAAGAAACTTCTAGAAAGACAAGGGAAGTCTAATATTAGGATGATATTCAATGAAAAAAAGTTTGAAGTATTTCTGAATCTACTCTGGCTAGTTATAAAGCCACATTCTCCAATGAGATTTTATTTGTAATAAAGTTGATGTTTTAATCTTCATCTGTCTAATTTTTATTTCTGATTTTTGAATTTCCGTGGGAAACAGTAATTGCTAATTGCTCTTTCCAGCTCCTGTATCTGGTGATGGTTAGGGGAACTTCCATGTAACTCAGTGGGGAGCAGGGCTTTAGTGCTTTGATGTGCAAATGTCCAGCAAACGCAGAGTACCACAGAAGAGGTCAGTATGGTCTGGGTGGGAGAAGAGTGTTTGTAGGAAGAACACAGTACTTACACTCAGTCTTGGAAAGATGAAGAGGGGAGGCAGTCGACATGGAGAGAGCATTCCAGGGGAAGGGTTCATGCTAACAAAGACAGGAAGCTTTACAGGGTTTCTGTTTGTGAGACTCAGAGCTGATTCTATGACCAGAGTGTGTAGTGTGTAGTATTCAAGGAGGGACATAGCAAGTGAGATCAGCAACATTCCTGTAAACCATGCTCAGTGGGTGTCTAGATTAGTAGCTACCAATTCTGAGGGCAAATGCCAGGTGATCTTCTTAATAGCTGTAAAAGCTCGGCTAGAGAAATCCTCAAACTGTAGCTACAGAAGATGATCTGTAGGGATGGTTTGTGGCCGTTTGGTTTATAGGGATAGTCACAGGAAGTACTTAAAAAAAATTGTCCTAACACCAGCAAAGAAAGCGTTAAAAATCAGTAATGAGAATTAACATTAGATGGACTCTCCAAATTATCTAAACAAAGACTTCTTGCCTTCAGACATAACTGTGACAAATTTCTACAAAGACCAGCCTCTAAGATGATCACGGACTATAAGTCCGTAGCTAAAGGCCATATTTCAGAGCATACTACAATAGCGAAGGGGAAGACATACCTAAGGGACAACTTGGTTGAGAATATACAAAGAGAAAGTATTTAAAATATGTATTTTCATCCCGGAAAAGAGCTTTGTGGGAGTAGCTCTCTAGACACAGAGCCAGTACAATCCTCCCACATTTTTATAATTAATGAGATTATCATATTTAGATACCTGGCTCTCATGAAACTTTTTCACACATAATATGGACTCGGAAATTGTTAGTGCTGTATAGTTTATCAAATATATATTTTTTAAAAGGATGTCACATTCTTCTCTATTTTTTTCCTGAAACTCAGAACTAAAACAATCAATCCTCTGGTTTGTGGTACACCATTGGTTCAAGCATAGCCCTCTTTCCTGCTGTTTGATCTTCAAACCTTCTTCCCTTTCTAAAATAATATAATTTTGTATTGTCATTTATTATATGATTATACATAATGTATACATGTATGTGATTTCCATCAATAAGAAGATGAACACTCCTATACATACCATCCACACCAAGTTCTAGAAGATACTCAATAACTTTGATCTCTTTAGGGTCTACCTTCATCTTATACCTTTTGTCCGCAATGGTGTACATAAGATTATCAATTCAATTTAAGTCAGTGATCACTTATTTGTCACTGACACAGGGCCATCCATTTGTAAATTATTAACTTCACACATTTATGGAATATCTACTGTATGCTGGCAGCGCTGTGACTTCTATCAGACTTACAGTGTAGTAATGACAAAGCCCTGAATGCATAGCTACTAAAGAAATACTTGTAGTCCCTGCCCTGGCAAAGTGTATAGTCCAGGAATTCAGGACACATTTAAATCCAGTTAAAATCTTGCTTGTTATTTTCAAAACATCATAGTCATCTCTTCATCTTCTCCTGTGCTTTCTTTGTTCAAAGCACAGGATTTACATTGGCATGGCCAAGTGAGCAGTTATCTGGGATCTGGGCATGCTTGAATTCTGATTCCACACTGATGAGTGTTCAAACTGGGGCAAGTTAATTCACTTCTCCAATGTCTGTTTTTCTTTTTCTTCTTTTCTTTTTCTTTTTTCTTTTCTTTTGAAATAATTCCTGTTTGCCAAGTTTGAGAGAATGAATTGTTTTGTGAGTTGTATTTAAATAGTTGTGAAAGTCTCTTAGAAGATGTAAAACAACCAAACATGAGTATCATTTAATATTATAGATTGTATGCAGTTTTGTATAGTTTGTCTTCTCTCATCCACTGATCATCTCAGGAAATTGTGACCTACATTTCCAACAGACGTCCCCACATCTTTCTACCTCTTGTTTGCTGATAGAATATCCTTTCTCTTTGCCTCCTCCAGATGTCACATTCATCCTAAGCTTGCTTCCCAGAATCTGAAGCACTTAGATCCTGATTATACAGAAGACATAAAAAGGCCTCCTTCTTCTATGAAACCTGCCTTCCCCTTCCCCAACTCTGCCATGAATCAAACTGAGACAACAGTTAGCTCAGTTAAATCACCTATAGTCTATCCAGGGAGAAATGGATAACAGAAGTGCCTCTGACTAATTGACTTTAGGACATAGCTATTAGGAGACTACATGGACATCAAGTAGGGGGTCAATATTCCATCCAAAAGCAAGCTGCAAGTTCTAGCTGAAATCAAGTCCTGTCCAGGTAAGATCAGATTGGATGAAGAAGGGTATGACAGAGGTGCACTGCGTGTTTGATCTAAAACCATGATTTTAGTAGTAAGAGCATAAATAATGTTGTGGGAATGTCCACTGGTAGACCATTAGGTCCTGTGTATTGCCAATAAATCCAAACATACCCGCCTTATCTCTGTCCCTTATAGAAAACAACACACAGTTCCAGCAACTAATATTTTAATGTGCTTATTGCCAATTTTCTCACGACCTTCCAAAATTTGTTTTAAAGTGACTAATATTTGATATTTTTAACTAGATTAGTACGTAACTAGAATTTCCTGAAGAATCTAATTTAGCATTCTAACCAAAAAATTTGGTTGCCATGCAACACTTTGTCTGCAATATTGCAAACTTCCTACCATGCATACGTAATCAGAGATAATTGGGATTCTCATAATTTCGTTCTGAAGTATGTCATCTGTACTGTCTTAGGTTGGTTGAGAATTTTGATTGCTGCTATTTCGGTCATCATTAATATATATATGATGGATGGATTACAGTTAGGTTTAATTTTGCTGATCATTCTGTTCTCGTATAATTACTGTGTTTTTAAGGCTCTGATTCCTATTCTTTTTTTTCTATGTCTTTATCATCAACGAGTTACTTCTCTTTTTTTCACACCAGAATTGAGAACAAGTAGAAGAGATTGTCATGGTCATGGTCATGGTCATGGTCATGGTCATGTAAGAAATTCTATGGCCCCTAATTGGCCTGTAAGATCCTGTTGGGCCAGCGTGCCCTGTCTGCAAGGATGCTGGCTGCTTCCAAGGTGGGCATGTGAGATCTCTACACGTGGAACCAGGAGGAAGGGTTGATGTGAACTCTGAGCAAGAAAGAGCCTCTTGGTCACCACATGGAAGCTCCTAGTGATCATAGGCCCAAAGACCTTAAAGAAAGTCAGAGAGAAAGAAATTCATACAACCTTTGGGCAGTGTAATAGTTATGAACAGAGGATGTCCTACACTTACATTCACCATGGTGCTTTGTTTTGTTTGTCTTACATTAGTTGAATTTCTGCCACTTGAAAGTAAAAGAGTCTTTATTAAAAATGGTCTGTGTGGTCCACAGGCAGTTTCTTCCTACCAGGGCAGAAATTCCATTCACTGTCTTCTCTGGCCTCACTTAACATAATGTCCTGAAAGAGAAGTGAAGATGGTGGTCAATCATGAACAACTCTATTTGGGATTAGCCCAACTCCTCGTCCTCCTCACTCCTTTGGGACACATTCTTCTCTCATACCGAGGATAAAATTCTACTGTTAGTTGGAGGCAATTGACAAAATTTGAAGTTGGTTCCAGAGATGATTGGAGCCAGTCTCTTTCAGGTCACAGTTCTTAGAAATGGGCTCCTGGAGGGCAGTGGGCAGAGGGAAATGCAGGGGAGATGGTAAGAGAAGAAGATGCCACAGATGGAAAACCGAGTCCTCCAGGTGCCTGCCGTTTTACGTGAATGTACCTCTGCAACCTGTGCCTTCTGGGTAATGAAAGAAAAGTCTCATTTTTGCCTATACACGTGTGAATTTGTCATGCATCGTTTGTATCCAAAAGAGCACTGAAACTGACATGAGTACTGTTTATGGAAGGAAGCGGACATGCCAAACCCCCAAACATGCTACTTTGGCATACTGATTATTTTGAAGTAAAGTTATTTAAGAAACAGCAGGTGCAAGAAGGACACTCTGGCCTCCTTTGTCCCCCTGAAAATGGGAGATAAATCTCCCATGGGAGAAAAGTTCCCTCTCTGTACCAGGGCTAAGTCATCTTCACTACCAGAAAGAAGGACTTTATAACAGCTGTGAGGGCAAACTCAGTTACTTCTTCACTAATTTACCACCCTACACCAAACCCCTTAGCCCTGTCAGTTTTGAAAAATACATTGTTTCTTTGTCTAACGAGGTCCGTTGCTTTGTCTCACCCTGTCCGCTTGCTTTGTTCACTTCGAGTCTCCTATTTCTATGGGATCCTGTACATATGAAATTAAAAGTGTTTTTCTGTTAGTCTGTCTTATATCAATATAATTACGCGACCAGCCAAAGAACCTGGAAGGCATGAAGAGAAGAGTTTTCCTTCCCTACAGTTAACGCGGTAGAGACAACAGAAGCTGCTGTCACTGACTTCATGCTCCTCTGCTGCTTCACCAAGTTTCTACTGACTTCTAAGATTATCCCCCACACATTTGTTTGACTCTAGTCCAGGGGCCCTGGCTGGTTGTACACTGCCCTTAAGACAGCAGCAGGCTGACAAGCCTGGAGTGTTCACTCCCCCACTGGGAGGGACCTGATGGCCTGGCATCTTCCTTCTAAGAACATGCCACTTTGAGAAATAATTTGATTACGATTATCTCTCAAAACTTTATATTGGTAGTTTAGAATTATTCATTTCTTTAAAAGTAGGATGAGCAGAGAATGATCTCTGTACTCAAGATATTTAAAACAAAAACCAATTCAGCTTGCTCAGGAAACACCTGTGCAGACTGTGATGGTGTTCTGCAGCAATCCTAGCACAGCCTGCCCTTAGTCAACAAGAGGCACGTGTGCAGTTGTCCTTTCTGACCTCCACACCTGATGCTTTCTGCAGGAATGTCCCCACTACATTCCCAGAATGTGTTTTCTCTGCCTCTGTGCAGCTGACACAAAGTATGTCGTTGTTTCAGAAGACAGCACAGTCACTCGTGAGACTTCCCAGATGCCTCCATAACCTACTTTCATCTCCTACACTTGCTGGCCCTGACTCTTCTGGGAACACACACAATGACTCTGCATACTTCTCCTCTTGAACCTCTCTATGGAGCAGGAGCCATTTCCCATGCTCAACCCCCCACTGTCCACGCATGTGCTTCCATGGTCTTATTTTGTCCCATTTGGACATGTCCTTTTATTATTCACTTTATCAGTGGTTCTCATAGAGAAACAACCAGTGAACACAAAAGTCCCCACTGATTTATAAACATGTACATGCACATAGGTCCTTCCAGGCTTAACAAATCTGGTTCTTTATCTACTGATTGACCTGTGTTTAAAAAGAGAACAAAACAAAACAAAATCCTTTGTGATTCTGATGAGCACTTTCTTTAGAATAAACCACTGCTTTGTATGACATGCATTGGAGACACGGATATGGTGATTTTGCTCTGATCTTATTTGGGTTGACGTGCCTGACGTTGAAAGACACAAGGTGATTTCTTTTTTACCTTATCTATACAAGTGACTGTATCTCAAAGCTGTTATGCAGATTGAGTACTTAAGGTGGCACCGGGTATACGAGAAGATTTCAGTTAACATACCTCCTACTCTCTAGCACTTGGCGATCATCAGGAATTCTCTCTGAAACGAATGTGTGTAACACAGCTTCACCTTGGTGTTTCTCCTAATTGTCAAAGGGACCACATACAAGAGCTCTGTTCCTTCTTTGGATACATATTTTAAACTATTTAAAGAAAGAAATCAGCTCCTCCCTTCCTCAAGATACTTTCTAAAAAGAAATCAATCCATGTGAACAATGAGGGTAGAAACAAACATTTATGGAGTTCCCACTGGTGTCAGACACTGTACCATTTTCTAAATCTTTCTAATGTGTTTATTTTCTAATTTAGTTCTCACCACAAATGAAATAACTGATACAATAGCCTAGAAAAAAAAATAATGAGCCAAAGAGAAGTGAGTCAGAAGGATATGATGGCATGTCTGTCTGCCTCTCACACCTCCTTTCCCATAGTGGCAGCAATCAACAGGGGAGAAACATCCCCAAGGGCCGTGTCCCATTCATCGTAGGCACATGGGCTAAGCAGCAGCGTGTGCAAGGCCATTTAAAAACTCATTTCAACGGAGGAGCAGCCTAATGGGTACGGAAGAGGTCAATTCAGGCGCACAGATGAGGCAAGCATTGCCTGGGATATTTTAAGATGATAATTAATCACCCTTAATGTCGCAACCATCTAAATATTGCAAGCATTTGCTCTCAATCCTTATCTAATTCTGATTACTTCTCACAAAGAGATCCATTTTGAAAATGACCATTTTCTTAATGTAGTGGAAATACGTTTTCAATTTTCTATCTGCGTCAAACATATCCCCAGTGAATCTGAGATTTAACTTAGTAAGTTGCTGAATGGGGCGACAGAGAGGAATAGGTTGAATTAATAAAATGCTCCCCCCCATCCCCTTATTTTTGCTTTAATTACTAGAATTGGTCATGAGACACCTACATATGTTAAAAAAATATTAAAATGTGCCAATGTGCTCCAGGCCAAAAGGCAGTGAAGCAAGGTGTGCATGGAACTGGTCATTGGCTTGAAAGGCTCTCCTGTGCCCAGAGAGTCCACTGGGGTCCTCAAGGCTCCGAGAGGCAGGAACATGCACTCATAGTTGTCTGTCCTCAGAGGAATGCCTTTCCCCAGACACTCTCTTGTAGAAACCCTGCTTATCCTTCCGTCCTCACCTCAAACGCTACCTCTTCCAAGCCGGCTCAGATGCTCAGGCTGAGGCTGTCTCGTGGACTTCTAGAGCACGCACGGAACACTTGGCTCTGGACTCTGGTCGTCTGTGTTGTGTTCTCTCCTTCCTATTTCTGTTCATCAGCATTATTGTTGTTCCTCTCACTCTTCTGTCCTTAGGATAAAACAGATACGTTATCCACTTTGGTTCCCCTGAGTCCAGCCCAAGTCTCCATGATGGTAGAATTGGTCTCTTTCTATCTACCTTTCAAAGCCAGCCGGCAGATTGTTAAACGGTCAGTCCTTCTGAAACTCAAACTGAAAAGCCACCACACAAAACCCAATAAGGACAACAACAACAGATAAACATGTGCGATCCAAAATCTTCTCTTGATGTCCAGGATGACAGAATGAAATGCCAATCCAGAGGTCAGATTGTAAATATTTGTGGCTCTGTGGGTCTTACGGTGTCTGTCACAAGGACTCAGTTCTGTTGCCACAACATGACAAGGGCCATAGGACACCCATACTCAATGGACGTAGCTGGGTTCTAATAAAACTTTATTCACAAAAGCAGGGGTAGGCAAAATTTCACCTGCAAGCCGTAGTTTTAAAACACTTGCTTTTTGTTTAGTCCATTGGAGTTTAAGCATTTTGGGGCCGCAGAGATTTCCCTCCCAATAAAATTTTAAATGCTTTTCATCACATCCACATAATAAAAACTTGCATGCAATGAAGCATCCTTTCCTCAGTTTTGAGTCACCCATCTCCAAAGTGCAGTCTCTCCACTGCCTTCTGCCTGCATAACCATCACCTTCCTCTTTATGTGCAAAGAAGGTCTCTTCTGAAAAGCCTTTTCTTGATTCTCTTCAATCCAGTTAAGGGTCTTTCTTTCTTTCTTTCTTTCTCCTATACCCTCTCATTCTGAATTCTCCTAATTCTTAGCATGTTGTTACATGTATACTTATCTCATTCTGCTCCCCCTGCTCAAGTCCCAGCCTCCAGACAGGCTGTCCACAGCTGCCTCTGATAGACATGTAATATTACTTGAATACAAATTTCATATTTCATTTAACTATTCCTCCTATAAGCTTGGCCGAAGAATCCTTGCTGTCTCTTTCACAAAGCTGTGTGTCTCTCTGTGTGTGTGTGTGTGTGTGTGTGTGTGTGTGTGTGTGTGTGTGTTACTATTTGGAGGGAAGAGAGAGCATCAAACAGATATGGGTTAACTCTGGCCACTGGGCAGCCTCGGGAAAGTTCTTGGAGTTATTGTTCCTTCGTGACGTTCCTCTATGTGAACGAGCGTACCCAGTACCTGGCGCGCGCAGGCATGGAATAATGTGTGTCCTATGAACCACTCGATGTTGCCTTGATTACACGACTGCCGGGCATATGAAATGGAGCCATTTATATAAAGCACTAGGCCTACAGGGAAGCACATAATACATGCAAAAAAGTGGTAGTTGTTATTAATCATGTGATCTTCTTCCCTGCAGTAAGTTTGCTGTCCTCTAATTATCAGATCACTTTGTACTTCGGAGCCTATCACTTTCTATGAGGCATTACAATTTTTGAACGAATAACTTCATGATCCTCGATGCCTTAAGGCACTTGAAGGTGGGATCTGTATGTCAACATCACCCAGCAGAACCCCAGGTGCAGATGGAGAGCTCAGTAAATGTGTTTTGTAGGAATCAATCAGCCAAAGAATGTGTCATCACCTAACTCCATCAGGCAAGAGACCGTTAGGGCTCCTTACTTGAATGACCGGGGAGGGGGGTTTTCAGGGTCTGGATGGAGTCTCTGAGCACAAGTGCGTGATGTCATATGTGCCGTGCCTCTGGGGTATGCATGTTGTGGGGGTAAAACTCTGGAACTGGACAGTGAGGGGTGTAGATGTGCTCCTGCAAACCAAGCAGACCACGGGCGATGTATTTATTTCTTATTTCACACCTGGACTTTGGCGTGTGAAGAACAGTGTTAGGTTGCTGAATTAAGCAATACTTGAAATATTAAGTAGCATACAGGAGACCTTGCCTGTCTGATAGATCCCCGGGACAGGAATTCCAACAACCAGACCCAGGCAAAATACTAATCAGTGACTTATCAAATTAATTGGATGATGTTGGATTAACAGAATAGTAATTCAACAACATCACTCACAAGCTGCTTGATCATATAAAACTTGGATAACAACTCTAGCCTTAAGTTTTCTAACATGGGTCAAATATTACCTATTTTACCCATTTGTTGGAACTGAAGAAAAATGAAAAACAAACAAACAAACAAACACCAAACTCTGCAAACTCCCAGCAGTGTCTAACACACACATGTGTAATCTTCCTCTTTCTCTCCTGACACCACCTCATTACCTGCTGGCACTCAGCTTGAGGCTCCTAAAGGCGGAGGTCTGCAGATAGCTGTCACAGAGGTTCATAACCCTGCATGATGTTTTATCATCATATTGTGTATTAAAGCAAATGTCATTATGAGAAGTTATCAGAAAAGAGCATGGCCCCAGTTTAGGGGGCCAGAGGTCAAAGATCGTATGGGCCAGTCTGATATATCTCCAGGTACCAGTGCCCAGTAAGGAAATAGAGGCTCAGGTAAATGATAAGTAACGTGATCTCAGTGCTGGGTGTGATGCCAGGCATGCCAGTTTTTTCCTGTGTGTTTTGTAGTATGTGTGTGCATGTGTGTGTGTATGTATGTGTGTGTTTTAATGAAAAAAGAGAAAAAAACGGAGGAAATTTATAGTTGACTCCCCCTGCACATAAGAGAAAATACAGGGACACAAGAATGAGTTTGGATCTGCCCTTTGCCTTAGCAGGGATGTCAGTTTGGGGGTGAGGAGACGTGGTGGGCGTGTCCTTCTGCTACTGTCCATCTGATCAAACTTGGCTAAGGTGAACCTCAGTGATTTTAAGTAGAGAAATACATTCATATTACCTGCTACTGGGTTCAACCAAGGTGAACCAAAGCAAATTTTGACAAGGTGCTTTGTAAAGCACAGTTTGTAAGTCATCAACGTCCCAGAGAAGTAGGTGTTATTTGTTAATAGGAAACAAAAGAGCCCATTTCTACAACTTTCTCTCGATTCTTTTCGTCTTTCGACTATAACACCTAGTGTTTCAGGAGATGAAGCTGAGGAGGGACAGCTTGTCCACAACGGTGGGAGTGTGTGGAGAACCGACTGCTCTTGGAGGTGGGCACTGGATTAATTCAACTGTGTCCTCTTAACACTGAGCATGATGCCAGGCACCTACGGTTTTCGTTTGTTTGTTAGTTTAATGAATAAGGGAGAAAGGGAATAATTGAATTTTCCTGCATACAAGAGAAGATACAGCCACAGAGGCACGAGTTTGGTCCCTGCAGAGAGAAGAGGTCACTCTCTCTCCAACTAGACACCTTCAGACCCTCACCATGTGCTGTGGTTGTGAGGTCTGTGGCAGGAAAGGGCTTTAGACCACCTTGGCCAGTGGCTACAAGCTGTTTCCATCCAAGCAGGACCTGGTTCCACATCCCAAATCAGTGGGCACCTTCTCTTCTTTCTTCTTCCAGAAATGGCATGAGCCACGCTCAGTCACGTGAGGCCTCTGTTCTGCTCATTTCCCACCTGCTACATCTTCAGGCATTAGCCTCATCTCCCGAGAGCCTCACTGAAGAGATATTAATCCAATGAGGCCAACAGGGAGAGAGAAGAGAGTATGCAGATGTTGGAATGAAATACACTGACAGTCAGTTCCTGAAAGGAGTTATGTGTCTGAACAGTTGATAGGTAGGTGCTTTTCTCCTCTAGCAGAGAACAGTGGACAGCCTTTCCAAAGAGGAAGGCTCCCTCAAATGGCCTTGTGAAGTCTCCAGGGAAAATGATCCTACGCTGAAACATGAGATGGTGAAGGGAGGATAGCAAAGGGAGTTATCTGCCTTTCCCCCACTTCACTTGTTGGCACCAATTCCCCCTTGACTTGTCAACTCTCTTCTTTCTCCTTGATTCCCATGTCCTGTCTGTGCACTCTCCTATGTGTTAACATCCCACACCCAGCCCAGCCTGAAGCCTAGATCTGCACCTGGCTCCTTTCTCTTCCTTCCACATCTCTTCTCCTGGGATGACTGTACCTGAGATGCTCAGATCTGTCACTGAGCGCAAATGATTCCTTCTCCTGAACTCCAGACATATCTACGAGAGATGGGAGTGAAGGGGAGGATACTAAGTTCAGGAAGGTAACAGTAACATAGCCAAAAAGAGAATCCAGCAGAACTTGAGCTGAAGAGCACTAACATGAAGTCAAAACTAGAGGGTTGGAGAATACGATGAAGACATGGCAGGCAGTGCAGGGAGGAAGGGTGGTTCAGAATGAAGACCCCAGGTGCCAACAGTGCACAGGGTCTTCCTCTTTCAAGAAGTTCTCGTCCATGTCACGCATACACATTTTGTAACTTTGTAATTTTTCTGTTAATGCACCTCTTAGTTTCCTGCTTGGTAGATACTGAGTTTCTTGAAGCTGTGACATTATTAACTAGTCCTTTGTCAATCAACTGGCTAGTATGATGTTGAACATAGACAAGGATTGATACAGAAGATGTTTAAAACAAGCATATAGCATCAAGCAGTCACAAAGACAGGCATCGAGCTTAAAAATATCCCAACTCTTATTTTTTTAGGTGCTTTGATAGCACTTGGTACGCAAAATCCTTTTGTTGAAGACACAGCAGTAATCTAGAGGAGGATTCAGTTAGCCTCAGTTATTGTCAACAAAAGAACCTTCAAAATCCAGGGTGGACCCAGGGCTTTTTGCCAAACCATGCCTCCAATGCCCATCTAAAAGATTCTGAACAGAGAAGCGCTTCTAGATCCATATGCCTCTCCCAAGCCATGTAGGGGTTTGCTCTAGACTATCACGGCCAGTCCATTTATTTGGAATGCTATTAATAACATCAAGAGTCTATTTCTAGAATCTGGTATCCTATTTATACAGTCTATAATTTCACCAATGACAACTCACATCTCCTTTTATTATGCTAATTAGCAAAACATCTGGTGTTGACCGCAGCTAAAGATAACTGAAACCCTTAGCTGCCATCTGTGAAGCGTGTATTTCTGATTAAGACAAGTAATAGCTTCTACAGTTTAAACTATCACATACTAATATCATAATACCCATGCTGAAGGCTTCTAAAGAAGATCGCTGATATTCTAACACTCCTTATCCCCTCCCCTCCTCTCTCAGGGCTTTTGGAACTCTTTCTCTGGGTGCATTTTTTTTTTTTCTTTTTTTTTTTTGTACAACTGCCTAAAGAAATCTGCATGCAGGGGTCATGATTTTAATCCTTAAAGATTTTAAAATATAACAGGTCTAGATTTACTCCTTAAGATGAGAAATAACCATGTAGACATTAAGAAGTATAACATTGAATCCCCCCCCAGGGCAGAGTTGGGGGGCGATGCTAAATACCCATATGTGGGGGGTATGGATTGGGTACCTACAATTCAACTCCATCCTGACACTGTCTTCCATGCAGAAGGCATCAGATCCCAGTGTTAAGGGCTTGGTCCTGCAAGACTGTCCCACCCTCTTCAGATGTCAGTCAAAAGTCTAGGTTATCACCTGTGCTCCTGATGAACCAGCTTTAGAACAGGAATTCCAATGACCCTTTCTTGGGTTTGATTACTTTGCTGGAGTGGCTTACAGAGAACCATTTTACTAACTAGATATTTATTATAAAGGGCTATGATTGAGTAACAACCAGATGGAAAAATGCACAAGACCAGACATGGGGAATAACCTCTGTCTTGGCAGACACATATGACAGTGGTTGGTGCTTTGAAGTGGAAGACAAGGATTTGGTTTAATGAAAAAAATGGAACTTGTAGGTGACACTTAATGGGCACAGTGATGTGGACAGGGAAGCAGAGGAAGGGGAAATTCATCAAGGAAGGCAAGGAAGTCTTCTGGGAGGAATGTTGGTAAACTCGCTTCCATGTATATTGAGATGCATTCTGATAGAAATGCCAAATTTTTAAAAATATTTACTTATTTATTTTAGGGAGAGAGAGAGAAAGAGAGAGTGTGTGTGTGTGTGAAGTGGGGGGAAGGTAGAGGAAGAAAAGCAGACTCCCCACTGAACATGGAGCCCAAAATGGGGCTTGATCTCAGGACCCTGAAATCATGACCTGAGCCAAAACCAAGAAACAGATGCTTAACTGTTGAGCCACCCAGGAGCTCCAGAAGTGTGAATTTTTAAGGAACTAAAGGTGGAGCTGCTTACTTACAACTACTTACAACAGCAGTGAGATCCCAAACTATGCTTGTGTGCCCGCACCCCTTAATTCCTTCCTTCTGCCCAAACGTCATGTTGGGGGTGGGGAGCTCCAGGACATTCCACAGCTCCTGAGAATCTGATGTAAAGCCTTCACTCTAGGGTCAGGTCCATCAAAAAGACAGTGCAGCTGCCTGAAAACAAGAGGAGCCAATGTCACTCACTGCCTGCAAGTCCTCCCAGCCCCGTGACTGCCTTTCTAACAAGGACAGAGAGCAGCAATTTGGATCACGACCAGCTCTGCCAATGATGTTTGAGCACTTACTGTATGCTCCATTCCAGCCAGAACTTTACCAGTATTATGTCATTTAATCCTTTCCACGGGCTTATAATAAAGACTTTGTTAGCATTCCCAGAGCAGAGACAAGAACACAGGCTCAGAAAGGACGGGCCATTTGTTGGAGTTTGCACACACAACGTGCCTGGAGCCACAGAGAGGGCTGACAGCACCTCCCCTCCTGGACACTCTGCCCCTCAGCTGCAGGACTTCACCTCTTAACTCCTCCCCACTCCCCACCCCTGGCCCCTGAGCTGTTGCTCACAAAGGTGTCAAGCTCCAGGGCAGAGAGCTAGGCTGGGAAGTCAGACAAAGACTCCTAGCCTTTGCTGTGTGACCGTGGGAAAGGTACACGAGCTCTATGAGCTTGGATGCTCCATCTCTTGCTCAGGATGATACCCCTCCCCCACCCACTGTTGGGAGCATTAAACGGGGGCTCCTTTCAAATGCTCAGCTCACTGCAGCCTGTCTCAGCTGACAAGAGACCCCCACCCTCTGCCTCTTTGCCTGGGTGCCTCACCCCATGCTCAGACTGTTAGAATGTTAGACTGTTAGAATGTGCCCAGCAAGTGTCCCATTTGGAGGCCGCCACCTCAAAGCAGAGGATATGCCGGACACACTGTCTCCATTTCCATCTGTGCTTCATGGAAATCACCTTCCAATGAGGTTCAATGAGGTTAAGTGGATGCTGAAGTAGAGTCACATTACTCTGCCATTTGCCTGACTTGGACAGAAAGACAAGAGGAGGGCAAGGAGTGGAATGTGTATCCTGGCCCGCCTGTGCCTTGATATGAGGACATAAAAGGATGCCGTTCGGAGAGGAGACGGGGCGCCCTCCTGCAGCCTTCATTTCCAAGGTCCTGAGCCCCTTTAAGGGACCAGCCCTGGATCATGAACTTTTGGAAAACCAGGTAATGACAGCAGCCCACTGTGGTGACACTGTGGGGCCACATTGGTCTGCGGGGGTGGGGGTGTGTGTCTCTGTGTAAGGTCTCTCTCACAGGCAAGTCCACCTGGGAAATCCCCCTGCAGTGTCCTTGGTGGTCGCTATTAGATGCCTTGTCTCACTTATCATTCTCAGCAAACATGGATTAGTCCTTTTTTGGTGCCTGGGACTCAGCAGCCCTGTGGGAGCATAAGCTGCTCCCCAGGACCTCTCCACCACTTACACTGGATCATCTTCAGTTGCCATGCGTCTGTGAATATCACTCTACTGTCTCATAAAATGGGCATGATGGTTGGAAATCTTCACCTTGAAGGTAAAGGTCAACTTTAGTCAGTATTAAACTACTTTCCAAATTGGGAAGTAGACATGAGTTCTTTTCTCTTCTAAGTTATGAGGCTTGCATCAATAAAGGGGTGTACTGGTGTCCCTTTGCTGCTATAACAGATTGTCACCAAATGAGGGCTTCGAGCAACACAAACTTATTATTTTAGAGTTCTGGAGGTCAAGAGTCCAAAGTTGGTCAAGGTCGCATCGGGTTATAATCAAGGTCGGATTGGGTGATAATCACTTGCATTCCTTTCTGGAAGTGCTAAGGAATAATCTGTTTTCTCTCTTCTGCCAGCTTTTAGGGGCCACCAGCAGCCCTTGGCTTCTAGCCCCATTCTTCCATCTTCAAAATCAACAACATGCAGCCAATACTTCTCAAGCTGCCTTCTCTCTGGTTTTCTATTGCCTGCTTCCCTTTCCCTCATATAAGGACACTTGGGATTACATGTGGCTCACCCAGATGACCTCAAAGTCAGGTGATTGGTGACCTTAACCCATCTGCAATCTTTGCTGTATAAACTAACATATTCACATGTTCTGGGAAGGAGGACACACATGTCTTTAGAGGGGTCCTATTCTACCCACTAACAAGGGGTTGCTGGCGGTGGGGGGATACAAGAGGTTACAATTAAGAGGCAGAACTTCTCCAATTATTAATAATCTTGCCCTCAATCGTGATTTGAATCCCGGGTTTGAATCCTGGCTCACCATTTCTCAGTGTGGCCTCGGGCAGTTGACTTAACCTCTCTGGGCCTCAGGGGCCTCATCAGATCAATGTGGGTAATAACAACGTGCTTGTTTCCTGGGGTTGTGGCTGAGTTTAAGTAAGTTAATGCATGCAGACTGTTCAGTACTGAGAACAGTAAGCCCATAACAAATAGCCTGTAGCCATCATCATTAGTGTGATAAAATGTATCTGTTGAATGATGAATATAGAAAGAAGCAATAGGAGTCTTACCTAAGACAGACTCTGGATATCATGTAAACAGATTTCAAACCACATTCTACTGAAAAAGAAGAGATAGAGTCTATTTGGACAGGATGAGAAAAGCGTTCTTAGAGAAGAGGAAAGAGACGGGGGTTGCAAACCCAGTACCCGCGCTATAAGGAGGTCATGAGCATTATCTCAAGGAATCTGCATCATAACCCAACCGACCAATGAGGACCCTGAAATTCAGAGAGGATATGAGTGTCTGAAGTCATGCAGCTTGTAGTGAATTCAAGCCTGCCATGCAGTTTCGTCAGAGTCAAAAGGTCCCGTCACCCAGTAATTACTCAGGAGAAATCAAACAGGGTCACCGTGATGGTTTAGAGATTGGCGTGTCTGGGCTCTGGTGCCTAGTTATGTGGTTACACACAAGCCTGGATGTTGCAGTGAAGGTAATTTTTAGATGTGATTAACCTTTAAATCAATAGACTTTGAGTCTACCATTTACGCAAATGACTCTCTACAATGTGGTAGGGTTCATTTAATCCCTTGACAGCTGCAAGAGAAGAGGCTCAAATTTCCTGAAAGGGAATGGAGGTTGGAATTCTCAAGATGAGACAGAGACAGTATAGATGCTCCGCCTGAGTTTCCAGCCCACCACCTCGTGAAATCCGGACTCAAGACCACAACGTCCCCTCTTCTCTGGGTCTCCAGCCAACCTCTGGAGGCCCCAGCCCCACGCAGCCCAGGGAGCCTGGTTGGCTTTACAAAGCAACGGACCTGACTCTTGAGAGACACTGTTTGCTCTGGCAAGAAGTCACAAACAAACTCAGCGTGCTTGAGAGCATGTGCTTACGCTTGAGGTAGCCTTTATGAAGTTCTCCAACCTCCACACAGTGCAGTCTGTAGATACTGAGCTTGGGTGCTGAAAGGATATCAGTGACCCCCTCATCCCTATCCACTTAGTTACACATTTGAGCCACTGTGACCCAGAGGGCAAGTGACCGGACCAGGGTCACCAAGAGTGGGGAACGAGTCAGAGCAGATTGCCCTGCACATGTCCAGTGCGTGCCTTTAGGAGTTCAACTGTGACAAACGATGCCCCTTCTCCCACCTGACAAGAGTAGTAACATTTTATGTCAGGGCTGCTGCCGTCTTCAGGACTGGAAGTCTTCCAGAAAGGGCGACCAGGGGCCTTTTTAACCGAAGGAGAGCATTCACAGGAAATGCCAAGTGCTGACTCGTCTCTGCACAGAACCCCAACCAAAGCCTTCCAAATGTCAGTAGCTCAGGGAAAGACAATATCCAACTGTATGAATTCAAGACCTGCCTCCCCAAATAGTCATTATTCAAAAGTATCTCTTAGTGAAAATGGAACTTGAAGCTGATTCTCTCTCTCTCTCTCTTTCTAATTCCTCTTTGTCACAGATGCTTGCTGTGTTTGTCCAGGTCTGGTCCCTGGGGCAGGGCAGCATCAGGCTGCTGGCCATCATAAGGCACTGTTGGTCTTTAGGCTCAGGCAGTGGTTTGCCAGGTGCTGATGCTGGTTGGTTGTTTTAGGAACTGCTCCATATGCCTAACTTTTGGACTTGATGGTAAGATATGGTTTCCCTCATAAGTCAGACTTATGAGAATCTAAGATGCCCACTGATGGTCCAGACATGGAGACAGAGGAACAAAGGGCGTTAGGCTGTATCTGACCTCCAGGTGGTTTGTTAGCTGACTGGTTTGAGTTAGAAGTTTTTCCCTTCTCTCCAAGTGGTCCCTGAGGAAGCAGTAACCTCTGCCACCAAGGGCTTTGTGCCGATATGTAGAATGCCCAGGGCGTGTTCAGTACCCATTAAGGGCTTCTGAGCCTTGAAACTAGCGTTTCTCTTTATTGTCTGTTTTGAAGTCCTCATGAGAGAGAGAACAAGTCCCTGAGACAAGTCCCGCTAGCTGATCAGGTTGGGTTGTCTGAACCTTTATTGCCTTGCCCCTTGGTGGGAGCATTTTGACCATTAATACCTATGAAATAGGGACTCCTGGGTGGCTCAGTTGGTTAAGCAACTGCCTTTGGCTCAGGTCATGATCCTGGAGTCCTGGGATCGAGTCCCACATTGGGCTCCCTGCTTGGTGGGGAGTCTGCTTCTCCCTTTGAACTCTCTCCTCCCTCTCACACACACTCTCTCTCTCTCTCTCAAATAAATAAATAATATCCTAAAAAAAAAAAGACTAATTAAATGGTAGGATCATGGTGGTAACGTGATTAAGGTCTACTGACAATATATTTTATATCCAAACATGTACCATACTGCAGGGCTTATGTGATGTGCTTTTAGTTATTGGTTAGTTTAATATTAAACAATGGTGGAGACCATCTGCTATGGTTTTCTTGTCCTTCCCTCCTTCCTTTTCCTGTCTTCCTTCCTCCCTCCCTCCCATGACTTCTGTCTCTCCCTGCCTCTCTCCCTTGCTCTCTCCCTCCTTTCTTCCTATTTTCCTTCCATCCTCCCTCCTCCCTTCCTTCTTTTTCTTTACTTTTTTTTTTTCTTTTTGGTATTGTGCTAGGTGGTTTTACATATGTAACACAGACTGAGAGACTCCTACTCTCCCCAGGAATGCTCAGCCAGATGTAAGCAACTTACCTGTTAGAGCACCTTAGTTTGGGACAAAAAACAAAAAATCAACAACAAAAACACAGCTGTTAAGTGATCCTTAAACCACATAACCTTGAACTTTAATTGTTGTAAGACAAAATTGGAAGGTTGATTCCTACTTTTAAAAAATATTTTGAAAGACACATTTTTTTAAATATTTGGTGTTTGTTTGTTTGTTTGTTTTGGAAAAAAAAAAGTATTATCTGCTTCTTCCAAAAATAGACTGGGGTAAAATATTGGAAATATTTTTTTCCATGTCAAAACCAAGTGATTTAAAAAATTAATAAATAATTGAAGCCAATTTACACTAAGTGCAAATCTTAAATCTCCAAGATTAGAAGTCGGATAACTGTGTGTGATGCTGCTTTAAAAAGTGTTGGAGTTTCTTTCATTCATTAGCTGCATGAGCTTTGGAAACTTACTTAATCTTTCTGAGCCATTTTCTGTAATTGTCATAGATGGGTTGTTCACCCCTCCCAGGGGGGCTCTGTGCAGATTAAATATGGCTCCACGTGTGCCTGGAGTGGCATATGCCACCTTGATCACCCCCTCCCCCCAGCTGCACCTTCTTGATGCAGCAAAATAACTTTTTTTCTAGATCCCAGAACTCTTTCACCTCTGAAAGGTCGTGATTTTCAGTTGGAGCAGCCCGTGGACAGTCAGAGGGTAGGTCTGGTGTGGGATACAAATAGCCAATGGATTAATTTGAAGAGAAATAATAGCAAACCTTGAATGGCTTCTAAGTGTCTCCATTCATTCTCTGATGCCATCCTCACACCATTGCTGGGAAGGGACTACATCTGTGCTCACATTTTTCAGTGGGAAAATGGGCCCAGGGAGATTCAGTAGTTGTAGAGATGACAAGACAGGTCATTAAGCCTCTTTGTCATGCTGTGTTCTCATCTTAAAAATAGGATAACAATGCAAGGTCTCTCATAGATTGCCTTTTAGGATTAAATTAAAATAAAGCATTTAGCACAGTGTCTGGTCCAAGAAAATTGGTTCACCAAACCTTACGCATTCATGATGTAGACATTCACAAGGTGGAACACAGCATTTAGAAAGTAATGGTTGTTCATTAAATAAGAGTCCAGAGGACATGTAAAGAACAGTGAGTAGCAATTTCCAGGAGCAGGAAGCATTAGACACGGGGCTCACTCTGCATTCAGTCTGTCTGTGACACAGACACTGCTCCGATATTTTTAGGAGGTGGTGTGGAGGCGGTGTGAGAGCATGTGGTCCTTGGATTAATGACCCAGGCTGTGGAAAGAAATACCCGTGGACCTTTTCTCTCTGCTATGGCTCAGGTCCCAAGCATATTTCAGTACCTGAAAAGATTCGTGTCCCTCTGCCCAACAAGGACTGTGTCTTCTTGATTAAAATCTTAGCATCCAGGCCTGCCACAGTCTAGAGAAGGCAGACGTTTTGTCCTGGAGCCCTGTCTTTACCACTAGCCAGAGGGACTTCTGTTTTTGTTCATTGACTCACCAGATAGTTACGCCTACCCCACCCTACGCCAGGCACTGTGTCAGGTGTAGAGGAGAGATTGTGAGCAAGCCAGGCATAATCTTTGCTTTCATGGAATTTTTTGTTGTGTTAGAAGTGCTAGCTTTTAATGATCTCATAAAGGAATGTAAAATCTCATGGGTTACAAAGTGCTGATAATAAGGTGATATTAGGGTGTGGAGACGTGACAAGGAGAAGTAGCCATGTCCAGGACGTTGGAGGTGGGGGTAGCTCACTGAGAAAGGAGGGTTGAGTTGAGGTTTGAAACAAAAGAGAAGGACTGACAGGTGAAGATGTGAGTGTGAGTGTGTTTGGGGGGTCAGATGTAGATCGTGTGCATATGCAGGCATGTGCTGAGAGTAGCAGTTGCCTTCAAGAGCTTTCTGCCATGGGAGAAAGCCCTTTCTAAGAGGATGCATAGAGTGTTTGAGGTAGTGAAGTAAGGAGAGGTCAGGAGAGGAAGGCGGGGTCACAGAGATCACATGCCTGTTTGTCCATTGTTGTCATGGGTGTGCCTGTCCATGCACTTCCAGAACACTGCTGTCCGATCGAACTTTCTTCAGTGATGTCAGGATTCTATGTCTGCACTAACCACTCTGCTGGCTGCTGACCACACGTGCGTGGCTAGGATGGCCAAAGAAGTGAGTTTAAAATTTCACTTCATTGTAATTAATTCGACTATAAAAAGACACAGCGGCTAGTGACTTCTTGTATCACTCAGGCCCACAGCCTCCTCAACAGTCATCCTAGATCCTAATTAGACTCTTACAGCTGATCACTCCCTGGCCTAATGTTTTATTATACAAAGAGCCCGAAGGGGTGACACTCCTATAAAAGACAGTGGTTTGATATTTATTAGGAAGAAGAAGGTGAGGAAAGAGAATAAAAAAGCAATTTGGAAGGGTAATAATAACCTTAATCTAGAGCTTTCTGAAAGGTTGATAGTGTCGATAATTGATGCTGATCTTACTGATGTAAAGTTCTGGTCACTAACACTGTTCTTACTGTTAATGCTGTAAGTTCAGGGCTTTCTGTTTTTACCCACCAGTCACTGCTCTGGGAACTCAGTTGCGTGCTACCCCAAGTTACCTCTGCAATGGCACTATAAGGCAGGTATTCTTTTTATCTTGGTTTTTCAAGTGTCGAAAGAGGAATGCAGAGGTCCCACCTCTGTCCCGTGCAGGCATCCATGGCCTGTCACTGACAGCTGTCCATTCTTTGTCAGCTGGAACAAGTTCAGGATAAAAATCTGGGGTCACTGATTCTGTTTGACAGTCGCTGACAGGCTCTTGCTTTGTGGCAAAACAGACTTTCTTCAGATTCCTTCCATTGTCCAGGTTCTTGCCCTCAGAGCAAAGCAGAGCAAGGTAAACCCGAGTGGAAAAGTCACCCACTGGCTTCACAGGCGAAGACCAAACTTCAGGGGCAAAGGTCGGGTTCCCATAGAATGGTTGACTCCAGCTTCATCGTGGCCACAGTGGGAGGGCTTCTGAGGGCTTCCAGGTGGTCCCCACCCTCTCGCACCAGGAGGCAGCAAGCCCCTGGACGTCCTTGGGCCAGGAAAAGGGCAGCAAATGCCTCCCTAAACTTCCCCACTTCTTGTTTCTGTACGTGTTGCCTCTCTGAGCCTTCCCTGTCCATCGCATCTCCTTTGTCACTGCCCCGGCAGGGCGCCTCCAACCGTTGATTCATCGGCACTGCTCACCGTGACCATTGTGTTCAGCACCAGAACTCTAGCACCCGGAGCAGTGCATTGGCTCAGGGCAAGTTCTGCCTATGGTTTGAACAATGAGTCAGGAACAATGGTACTGCTTTGTAAACACTTGTCTGTAGGTCTGTCTCCCACCCACTAGTGAGAGCACCTTCATGCAGGGCTGTGGTGAGCAGCTGGCAGGTGGTGTCTGCGCAGGTGGAGAGGGATGCATTGGGAATGTGGACCCGCATTTATCAAGAGCGTGTGGAGCATGATGCTGGGCGCTTTACGTGAGCAGTCATCATTGGTCTTCCCACAAGCTTATGGGGAGATATTTCAAATGCAAGAACGCTGCTACTCAGAGAGCTTATACCACGTGCCCAGCTTCGGCAGTGCTCTTGGGACTCGCCATAGTAATAGGCAAATCTAGTTCTGAAAACTCTGTCTTGCCTCTGCCCTGCATGTATCCCCAAACCCACCCAAATGTTATCTGATTTCTCTTTCTAAAGTAAACTTGTTTCTAGTCACTTCTAGTATTTTCAGGTTGGGGAAATGTATGATTTTCCTTATTCCTGTTAGCTGGACATTTTGATTTCTTATCTGTTCTATCACTGACATAAAGGGGTTTGTTTGCTACTAGAAATCTGCAGAGTGAAAGTAATGGGATCCTAGGATGATTGAGACCTTAGGGTGACTAGTTAGAAAAGTGCCTAACACACGGTGAGGTTCAGAAGGAAGGAAGGAGGGAAAGAATGAAGAAAAAAGCATCATGGTTGAAAGACAAATAGATTTTGGTGCAGGAAAATCTGGTTCCACGTATTGTGTGAGGTTGGAAGTGACTTCACTCTCGGGGACCCCCTTTCCTGCATCTGTGCAGTGGGGAGAACAACACTCATTTGCAAGAGTTTAAAATCAAGAACAACAACAGCTCTACCAATAGGAGGCATGTTACAAAGGTTTCTGTTCCTCTTCACTCTGTATCTTGTCATACAAAGGCCACATGGGGTGTGGGACCCACAGTACAGTGAATCTGATTGTCCATCACACTGATACCCATTGAAGTCTCCAGGATGAAACGGTCACAAGTTACGATTCCAGGTGCTCTGCTGGCTGCATTTGACCTGAAAACAAACAAACAAACAAACAAAACTAAAACACAGTAAAAGTAGGACATGCTTATGGTAGGAATTTGGCAAATTGAAAATATAAGAGTGGCCACTAGATTTAACAACAGTCCCGTGATTCAGAGAAGCCACTCTCGCATTCTAGTATGTTCCCTGCAGATGTGTTTTTGTTGCATCTACACACACCTGGGCCTTTCAATCGTGTGCGATTGATTGTACAACTGGATTTCAAGTTCCTCGAGGGCAGGGCTCTTCACAAAGGGCTGTGTTCTTGGACTCTGTCTCTGACTCCTAAAGTAATGGCTGGCACATCAAAACACAAACATTTATTGGATTAGTGGTGATTTACATGACTGGAATTGTATTTTCTATAAAGCTGCTTAACTCACATTTTCACTTAAGCATATTTTTATGCAGCATTCAACATTCTTTGACACGCCAAACCTTTGGGCCTGTTCTGATTTATGCAATTGATTCCTAATGTAGGAGAATTTAAGTATCTTCAGTATTTTCAGAATGACTAATAATACTGTCATAATGATCTTCATACAGAAATACAGAGAGATAATTGGGGAACAGTGTTCAGGACCTTAAGAGACCCCCAAATCATATTAGACTATTTCTTTCAGAACGACTCCTTAATATAGATGTATTTCAGTTTGTTTTGAGGCTGTCGATGTACATTGTGAAATTGCATCTAGAAGGATTCAATATTTTTCACTTCTACCCCCAGCACCAGAAAGCAGTCCTCTCAACCTTTGCTCATTACCAATATATATTTTCATTTTTGCTCGTTTGCAGCTGACACATGGTACCAAACTGTTATGTTAATAAGCATTTCAGTAAGGCAAGGCTATATATTTTCGTTAAAATTGTTCGATGGTGTCAAGATGCTTTGTGAAGAGGCAAGTCAATGTCGGCATCCAGAGCTTGTGTACACCTCCAGAAGAAAGACCAACACAACTGGAAAGTAGGACAGTAAACCTTCTGGTTTGTGGTCACAGAGCAAATGTGACAGAGACTGTCTGGCCATGAGGAGCAGAGAACATTACTTGTTGCACATAACACAGATAAACCCAATTAATCATCTCCATTAAAAACATACAGATATTAGATATCACTGATGTCTAGTTAATACTAAGTAAGTATTTTTTGTGTTCATTGAGTAAATACACCTAGCTACTTTGACAAACAAGATTTGTCTTATCTTCTGGTTAAATAGAGGTTTCTATCTGATAGTAGATGCACTGCTGAGAGTTACGTAGAATTCCAAGTCTTACATGGTACCATTCAAAAAACAGTGCACCTTGGTAAGAGGGATATGGTTAAGAATGCTTGGAAAAAACCCCAGGGAAGGTAGGCGTCCAAACATGGCAGTGTTTTACTAGGTAGCAAAGAGGTTTTTTGTTTTTGTTTGTTTTTTTTTAAATGGACTTGCAAGTGTCTGCTCCAGTTTTGCATAGCTAGTGCAACTCACTCTCACCCATGCATCGTCCAGCCAACTAACCACACTGGGAAGTGCAGCTTTAAATGAAAGAGCTAGACACTGGGATTTATGAAGCCGGTGTTTAGCAGAATTGCACAGAATGCTTAAACACACAATTTTCCTTGATCCACTTTTGCATTTTGAATTCTGTTGTATTTCTATTGCTGTTTTGTCAATAAAGTTTCTCCAGTGGATGCACTTTTATTTTCCCCAGGTCGCTGCTCTATAACATTAAATAAAACCCGTGCCAGGATTAATCTCTGCAGAGCTTAATCTCAGCTGTTTGTGCTTTTAATTATGACACTTGCCATTTTATTTTGCTGAGGCTACATGGTGGAGGAAGTGGGAAAATTTGATGAATGACAGAATGAAGTATAAACACATAGTTATATGTATGTATTTTGCACAAGCTCACACACGCACACATACACATATATACACACACACACAGAAAGGCTCATGTCATAATTAATCTCTATATCCAAATTATTGAGGGCCTGATGTTAGTCCTTCTGGGATTTAGGAAGTTGGTACAAACCTATCTAAGGGTGATTGAGAAAAATATGACAATTCTAAACCTTTCCAGACCCCTTCTCTCAGCACCTTCATCTGTTCCACATGGCTACTTTTAATCTGTTCCATGCCATTTATATGTCCTAAATATATCTACTAGAAATACAACTCTTTCTCTCCCTGGCACCACATCCTTTTTCTAGGAGTGCCCTTAGATAAACACGCCCCTCCACGTCATGGAATGAGCTGTCAACATTCTTCACGACTCTTCCCCATTTCGCTGGATGGATATTAGTGATCTGAACCAGGGAGATGCAATTCGGTGATTGGGATGGAAAAATTTGATTTTTCCTCTGAAATTTAGAATTGGGATATTGAAACAGGTTTAATTAATCATGGGCTCCAGACTAAATGAAAGGACTCCTTTAATTCAATGCTGCAGGGAAAATTGGGGTTGTCAAGAAGGAATACATGCAAAAGAAAAAGGAAACTCATATGCAGAGAGAAAAAAAAATATATATACACATATACATGAGAGGAGAGATACAAAATTGCGAGAACATAAGTACAGTTGTGTTCTGCTGCTGCGGCTTTAACAAACTACCACATATTTAGAGGTTTAACAGAGTATAGCGTTATCACTCCACCGTTCAGTCAGAAGTCAGACACCAGTCTCACTAGGGTAAAATCAAGGTGTTGGAAGAGCAGGATTTCTTTCTGGAAGCTCTGGGGAACAATCACGTTCAAGCTCATTCAGGCCATTGGCAGAATTCAGGTCCATTGGAATCTAGGACTGATATCCCCTGTTTACTTGCTGCCTATCAGCAGAAAGGAGAGGTCCAAGCTTCTCAATGTCACCCACCAGCCCTGGCTTGTTGCCTTCTTCCTGCATCTTCAGAGGTAGCAATGGTGGTGATTCAAGTCTTTGTCACTGCAAATCTGACCTCCCTGCTGCCTTGACTCTCATCTGCTTTCTCCTACTGCTGTATCTCTTTTATGCCAGCCCCACGCACTCTCTGCTTTTGAGGTTGGATGTAATGAGATTGGGCTCACCAGATGACCCAGGGCAATCTCCTGGCCCCTGCCCTTAATTATAGCTGCAGAGTCCCTTCCCAGGAGTGCCTAGGTGGGTGTTCGATTGAGTCACCAGGGTGCGGGATGCAAGAGTAAAATGTATGGACCCTGCTGCCACAGGGAGAAATGGACAGAGTGGTGGAAGCAGGAAGCCAGAGGCTTGGAGGAGCAGAGTGCCTCCTGATGACAGTTTAACCCCTGGTTCAAATCCTTCCTAAGTCTTTGAAGTGTCTCCTTCCCTGGGTTTCCATAAGATGTCCCTATATCCTTGCAATAGCACCTGTGTTCTTACCTGGGCTTAAAAAGGTTCTGTCAACTAGAAGAAAAATAAACAAAGCCTTCCATCTAAGACTTTTTTTACAGTTAAAATTTCCCAACATTAACTAACAAGATAGTGTTTAAGAAAGTATACCCTGGGTTCGTTCTACATGGATTCAGACCAGGCTTGCTTATTTTCTAGAAGTTTGATTTCTCAGAGCCTGCACAAGTGAGATTAGGTAGAAGATAACTAATAGACTTCTGGTAAGGATTAAGCAGAGAATGGGAACAAAATTATCCCTGCCAGCAACATATAATACAAGCAGATATGACAAGATGAGCCAATCAAACTTCAAAGTTCATTTTTAAAGTTCCTTTACCCTTGGTTAGTAAGAGATACAGTAAACAAGCTGAATTTCCCCCATTTCTCCAAATATCCACCAAAACACACTCATGTATTTTTTCTCTTTCTTTTCTCTGTCCTTTCAAAGTCATTCAGACTCCAGCCACATTTTGTCCTTGTCTCCCAGTGGGATTAACCAGCTTGTGCCTACTAAGCAAAATATGGCTTGTCTTACTATGCTGTGTGCTGGTCTCAGCCTACTGATAACCAGTGTTGTGGCTGGACCGACTCTTTTGGTTTTGATTGTGATTACAAGATGCCTTGAGCAATAACCATCAGGAAATTTTAAAAAAAGAAAAGAAAAGAAAAGAAAAGAAAAGAAAAGAGAAAGAAAAGTCTTGTTACAAGTCCTGGAAATTTCATAGCACATCTGGAGCAACACAGTGAGGTTAGAGAAAGAAAAAATGCAAGAGGGTCTGAAGTTCTGCATTTATTGAGGTACATGGCAGGAGGCCTAGGGTTTTATGGGCTCACTCTCGATTGGTGAATTTAAAATATGAGAGATGGGATCTAAAGTGTCAGAAGAGAAAAGTGCAACAGTCCAAATGGTCATTTATCTAAGTGAACTATGGTCCCTAAAACAAAGGACCCTGTGCAGGGAGAGGAGGATTGGCTATTTAACCAGCAGTTGGCAATGGGTTTATTGGAGACAGCCATCTACGCGGTGGGTGCCATCTTTGAAGTGGGGGCCTTGGCAATCCAAGCTTAAGACAGGTACTTGCATTACAAAATGAAAACCCAACTCTCAGCGCTTATACGTTTTATCATGTTATTAGCATGATGAGTGATACACTTATTTTAAAGGAAATGGGAAATTGTGAGTTTTGAGCACTAAGATCTCAGATTTTTTCTCCCTGAAACTCATTGGTTGAGTGTAAGGAACAGCCTAGAGAATCCATTCTAGACAGCTGAGGAGGCGGAGGGACGAAGGAAATGTCTGCAGGTGTGTACACTGGTGGGGCAAGAGCCAGAAGACGTTCCTTTCTGGTGGATGCTATTTTTGCCTGGAAAGGCTGTGGCAAGGTTGTCAGGGGAAAATAAAGGAAACATTCTAGGCTGGTGGTCAAGTTGTAACCAGATTGCAGAGTTTGAAGTCATCCCTGTGGGAACAGTCGATAACTGGGGATCATGTAAAGATGACTGGACAGTGCTGAATCACAGACAACATGGGATTTGCTATGACAGAGTCATATTTAGCAATCTCTCAAGGTTGTAAGGAGGAAATTGATGATAGAGTTCAGGAAACTAAATACTGCAATTTTAATAATAGTCATTAATAGTTAACATTGACTGAAAGCCTGCTTCATGCTGGTGTTGGGTAAATTCTCTTGTAAGTAATACAGCCATCAAAAAGAATGAAATCTTGCCATTTCCCACCACATGGATGGAACTAGAGGGCATTATGCGAGGCGTAATAAGTCATTCAGAGAAAGACAAATGCCGTATGATTTTTACTCAGTTGTGGAATTTAAGAAACAAAACAGATGAGTGCAGGGGAAGGGAATAAAACATAAAATAAGATGAAAATTGGGAAGAAAGCAAACTATGAGAGATGCTGAACTCTAGGAAACAAATTGAGGGTTGCTGGAGGTGGGGTGGGCGTTTGGGGGGATGGGGTCACTGGGAGATGGGCATGAAGAAGGGCATGCGATGAAATGAGCACTGAGTGTTATAGGCAACCCTAAATTCTACCCCTGAAACTAACAAACAAACAAAAAGTAATACCACAAAACAAGAAAGAATACGGGTAGTCATTCTTTTAAATAAGTAAACAGAGAAACAGAGAGGTTAAGGAACCAACCTCAAACCACTTCCCTGACAAAGGAGGATCCAGAATTTGAACACAGGCCAAGCTGTCTGAGTCAGAGTCCAAGACCTCAGGGGCAGTCTATCTGGGAAAAAGTCTGAGGGAGAGATCTAGGCAGGGAGGGACCTCTGCTAAGAGTAATTGCTCCAGCCTTTAACTTGTGACGTTTTGGTAGGAAGAGGGAAGCAGAAGAAAATGAGAGAGTGGTGTGAAAAAAAATCCTTGCCAGGTCTGACTGGCATGTTTTATGAATATTTCTCTTTGGTGGTATGTGTGGTCGCCGTCCAAAAATGGTTCAGTTCTCTCAATGGAAAACTTTAGATTTCTACACACACAGGTGTTTCAGTGAACCTGGAGAGCTGACGGACTGTTGCGCGTGGAACACTTTCTCATCGCCTGTGGTCTCACACAGCTCATGAAATTAAGACTTCCAGAAGAGAGAGGCTATCAAGTTTACACCAATAGACAAATGGTGATCGTATGTACAGTTTACAGGGGCTAGGGAAACTGGCTCTGGTGTGTTCTTGTAACTGGAGTTAATAAAATTGACATAAATCAAGAGTAATGGGTGTTCTCTAGTGAGTACTTGCCCAGATTAAATTAATGCTTAAACAATATAGTCATTTATAAAAGGCTTTGAAGATAAAACCGTTCTTTTAAGTTTTATTGTTATGTAAATGAAGAAGATCAGTCTCCTACAAAGTCTTCAAGATGAGTTAAAAGTGAAGAGGTGGCACAATTACCATTTTAAAATTCTTCAAATTGGATCAATGATATGATTGTCCTTACTGTGTTAGTTCATGATTTTAGTTTTTTTCCCATCAAATATTTAAACTTAATGAATGCAAATAAAATATTCCTTTTACTGTCCCATGCTTCTCTCTCTTCATAGACATTTATATAGAAAAATATATATAGCTATCAGGGATATGGATAAATCAAGAACTTTTATTGACATAAATATCTTCTTATATATTTGATTCTTGTATAGTTCATCTACCTATCTGACTGTCTATATGTCTATCTAACTCCTCCCTTCCATTTCTCATCTAACTCCTAGCTAATCTGTCACATCCATTTCAGGAATCACTTTTCCAAGAAGTTTTCTTGGGTTCTTGTGAGGTTTGAAGAGGAAACTTATTTTTAACATTAATATTCACATTTGTATTCAAAATGTTTATGTACATGGTAAAATTCCCTGTCTGTTGCCCCAGGCACAGCCCCTGGCCCTGTCTTGCGTGCAGCAGATCTTGTACTTCTTGTCTACCACAGTGCTGAACTTAACTGATACAATGGTCAAAGAAGTGAGCTCATAAATGTCAAAATTATAATTAAAATCCCTGTCTTCTGTCTTTAAATCCTCTAGCATGAAGCAAAAATGTCAACTTTATTACTCAGAGTACTTTATTAATTAGCTAGCAAATATTTATGTAATTTCCGCTATGGATCTGAGTAATGTTCTTTGTGGGGAGAGTGTGAAACAAGGTCACTAAGTTGCTGCTCCTCATGGAAATTACATTCTCAACTCAACCAAGTTTATTTTGGTATATAAATGGGCAAGAATGAACATTTTGCATTTGAGAATGATTTTTCAAAGTTGAAGAAAGGAACAGAAGCACCTGCTCAAAACTTACTTCCTGCTCTGGAAATTTATACTACTAATTTCAGGCACAGCCCATTCTATCCGACTCTCTAAGAGTGATGCTTTTTAAAGCTCAAAGCAGTGTCTTCTTTCTCATAATTAAGAACTTGTGTGTATTAAATACGGATCCCAAACGTCTTTTTAGGACCTACTTTTATGTTCCACTGCAATGCTTTTTTTCCTCAAAGAATATTAGCTAATGAACATCCTTTTGGGGTGAGATCCTTGATTTTAGTTACAGGCAATCCCTGACTTACAAGAGTTCAAATTAGATTTTTGTACTTCATGATGGTGCCCAAGTGATCTGCATTCAGTAGATTCCATGATAGAAATTTGGAATGTGGATATTTTCCCAGGCTAGGGATGCCAGGTGTGCTACTCACCCGATCCCCTCTGATGATGCCATATAGTGGCAGCTCCCAGTTAGCTAGAGATCATGAGGGCCGCCAACCGACGTACTGACAACTGACATTCTGCACCCACAGAGGCATTCCATGGGTCACTCTCAGCACAGTATTCAATAAATAACACAAGGTAGTTAGTCAACTCTTTGTTATAAAATATGCTCTGTTATTTCTGCCCTCTCAGGACTTTTCTGCTGTCCCAGAGAGTTGAAGTGTCATGAGACAGGTCAGCAGGAGAATGACACACACGTTTCTAGGAGTTGTGCATTACACATAGGAGTCCTCACAAGAAATGAAGACTACACGAAATGGTGCAACCTATGGGCTTTTCTATCAGCTGTGGGAAATCAACTAACCTCTGTGGGGAGGCTGAAGGGACATGAGAATTATTTCCATAAGGTCTGTTTGTATAGAAATCTCTTGGTCTCTACTTCTCATCCTTGATGACAGGAATGTGACTTTCCTTCTGGTGTAGGGAGGGTGTCATTTATGAGTGTTTTCATCTCCTGTTTCCAGGAAGAATGGGGATATTAGAAAGCCCCTTTCACATCTGCTGTTTTTCAAGTGCCTTCTGCTCAAAATAATCCATATGGAGAAGATTCCATATTCTGGGATGAAATGTTCTGCCACCCTTCGGTACTTACCACAGCACAGCCTATGGGCAGCAAACAGGAAGCAACACAAAATTATGATATTATGTAGATTGTTAATGATACATTAATCCAGGAAAATATTACAAAAACATTTAAAAAATCATAATAGTTATAAGGATGATGAGGGAATGCTATGAATAACTCCATGTCCACAAATTTGATGAATTAGAAAAAATGAGCTAATACCTTGAAAGACAAAACCTACCCAAAATTACACAAAAAGAAAAACAATCTAAATTCCTATTAAACTGAACAAAGAATTCAAGAAATTCTTCCAAAAAAGAAAACATCTAGTCCAGATGGCCTCACTGATGAATTCTACCAAACACTTAAGGCAGAAATGATACCAGTTCTCAGCAAACTATTCCAGAAAACAGAAGTAGAAGAAATACTTCTTAATTCATTTTTTTTTAGATTTCATTTGTTTTTATTTGACAGAGAGATAGCACAACTAGACAGAGTGGCAGGCAGGGGGAGAGGGAGAAGCAGGCTCTCCACTGAGCAGGGAGCCCAATGTGGAGCTAGATCCCAGGACCGTGAGATCATGACCTGAGCCAAAGGCAGCTGCTTAGCCGACTGAGCCACCCAGGCTCCCCATTCTTAATTCATTATGTGTGACTATAATTATCTAAATACCAAGTACTACAAGAAGATAAAGACATTACAATGGAAGGACACTATAGACCAATATCTCTCATAGACATAAATGAAAAGATCTCAACAAAATTTTGGCAATATTAATCCAAAGTTAAAAGTCTCACACCATCCTCTCTTAAGAATTTTTATTACAGATTCACAGTATTCAAGACAATGTAGTATTGGTGAAAGAAAGGATGCATAGATCAATGGAACAAAACATAGAACTCAGAAGTAGACCCACTGAATTTTAGCAATGACACATCTCAATATAGCCCACCAAAATTTAACAAAGGCACAAAGGCAACTCAGTAGAGAAAGGATAGACTTTTCAGCAAAGATGTTAGACCAATCAGACATCCATATATAAACGGAAAGAAAAAGAAAACAGACCATGACCTTGCACCTTATTTATGAATTAACTCAAATGCATCACAGACTTAAAAATGAAAATATGCAGTGTACCAAGTTAGATCTAGAGACTTTCATGACTGTGTAGACAGAACTACAGAAAGAATGGTGCTTAACTAGGGATAATAGTTAATTATTCAGCATAAATGTTTTATTTCTTCCTAAATTTGTACATCTTGCAGATTTTCTGTAATGTGTGTCTATTATTTTTATAAGGGGGGGATTACATTAGACCTTTAAAGGCATGGAGTAAAATTCATTAATTGACACAAGAATGAAGATCGTTGGCACAGCCAGCTTAGTGCTGCCTGAGGGAGCAGAAGGTCCCCATCCTGTAAGCCATGCTTATGGTGTGAGTCACCTTCTCTTTTATGGCTCTTCGCCAAGGCATGGCACCTAGAGGCCAGTGAACATGGTGATGTGAGGAGCTGCACATCATTCCCTTGTATAAAAGCAATGACAAAATAAGGGGAAAAACAGTCAGAATTCACTTTTGTTTTTATTTTATTTAATTATTTTTTTGTACTTTGGAAATTAATCAAAAGCTTGCAGCTCCCCAAGGAGCCTGTGTTCCACAACATCAAAAAGGCTTGTTCTTGTAAGAACAGTGAGTTTTGTGGCATCTTAACATGCTTCAGCACAATCAAATTCACAACAGCCAGGAAACTATCAGCCTGCATTCCCTGTACTCTAGGGAGGACAATGAGCCTCACTCACAAAGAATTGCAGTTTATCATTTGTTCTCACCGGTCTGGCAGCTCCTTGTTAGACTGGCTCCAATGGATTATTGTTGCTTTGACTAACTTGAAATTAGTCTCCTGCTAAAGGTCCTGGGGAATGGGAGGGGGCATTTGTGGAAGACAAAGGCATTTTCCTGGCTGCCATTGCCTGGCAGACAAATCACAGCTGGTGCAAAAATGGAACCAAAACATTTGGGAGAAAAGGTTAGAGGATTAGGTATCAGTAAGGGCTTTGAAAAACTCTACCCCATCCCAGAAATCTAGGAAGCCAGATCATGCTCAGGAAAGACCTGAGAAGACCTGAGACTGTCACCTCCTGATGGTCTGGAGGTTCTGTGGAAGCTGAACCAGAAGGTTGAACTGTTGGAGGAGGTCAAAGAGAGGACTCAGGTTGACTACAGAGTTGGTGCTGGCAATGGGAAGCTCCCCTGTCCTTGGAACGTGAACCACAGTGGGGGCCATTTCCAATAGTCCAGCCCTAAGAAAGCCAAATGGAAGTGATCAGACCTGCTGAGGCCTCTCTGTAAACTCTGATGATCCTGAGGCAGGTGGAAGATTCCTGGTCCTATGGCCAAGACGAGTTTCCTGAGTAAATCCCATGCTCCTCCAACCTGTTGCCCATCCTGGAGGGTCTGCCCCTTCTTTCCTCATTCCCTGTTCTCCCCTGCACAGCACCAGCTGGTTGGGATTTCCTGGGAAACTACTAAGGATGCTGGGGCCAATGATGGGGCAGTCAGCCAGTTAGATAGAGCTTGGGCCCTGGGACAGTGGCATCCTGGGGACCATAGCTTGGCCACCAGCTCTGTGAGAAGAGTGCTTGGGGACATGGAACATGCCACAGAGGCCCTTGGCCTTACAAGCTGAAGAGCAGGAGTATGGGGCATAGGGTGAGAGTGGGTGGAGGTAAGGGTATGGGGAGGTAGAGGTTGGGCACTGTAGGGACGCTGCCTGATGGGTAGGCATGTAGGTCGATGGCACCCAAGCAGAAGCTGGGGCTGGTGGGCATGTGCAGGAAAAGCCACTGCTCTGCTGGCTCCAGGGTTGGCAGACCAGGCAGGAGAGCAGGACAGGCAGTTGGGAACATTGACTACCCTTGGGCAAAGCCAGGAGAGTGAAAGCTACCTGGATTATGGCCCAGATACTGTGACAGAGTCTGATTGCAATTCTAAGGCATGGAATCCTGGGGAAAGTGAGACACAAGGAGAAGGGTATACTGGTGTTGGAGACTGAAGCCAGGGAAACTCCTATGCCCTTGAACCTCTAATACAAAAGAAAACAAAAGCAGAGGAACAAAAACCTCAGCCAGCAGGGAAATGTTTATCAAGAGAGAATTTACACCTGCTGAGCTAATTGATTAAGATAGCAAATTCAGGCCAGTGACAAGTATCTGGGCATGGTTGGCACAGCAATGGGATAAGGGTGATGGCCTTTTCATGACCTTTTAGAGGCAGAGAAAATGAGCAATGTCACCACACATCCTGCCTTTCAGCAGTGCCTGCATGGAGCTCAGAGGTTCAATAATCCACTCTCTTCTTGAGTGGATTATGCTAGCCTGTGGGAATGCTGGGGCCAATGAGGGGAACCTCCCTGGGCTCATGGAATCCTGGAAATCTATAGAGGAGGTACAATAAATCCTTGGTAAATTGTGAATGAGACAGGCCATCTATGCCCCTACCACTGAGGTCCCTGATTGAGCTACATTCCCTTCAGGAACAAAAACTAAGATGCTCCAGTCTTTCCCCAGTACCTGGTATGGAACATGGATATTCATGCTGTGTCCAGTGTGAGGCAAGACATTTATGATGTTGGTCAAGCCATTGGTGATATGAGGAAACTGACAAATCCAAGGTATGGGCCATGGGGAAGACCAGAGAGAGGGGGGGGGGAGTTTGAAAACCTAAAAGGGTATTCCAATTTGCTGTAAAAGGTGTGGTAAAAGCAGCTGGAAGAAAATGCTGTTTGATCCCATTGCTGTGGGGATCCCACTAGAAAAGATAGACCTGCAATCCAATGCTGTGTTTGTTGGTCAGCCTGAGGAAGGCCTTAAAACCTGAGGAGCAGCAGTTCAGATCTGTACCACCTGCAAATTTGTATTTAAATTCTAGTTTGTTAGCATATAGTGTAATATTGGTTTCAGGAGCAGAATTTCATTAATTATCACTTACACACAACACCCAGTGCTTATCACAAGTGCCCTCCTTAATGCCCCTCACTCTTCTCACCCATCTGCCACCCACCTCCCTCCATCAATCCTCAGTTTGTTCTCTATCATTAAGAGTCTCTTATGGTTTGTTTTCCTTTCCTCTTTTTTTTCCCCTTTCCACACACTCATCTGTTTTATTTCCTAAATTCCACACATGAGTGAAATCATATGGTATTTGTCTTTATTTCACTTAGCATAGTACACTGTAGCTCTATCCACTTCATTGCAAATGGAATGAATTAATACCTTTGATGGCTGAGTAATATTCCATTGTATATATACATACCACTTCTTTATTCATTCATCACTTGATGAACATTTGGGCTCTTTCCATAGTTTGGCCCTTGTGGATTGCCACTATAAACACTGGGGTTCATGTGCCCCTACAGATGTGTATTTTTTCATCCTTGGTAAGTACGCAGTACTTCAATTGCTGGATCATAGGGTTGTTTTATTTCTAGCTTTTTGAAGAACTTCTATACTGTTTTACAGGGTGACTGCACCAGTTTGCATTCCAAACTTATGGTCTTTTTGACACTGCAAATTGGGTGCCCCCCAACTCCACTGAGAATAGGAGGATTTTATCTCTCCAATACCAGAGAGCATATTGGGCAATGATATCTGACAAAGTTAGACCTTTCAAACCTCTGTTGGTGAATTCTCCTTTCAGTAGCAAAATCAGACCAACACTGAGCAGGAATGGCAACTGGTAACCAGAAAGTCTATCACTCCCATAAATGGTGGTGACTGCTCAAAGGTAAAAACTGCCTGGGGGACATAAGGAAATAAGAGGAAGTATCCGGGAACTGTACCCAGTGGGTAAGGCACACCCTGTCATAGTGCTTTCAACAGCCCATTGTGAAGTGAAGAAAAGTAAACAGCCTAAAAGTGTAGGATACCATCAAGTGCCACCACAGAAGCAAATTCTAAAAGAAGAGACAGAAGGGATTAGGGGAAAAAAAGAAGAAGAAGAAATAATAGCTAAATCTTTCCCAAATTAGATGAAAACATTAGTCTACTTACACAATAAGCTGAACAAATTCCAAGTAGGATAAATTTAAAGAGATCCACACCAAAGCACGTCATAATTAAACTGTTGAATGTGAAGACAAAGACCCTGAAAACAGCAAGAAAGAAGTGACTCATAAGGAACAAGGAATCTTCAAAAGATGAACAGTTTCTCATAAGAAACCATGGAGGCAAGAAGGGAATGGAGTGCTTTCTCAAATCACTGAAAGAAGAATTACTGACAACCAAAGAATTCTGTATCTGGCAAAACTATCTTCAAAACAGGAGATATTCAGACATTCTCAGAGAAAAAGTGAGATTTAGTTGTCATCAGATCTGCCCTACAAGGAATGCTAGAAAGAGTGTTGCAGGCTGGAGGGAAAGGACACTAAGCAGTAACTCAAACCCACAACAGTGGGAAATATAACTATTTAGATAACTATTGAAAAAAAAAAACAACAACAGTAAAAATATTTTTTTTTAAATCCTCTCAAAACTTCAGGATTTCAACTCTTATAATTATTTTACTTCCAGTTCATTACAGGTTACAAATATTATGGATCCTCATGTTAATCCTAAAAAGCTCTCCCATGAATCCTGTGTTTCAGGTAATTTGAATGATCCATTTCCTTTATAAAATTTTGACAGTCTTGTTTCTCAGTGTTCATGACTTTGCTATGGCTACGGTGAATCTAATAGGCTCATTTGGGAAGTATCACCGCATTGTTAGCCCAAGGATAATGCTGAGGTCATTGTGTGCTTCTCAATTTTATCTGGATATTTAAGAATATCTCCAGTGATCTTATGTGTGGATGCAATGCTAAAAAATGGATTAGAAACATAAATATTAAAAAAGGAAAATAAATATTTAGTTGATTTTTATGAAAGCATAATTGACATGCCATATCTATTAGTTTCAGTTGTACATCAGAATGATTTCATATTTTTACATTATGAAATTATCTGCATGATAAGACTACTTACCATCTGTCACCATATAAAGTTATTACAATATTATTGACTATATATCCTATACTATATACATATCACCATGACATATATATTTTATAACTGTAAGTTTGTATCTCTTTATTCCCTTTACCTGCTTCACCTGCTCCTCAACCCTTCTGCAACCCTCTGGTAACCAACAGTTTGTTCTCCATAACTGTGAGTGTTTCTGCTTTGTTTGTTCATTTGTTTTGTTTTGTTCTTAGATTCCACATATAAGTGAAATCATACAGTATTTGTCTTAATCACTTTGTCTGACTTATTTCACTTAGTATAATAACTCTAGGTCTATTCATATTGTTGTGAATGGTGAGATTTCATTATTTTTATGGCTGATAATATTGCATTCATGAGTCTTCTATATCCATTCATGTATTGATGGACACATAGGTTGCTTCAGTATTCTGGGTATTGTAAAAAAATTCTGGAGTGAACATAAGAATGAACATATCTACTTGAATTTATGTTTTCATTTTTTTTAGATAAATACTAGAAGTAGAATTTCTGGACTCTACGGTAGTTTTATTTTTAATTGTTTGAACTGGCTGTACCAGTTTGCATTCCCACTACAATAGTACACAAGGGTACACTTTCCCCCTCATGCTCACCAACTGTTATTTCTGTCTTTTTGAGAATAGTTAACTTGACAGGTGTAAGGTAACATCTCATTGTGGTTTTGATTTGCATTTCTCTGATGATTAGTGATGCTGAGCATCTTTTCATGTGCCTATTACTCATTTGTATGTCTTCTTTGGAAAAATGTTTATTCAAATTATCTGCCTATTTTTGTTTGTTTGAGGGCGGAAGGCAGAAAATCTTTTTTTTTTTAACATATAATATATTATTTGTTTCAAAGGTATAGGTCTGTGATTCATCAGTCTTACAAACAATTCCCAGCACTCACCATTGCACATACCCTCCCCAATGTCCACCACTGAGCCAGCCCCTCTCTCCAGCAAACTTCAGTTTATTTCCTGAGATTAAGAATCTCTTACAGTTTGTCTCCCTCTCTCGTTTTGTCTTGATTAAATTTTCCCTCCCTTCCCCTATGACCCTCTGTCTTGTTTCTCAAATTCCTCTTATCAGTGAGATCCTATGATAATTGTCTTTTGCGGAGAGAGACTCTTAAGCTGGCTGAATACCAAGCCTGGAACCCAATGCACAACTCAGTCTCACAACCTTGACATCATGACCTGAGATGAAATCAAGAGTTGGATGCTTAACCAACTGAGCCACCCAGGTGCCCTATACCTGGCTTTTGATTTCTGGTTACCATTAGGTTTATATATAATGTCTTATGCCTATTACAGTCTATATTAAGTTGATGGTCACTTCAACTTGAACCCATTCTTTACTCCTCTGTCTTCCATGTTTTAGGTATAGGCTCTCATACTTTAAATCCTCTTATTTTGTGTATCCTTTAGCTTATTTTTACAGATACACTTAATTTGCTGGTTTTTTGCTTCCTACTGTTCTTACTCCTTATGGTCTTGCTTTCCACTCAAAAAGTCCCTTTTAATACAACATGTAGGTATGGTTTAGTGGTCATGAATGTCTTTAACTCTTCTTTGAGAAATTTTTTTGTCTCCCCTTCTATCCTAAATGATAACATTGCTGGATGGAGTATTCTTGGTTGCAGGATTTTTTTTTTTTTTCCAGCACTTTGAATATATCATGCCACTTTCTTCTGGCCTGCAAAATTTCTGCTGAAAAATCTACTGATAGCTTTGTTGGGTTTCCCTTGGATGTAACTGTTTCCTTTTATCTTGCTGCTTTTAAAATTTTCTCTTTATCACCATTTTTTTTCCATTTTATTACTATGTATCTTGGTGTGGACCACCTTGGGTTGATTTTGTCAGGGGGTCTCTGCCTACTGGATCTGAGTTTATGTTTCCTTCCTCAAATCCAGGAAGTTTTCAGCTATTATTTCTTCAAATAAATTTTCTGCTCCTTTCTCTCCCTCAATTCCTTCTGTCATCCCTGTAAGGTGAATGTTATTATGCTTGATGGTGACACTGAGTTCTCTAAGTCTGTTTTCATTTACTATTATTTTTTTCTCCTATTCAACTTGATTGCTTTCCATTAATTGTCCTCCAGGTCAATGTTGAATTACTCTGTTTCCCCTAGTCTACTATTAATTCCATCTAATTTCAGTTATTGAATGCTTCATCTCTGATAGGTTCTTTTTTATGTTATCTCTTTGTTGAATGTTCCACTGAGGTCCTCCACTCTTCTCAACACCAATAAGTACTTTTATGACCATTATTTTAAATTCTCCATCAAGCATATTACTTATGCTTTTATCTCTGTTTCATTTATCTCTGTTGTCATGATTTTCTCCTATTCTTTAATTTGGGATGTATTCCTCTGTCGCATTTTGTCTAACTCTGTGTGTCTGTTGCTCTCTGTTAAGAAGGTAAACTACGTCTCTTGCTCTTGAAAGCAGTAGCCTTATGAAGAAGAGGTCCTATAGTACCCTACACTGCAATGTCCCCTTTTTTGCTAGAACTTTGTGCTTCAGCAGTGTCTTCTATGTATGTTGTGTGTACCCTGTGGTTGTGACTAGGATGCTTTTGTTTTAATCCAGTCATCTGCAATGTCTCTTCTTGCCTGTCATGGGTAGAGTTTTGTCCTTGTATTGTTTAGTGGTCCAGTCTGGGGCCACCCTGGGCTTCAGTTTAATCAGACCAGGCATTTGCCAGTGATGCTCTAGCACCAAACTGTAGGATGATTTCCCTATGTTGTCCCCTGAGAAGCTTTGATAGATGGGGCCTGCAGAAAGGCCAAATGTTTGCCCCTAGTCAACTGCTGGGGCCCTAGTCAGACTGGTGCTAAAGCTTGTACCACAGCTTTGGATGGGCTCCAAACAAAGGCATATGGGAAGGGTAAGTCTACAGGAGAACATAGGGGCAGGATGTGCAGTGTCAGTAAGGTTCATGCAGATCTGCTCTGGGAGGAGACACAGATCCAAGGTCTGGTTCTAGGGGATAACTCCTCAGGAGAACATGAAGGCATGTTGTTACCAAGTTAGGTGATGAGTGTTGACATTTTGCTGGTTCCCATTGGTGTGCATGTAGTTAAGCTGAAGGGAAGGGGAGTAGAAATGGTACCTACCAGCCTTTTTTTTCTCAGAGAATTTCCCCCAAAGATCTCTGTCCCTCTAGTGCAGGCTCTGAGATATTTAAATGTATCTCCTTTCCATATAACTCAGGTGTTTTTCAAGCTATTGCTTCTCTGCTGTATCTTAGCAGGGCAGGGCTATTTGTTTTGTTTCTCTTTAAGGGTGGTCCTCAGTTTCCCATAATCTTCCAATTCTCCCAGAGCTGAGCCCCTGATTTTTAAAGTTCCAGGTGGTAATACCCACTAACTGTGAGAACTCATGAAATTGGACCCCTCTGGTTTTCAAACCCAAATGTTATGGGGATCTGTATTCCTTATGCAGATCCCCTTGTGCCTAGAATGCCTGGGGTGGGATCTGTTTCTCTCCCCTCTCTGCACCTGTAGCATCCCTCCCTCCCATGGATAGGGCATTGTAGCTCCCAACTGCATCTACACCCTTCCTACCCTCTTTTATGTGAATTTGTCTCTACATTTTGCCCTGGAGAGTTTGTTCTTCTAGTCTTTGGGTCTTTAAAAAATCAGGTTGTTTATTGTTTTGATATAAAGTTGTGTAAGTTCTTTATATATGTCAGATATTAAACACTTGTCTGATATATGATTTGCAAATATCTTCTCCCATTTTGTAGGCTTTCTTTTTGTTTTGTTGATAGGCTCCTTCACTGTGAAAAAGATTTTTAATTTAATATAATCCAATTTGTTTATTTTAGTTTTTGTTGCCTTTATCAGAGGTGACTGGTCCAAAAAAATAATTCTAAGGCTCATGTCAAGGAGATTACTGCCTATGTTTTCTCCTAGGAGTTTTATGATTTCAGGTCTTATATTCAAATCTTCAATCTATTTTGAATTTATTTTTGCGTAAGGTGTAAAATAGTGGTTGAGTTGCCTTCTTTTTCCTATCTTAGGTGAATTTTTAGTCAAACATTGGGAAGTTCTCCTAATCCCTGCCACCCTGCCACACAAAATGTGCAGGCTGATAATTGGGAAATCTCCATTTACAGTAGGGTATTGACAGGCTGGATTACAGGCTGAGAAAGGTTAATAGAGTGGAGTGTGTTTGGAAACTATCTCTCAAGAGGAACAAAACAGGCTGATAACATTAATCTTAGAAAAGAAGAGATTAAAATAGTGCTTCTCAAAAATGCTTTTAAATTACTAGAGGACTTTGATTTTGTGACAATTAAAATTCTAAGTCACAAAGCAGATAAAAAGGAGAGATTCTGTGGTTGAAAGAAGGTCAAGACCTTGAGATCAGTCTCTGGAACTTAACTCAGCTCCTTTATCTTGGGACTCTTCCTGGAGTTATAGAGAAACACTCTTCTAAGAAGACAGTCTTAGGTGCTGTACTATGTAATGCCTTAAATTTCATCATAAGGAATAAATAAAAGTAAATTACATTGACCTAAGTTCTCTTTTAAGAGAACTTTGGTATTGTTTTTAAAATAGATAACTGGCTTATAATAGAACAATAGAACAATAGAACTATCATGTGGCAGATTGTGTGAAAATTAATTTAATAATAACTATTATTTTTACCAGTTATTGCGTGATTACCATGGTTATGAATCAGGAGTTAAAACCAGAATTCTAACTCTCCCACTTACTGTTTTACCTTAGGTAAATGACTTAAGCTATGTATGATGGAGTTTCCTCATCTATAGAATGGGCACATAGTATAACTTTCTCATAAATTTTATGCCAAATGGTTAAATAATTTAATATTTGTGATGTGTTTAGAATGGTGCCTGGCACCTAGGTGCTATTAATTATGTGACTGATATACATACATCAGTCACATGTATATATATATATATATATATATATATATATATATGGTCAATACACAAAAAAATCTACAGGCAAAAATTTACAGAGGATGAGTAAACATCAATTATTTATATATATAAAAAAGGAACAACAGGGATTTAATGACAAAGGAAAGTTTCTTTAAAAATCCCTGTAATAGGTGCGCCTGGGTGGCTCAGTGGGTTAAAGCCTCTGCCTTCGGCTCAGGTCATGATTCCAGGGTCCTGGGATCAAGCCCCGCATCTGGCTCTCTGCTCAGCAGGGAGCCTGCTTCCCTTCCTCTCTCTGCCTGCCTCTCTGCCTACTTGTGATCTATCTGTCAAATAAATAAATAAAATCTTCTAAAAAAATCTCTATAATAGCTAGGGAAGTGAAGTTCAACATCATATCTGATAATGAATTTGTGATTTTTTAATTATTTATTTGAGAAAGGGAGAGCAGGAACAAAGGGAGGAGCAGAGGGAGAGGGACAAGCACAGCAGAGACTGATGCAGGGCTTGATCCCAGTACCCTGAGATCATGACCTGAGCCAAAATCAAGAGTCTGATGCTTAACCAATTGAGGCACAGAGGCACCCTGAATTTGTGACTTTTTTCTTTTTTCTTTTTCTTTCTTTCTTTCTTCCTTTTTTTTTTTTTTTGTCAATACACTGAATCTGATCTCAATCACTTCAGAACAGATGGGTATTTTCTCTTACATGAATCTTAGGTTTAATCCCTTAGGAATGTATTTTGTTCAAATGAACACCAGCGTTAGAATCCTGATATACCTGTATTTATTTCTAACATACAAACTTCAAAGAAGATCTGTTGTGGTGAGTTCTGAATACTGACACTAGACATAACATTAGGTTGTATGACAATGTGCAAACATCTGAGTAGAAGTAACTAAAATACCAAAATTATGGAGGATGCAAAACCAACCAGGAGATGCCCCTGGGTCCATGCTAGCAGTCCAGTTAAGTCATTTAAGTTACTGCAACAACCTGGTGCAATTAGTGAAATAGGAAGTGAGTTTAGGATTGAAAGATCTGGTGTCAGCTTTAGTGCCCCTTCTGTCTTCATCCTCATGGTGGTGACAGAGCCAGGGTGTGGCTGGCAAGGCAACAACTTAGGGATATACATAGACATGTTCCTGGAAGCTTTTTCAACATGTCATACGGACATGACAAAGAGTTTGCAGTAAAGTTGTAGTGATTCATGTTACTTTGCAAATTCTCCTTAGACACTGCAAGTGGGGATGTTAATCCAAAAGAAAGATTCCGGTATTCCCAAAATGTTCTTTTTTCTGTTAGAGGTCATTTTTAAAAGTTTCTCGAAATGAATAGTTTCTGTCAGATGACTTCTTCCCTTACATCTTCTCCCATAAAATAGCGATATAAAAGAGAGCAAAAATGCTAGGTATTGTATTTTCTTTGTTTTTTTCTTCCTGCTAAATGGCTTCAGAGTGGGAGTCCTCAATTGCAGGGCCTTCTTGTGGGGGACTGTGCTTTCCGCCATCTGGGGTGAAAAAGCGGGGAGCCTCTGTGTTAGGCTTCTAAGATGCTCCTGCTTTTGAGTGTTAGGATGAACGGGCCCATCTGACTTTCACAATAGTGTTGTTAGTGCCTCCATGCAAACAGATGGATTCTTGATTAATATATGCAAAGGTCCAGCTTGATGTACTGTCCCTATTTATCAAATATAATGTGTAGAGGCTTGCAAATAAGTGTAACAGTATTTCTAACCCCAGTATTATCACCTTCAAGAACATAAACACTATCAGATGGTTTAAAAGAAATAGAGAAGAACTTTGATTCTGTGTCCAAAAAAGATCGGCAAATTTTGAAGGGGCAAGACAATTATTCTGACTTCTTCTTAAAATGCTATGGTAAGAATAAAAATGAGGTATTGATTAGTAAAAACAAAAAAAAGACACCATGTCTATAAAGGAGAATGTACCCATGAGAATGGCAGAAAAGTGTTTATTCATTGATTTATTGTTTGGTTGAATGATTAGTTAGTTCATGCATTCATTCACTTAGAAAATGGATATTGAGTACGTAGCTCTGGGATTTTCCTTAGTGCCTTCTTCTGCACTTGTCTCCTATCATTGATAATTGTGTTTCCTAAGCTGTAACTGCACTGAACTAATCAATTCTTGGAAATCACTGTGCCATGTTATTGTCCCAATAGTTAAGTATGTATTATTGGAATACTCACTTTCCTGCCCATGTCTTTCCTAATCATTTTTAAGAGACCTCATTCAAATTTTACATCTGTGACATCACCTAAGACTGCTTAATGTAGTTAGCATACATTTTGCTACATGCCTACAATCTACAACTTTGCAAATGCCACGATTCTAGAGAACTTAGGAGGAAAGTCATGTGAGCTACCGAGGTGCCTACCACATTCTTATACCTAGACATTTGAAGAAGAGAGAAAAATCCGCGGTGAAAAACTGATCCTACAGAGGAAATATTAGGAAATAGAAAATCACTTCAAAATTCCAGTTCATGTCCTCCGTGATTTGCAGGAGGATGCTGACCCCGTAAGAAAGAGAACAGGAATGCTCCGCAGTGCGGGTGGTGAAAGTTTGGAGAAGAGGAGCAGCGGAGTCACGATGAATGCACTATGGGCGGGTGGGAGGGGTGCGGGGCAGAAGGCAGAGCTGAGCGTGAAGCATGTGAGCTAATGAAGCCGCTAACTTCCAGGACCGTGGGCAGGTGATTCACAGCCACGCTACTTTCCAAGGCCATTGGTGCCCCATTTAGAAAATCCGGGAGATGGATTACTGTGCTAACTACTTTGCACACTGGATTTACAAGGAGGGTTTAGTGGAATATTTCCTCCTCCAATAAATCACACTATGAATATTGATTGTGGTGCCCTCCACTTATCTAAAAGTTTTATGTGAATTATAAAAAAAAGCAGTGACTATTTCAGTGGAAGGATTTGAAGGGGAAGGATCTTGTCGAGAAAACAAATCTATGGACGTGTTCTAAAATATGCCAGGCCAGTGTTATACAGTGAGGGATGAGTATATAACCCAGCACAGCCGATTGGGACCAATTTATTAGATGCTATACAAGTGCTAAACTGCCTTAAATCAATAGTTTGCAGGGCAGCAGAAGGTTGGGCATAATAAGTCATCATCTTAATGAAATATAGATTATTCCAAAACTATTAAACAAGCAGTTGGTGTCAGGAAAATTGTTCACTTTTTCAGAGCTAAACAAAACCATCTATTTCGGAAGAGGGAAATCGATAGGCATCTGTGGCCTGGCATGGAGCTTGAATATATAAATAAATGTATAGCTAAAATTATTCATTGACACCTAGTTGAATTATACTACCTTCACCATTACTTAATTTCTAAAAAAAAAATAAGTTTATTGAATTATACTGAAATAGAGCATAAAAGCAAATACTTCTCTTTTCTCTCGTCTTCACTTTTCTTCCCCTGTCGTTTCTTCTCTCTCTCTTTGATGCCACTCAAAGAGCATCTATCATGTGGTAATAGATAGTGTCCCGGATGACTGTTGGGGGTTAATTTAGTTAGTGTTTAAAACAGTGCTGAGAAATAGGTATTACTGCTTTGTGCCCCTGTCTAAGTAATAGGTGTTCAGAATAATTACATAACTGAACAATGAGCATTCAGTCTTGTAGAATTGGGCATGCAGTGCAGATGTTTGAATGGACTCTGCTTTACATTTGGAGAACTCGAGGACTTTCAAATCAATCTCTCCACAAGGACACCACATGGACACATGCTGCCCACATTTCTCTCCTCTAGGTGGATGCATGGGTGAGTACTATCCCAGGGCAATCACCTTCCAAACAGGCATTTCCCAGTATGGCCCCTCATCAAAGTAACCGATGGTCAAGGTCAATAATACAGAATCTCCAGGTCATGTTGAAATTACAAGTGAGATTTCTAAGAGGAAGCCTGGAGACTTTTCTTTCTTTCCATGGGGATTTCGGGGTTGAGAAACATTCCAGTAACTTATATCTTAAGTTCTTTGCTGAGATCCTCGGGTTTTGAAATCTGCCAGAAAAGCCTCAGATACTCTAATAAAGGAATACGGGAAACACTGCATTGTTTTCTGTGTTAATGTTATTTTTTCTTTCCTCTGCATTTCATTTTCTTGGACTCTTCCTCTATCATGTTCCCCTAATGTCATCAGTATATCCCTGGCCTTCACCTCTTAGCCATATTATAGATATTTTTAGTAGACTTCCATACATTCATTTACTTATGCATTCAACATCTATTTATCAAATGCCTATGTGTGAAAAGCATGATGCTATTAAATGATCCTGACAACATTCTAAGACAGACTTTAACATGATGGCACAGGAGTATTCACTTATTTAAATTAAATGAAAGAACCAGAGGCACCTGGTGGCTCAGTCGGTTGGGCATCTACCTTCAGCTTAGGTCATGGTCCCAGGGTCCTGGGATCGAGCCCCGCATCATGCTCCCTGCTCTGTGGGGAGCCTGCTTCTCCCTCTCCCTCTGACCCTTCCCTCTGCTTGTGCTCTCACTTTCTCTCAAATAAATAAATAAATAATCTTTTTTTAAAAAAATATTTAATTAAATAGAAGATCCAGAACTTGTTTTAAGTTCTTATGATTGGAGGTTTGCATCTTTCCAAGGGGTTTCTATATGTGTCAGCTCACCTGAACCCTCAATAACTCCTAATATTCCCCTCTTAAGGTTGATTTCACTTATTGATATATTTTCTTTTAGGTTTTTTTTTTTTAATTATTTATTTGACAGTGAGAGAGAGAGAGAGGGAGAATGCAAGTGGGGAGGGGGCGGGTGGGGAGGTGGCAAAGGGAGAGGGAGAAACAGACTCTCCACTGAACAGGGAGATCAATGTGGGTCTTGATCCCAGGACCCCAGGATCATGACCTGAGCCGAAGGCAGGCGCCTAACCTACCAACTCACCCAGACACCACTGTTTGTTTGTTTGTTTATTTATTTATTTATTTATTTATGTTTAAGATGTCTTTTTCATACTAGGTTCCATGGATAAAATGTGAAGTTTAAAAGAAACATATGGGTGCCTGAGTGGCTCAGTCATTGACGGTCTGCTTTCCATTCAGGTCATGATTCCAGTGTACTGGGATCGAGCTCCACAACTTGCTGCCTACTTGGTGGGAAGCCTGCTTCTCCCTCTCCCTCTGCCCCTGCTTGTGCTCCCTCTCTCGCTGTGTCTCCCTGTCAAATAAATAAATTTTAAAAATCTAAAAAAAAAAATAAAAGAAACATAAACACTATGTTTCTAAAGCTTGGAGTACTGGGGAAAGCAGTAACCAAATAGTTATCCAGACAATATACAATTACAACTAATGATGAATGTTATAAAGACAGATATAGGATGCTAAGAGAACGTAAGGTGATGCAGAACCTTGTTGGTTCTGCAAAATTTCCTAAAAGAGTCATTTTTCAGGTGATTCTTTTTTTTTTAAGATTTTATTTATTTATTTGACAGAGATCACAAGTAGGCAGAGAGGCAGCAGAGGGGGAGGGGAAAGCAGGCCCCCAGCTGAGCAGAGAGCCCAACGCGGGGCTCAATCCCAGGACCCTGAGATCACAACCCGAACCGAAGGCAGAGGCCCAACCCACTGAGCCACCAGGTGATTCTTCACACCTGAAAAACTGGATGAAGTGGAGTTCACCAGGCACTCAGAGCAGCAGCAGCTTGTGCAAAGACCCTGGGGCAGGAGGATGCATTGCATCATGAAGGAAATTAAAGAGAGACACTGTGGCTGAGCAGAAAGACCAAAAGGAGAACATAGGGTTATAGGAGAAGAAAGTGAGAACTGTACAAGAGCTTTCATGTTGTGTGAGCATTTTGGTGTTTACCCTTACAGAAAGGGATGTGCAAGGATATTGAGTGGGAGAGTGATGTAACCAGCCAAGCCAAAGGACAGGAGGCTTGCTTTCCACTCCAAGACACCTCCTCCTCTAGGATGGAATGTGGCCTCTTGTCAGAGTCCTGTCTGCCTGACTTCATATCCACATCCACCTACTCACTGCTCACCTCCACTGACATTACACCCATAGGTGGCATCCCTGGGAAAAGTTCAGAGAGCATAAGTTTCATGCAGTGTCCTGTGAAATATATGCCCAATCTGGCGGGACCTACTGGGTTATAGGCATGTGACGATCATCCAACACCATCATTAGAAGCTTTAACTTTTGAAGGAGAGTTATTTATTTCTTTTGGTCCCAGTACAAACTAATCAAACTTGGAGCCATGTCAGGCTCATACTGAGAAAAGGTAGGAGGGAAATCAGAAAAGCAGGTGAAGGGTCAAATGGAAACAGCTCCTTGGCAGATGTGTGCAGAAGCAATGTAGGACAAGTGTGATAGCGCACATCGGAGGACCTGCCGGTGGAGGTGAGGTTGTGTTGAGCGAGATGGCTGCAAATTATCCAGAAGCGACCATTAGAAACAAGGGTGGAGAAATTTATTTCACCTTCAATCAGAGCTTCCTCCAGTCAGATGTACAATTGGGAGGCTATCATAATGCAGTTGGACGTAATGCATGTGATTTGTAAGTGCTGGGAGTCATCGCTGCTCCCAGCAGCCCACAATGGATTGCATAATAATCTTGTACAAATCCCCACCAAATGTTATAGAGTAGGAACTCCAAACACATTCATCTTTCCTGGCAAAATGATGCTCGATTTTTTAATTAAGTAATGAGTGGTAAAATGCGATTTGCTTCTGTTTTTACTCTGCATACCAGAATGCTCTCAAATAAAGTTAATGTTTTTTAGTCATTTTCCATGTTCTGGAGTTTTTGAATAATTGATTTCCTCTCCCCAGCTACCATTATTTAAATAATAGATTGCAGCCTTTATATTCTGTTCTTTTCCTTCAAAAATGCATACAGGTTTTAATGTGTGCTATTCCAGATTATGTTATGTATGATGGTGTAATGTGTACAAAAAAAATAAACGAATGTGCTTCTGTTGTCCATTGTCAATGCATTTATCTGTGTGTGTTGCATAGAATTTGTTAGAAATAAAGACCACCCGTTTAATGATCTAACCTCAGCCAATCTGTGATGACGTGTTTTGAAAATCATCTTTAATGTATAAGGAAAGATAGCATTTGGCTCTGGTAACTTTTTAGCTGTGGGGATGCCAGGCAAGCTGCTTCACCTCCATGTGCTTTCAATCTCTCATTGCAAATGGGGAGAGCAGCAATTCTTGCACCACCAGCAGGACTGGACAATGTGACGATGCCCACTGGCTTGTCTGCAGGAGATACTCCCTTTTCTGTTGAGTAATTTCACCCAAACTAAAGGAGTTAATGATTCTAACAAAGATAAAAGCTGGCAAGATTTAAATTTCATTCCTGCCACATGGTGCTGGTGAACACAGAGGAATAAAATGCTGATGAAATCTCTAATTTCTCAAGGCTGCTAAATTCAGCTTGAAATAGCAAAGCACCAGGCTTCTTCACAGACACTTCCAGTACTTCAGCTGGAACTCCTTTCTGGAAATACCTCCCAGCCCAGCTTCTGTATGGTAGCTTCATGCTTAGAGCTCTGGGCCCAGCTGGAACTCCAAAGCACTGGGAAAAGGAAGAATACAATCGTTAACATTTAACATTCAGTGAACATCATAATTTTGAAAACTTCCTGCCTAGGAGGACTTATACTCTGCACAATAAATGTAGGAAGATGCTTTGGCACTTAGGGGAAAAAAAAAAAAAAGACCAAAAATAAATCCTTCCAGGCCTAGTTGGTTTAGAAAATGAATTAAACAGGGATTCAAGGAGAGCCTTTTTCTTCTTTTTTGGGCACATTTTCATTTTAGTCCTTGACATCATGAGCACTGTTTAAGGAACACCATCTGAATTTCTGCAAAAGTAGTGTTCCCGTGTACCCACGTTGCTGTAAGGAAATGTAGAAGAATTGAATGTCAGTATGCGGTTTCCAGATAATGGATTTGTACTCTGTCTTTGTGCAGAGCATTCTGTCTATCTGGAATATTTTTTACCAATGGTCCTTTAAATCCCATCTTATCCATCACCTCTTCTCCACATGCAAGCCAACAACTCCTGGCTCAAGCTCACATGACAGCTTCATTTGAACCATCACCCTCTGTGGAGTACAGTGCTCAGTGGTGTGCTAGCATCATACCATTTAATCCTCGTGAGAATTAATGTGCTATTATCTGGTGCAGGTGTTAACACCCAAGTCACTTGGGTTATTTGTCTAGGGCTATATGCCCAGCAGATGCCTGGACCCAAATTTGAATCAAGGAATACCCAGCCCCACTAATGGGACCTCTAACCTACCCTAACTTGCTAACTTTTGTCAGAATTCCTTTCCCAATCTGGAAGAGGTGTACACGTCACTCACATCTGTTATACTCCGTGGTATTTAGAGTGGGACCACCGTGGGTCATATAAGGGCACTTCCAATATGATCATTTGATTTGCAGAAGGATGGGCCTGTATTCAGTTTCAACTTCCGTCCCATGGCTTGGTATCTTTAGCTAATTTAAATGTTGAGCTACAGCTTTCTTAAACAAAGAACAACACCTCCCACACACAAAATTTTACCTTATGACTTTGTGATAGTTAATTGAGATACTGCTATAAAGTGATGGATAAAGTATGTCTTCAACTGTGTTGATACATGATAGCTATAAAAATAATAGGAGTCTTTATCATTATCATTTTAATTATGAGAGATTTCAAAACTAGAAAGGGGAGTGAATTAAAAAATATCTGAGTCCAGTAAAATGGTCTAGGCACTTGTGTGCCCCTCTTCTTAAATGTTCTTCTCTATAACATTCATATTAATGTATTAGTTCATTCAACAAATATTTATTCAGCAGCTACTATATGCCAGGTGCTATCCTAGTGCTGGGCTTGTCATTCTTTAAGTTGTGGGTTAAATCCCTCCTGCAGGGAAGCATCACCTGCTCATCTTCTCCAAAATACTGGAGAGAATTCTCTACTCAGTTTTCTCTTCCGCCATTCATCTGCTTCCTTCAGATGTGCATATTAAAAAGTTTGTTTTTCTGTTTCCTGCCCTTTCTCCGTCTTCCTTGTGGAGAACAGTGCCAGGACTTAGTACAGTTCTGAGGACATTAGAGCTTTCCAGTTGATAATAAAGAATGAGTGACATGCACTAAAGAGAAACCAGAAGCCGTCAAGTAGAAGAAGCCAGACCTATTCCCCCAAACTAGAAGACATACATGGTATGTATATGAAGAGAGAGAGGGAGAGAAAGAGAGAAAGGGATCACAGAGATAAAAGCCAGGAAAAGCAGGTAAAGTACAGCTGAAGTAGAAAACTGAAAATGTATCACAAAATGCTCCCACATCCCATTCCCAAGGGCATCAATAAACTGGAGTAAAGATCAATGAAATTATTTAGAAACAAAAATAAGACAAGGAAAGGAATATGAATTAATAGGCAACTAAGGGACAGAAACAAGATAGTATGGAGTAGGATAATCCCATCTTATAAAACATTGCACTCCTTCATCATACCCGCACATGTGCCTCCATATTGGTATAGACTCACTGGAAAGTGCTAACCAGGAATGCACCTCGCCCTGCTGCTGGCTAGTTTGGAGGCATGCAGTGACATTTCATTGCCTTAATTCCCCTTATGCACTTAAACTTTTTAATAGGAGAAGGCATTTGGGGGAAATTGGAAGGGGAGGTGAACCATGAGAGACTATGGACTCTGAAAAACAATCTGAAGGGTTTGAAGAGGTGGGGGGGTGGGAGGTTGGGGGAACCAGGTGGTGGGTATTGGAGAGGGCACGGACTGCATGGAGCACTGGGTGTGGTACAAAAACAATGAATACTGTTATGCTGAAAATAAATAAAAAAAAATAGGGATATTAAACATCACCACCACCACCACAAACAAAAAATAACCATGTATCATTTTCATGAAACTTCTTTTTCTTTAACATAAAAATGAACAATGACTAGATTGTAACAGTGATCAATTCTTGGAGATGTAGATAAGGACTAGTGTCATATTATTCTCTCTAATTTTATGTACATTTTTCAATTGAAATCAACATTTTTTTTTCAATTAAAAACTATGGAGCCAATGGTGAATTACCTGAGGCTATCCTAACAAACAGTTCCCGTGATCGTCCAGTGACATTTATGTGCAGGCACAGTGGGACAATTTGGGAAATTGTGTAGGTCAAGTTTGAAGAATTGGAAAAAGTTATGCACTTTGTGAGCTGATTCATTCACAAGTTTACGACAGCTTATGAATGTATTTGTTCATACGTCTGTTCTACTAGAATATGAGGCCCTCAGGACAGGGTATTTGTCTTATTTCTTCACTTTCTGCAGAGCCTGACACATTACAAGTGCTTAGAAGCAGTGTCTTGAAAGAAAACACGTTGACTTAGCTCTACCCAGCTGTGAAGTCTTAGCCATGCCAGGGGACTTCACTTTGTCCTTCTTGATAAGAACATTTTCTGTTATTTTCCCCATCAGTGGTATAATGTGGTCTGCCTTGCACTAAGAATTGTGTCTTCAGAGGATGGAAATCCCTGGACACTTGACTCAGGTAAGACACTTGGGTGTCCTCCAAATAGAAGCAGGGCTTCAGAGTCTCATCATATGCTCCATTTAATTACTTGCCAATTCACAGTGTTGAGTTTCTCATGGTGCTAATGGAGCCCCTAAGAAAGCTGAGAGAATGGCATAAAATGTGCTGGTATTTTAATGGGGTTGGGGGTAGTAAATGTTAGATATAATTTAATCTATAGGAACTAATAGCTTTTGAAATAATGATGCCTCTTGACTATCGATTTGAAAGCTACTCAGAGTAATTGAACACTTATTCTAACTCAGAGAAGTGTTGCTTTTATTTTTGTGTTCTTGACTTAAAACTGGAGTGATCAGTTCACACTTTGAGACACCAGTGGGTGGTATGCAATTACGGCTTAATTCAGTTGTCACTGAAAAAAAAATTAAATGCATGTAAGCATAAAACAATGAACATGCATTGTGCTATAGGTGCATGTATTTATATCAAAATTAAATATGTCTTAATGTATTACCATATGTATTCATATATATGAACATACGAAATATTTTAATTTTTAAAAGAGAAATGTAAATGAAAGTTGGAATATTTTCTTCGGGCATCCAGCAGACAATTTGGGCATTCATAGGGTGATAGCATTCCTCCATAAGGACCACTCACTCATGAATGGCTTGGGTCATACTGTGTGGTTAATCAGTGCACTCTGAATCAGTGCACTCTGAAACACAGGGGGAATTGTGTCCTCTCTCTGCTGCATTTGTCCTTCATAAAATGGTCTTCCCTGGAAACCACCGGCAGGTGTCTCCCTGCCATTTCTGTCTAGTATGGAATTTTGTACATACCTCTGTTTGACCATTTTTACATTTCCTTGTGGGAGCTATCTATCTCCCACACAAAACTGGTCCCAGAGCTCAGTACTTGGCTTTCAACCCAATGTGATGAGGCTCCAGGAAGTTCCGGGAAGGTCGAAAGAAGACAGCAATGTTTGTTTTATTTGCTTTGCCTTGTGTTTCCTTTTATTAAAAAAAAAAAATATTTGTTGAGTTCTTCCTATGTACAAATGACTGGCTTATAGGAAGTACTCAACAAATATTTGTTGCTATATTATGTATGATGGCATCTTGACAGGAAGGTAACAGCCTACTAACATTTCAGAGTGTTCTGTGTGTATCCCATTGGGCTTGGTATTCTGCCATCCCCTAAGGATTACTTCTTGTAAGTGTTCTAAAACAGATTATTCTACTACAATACCCATCTTGGTGGGGGTGGGGGTGTGTGCCTGGGTGGCTCAGTCTTTAAGTGTCTGCCTTAGGCTTAGGTCGTGATCCCAGAGTCCTGGGATTGAGTCCTGCATCAGGCTCCTTGCTCCATTGGAAGTCTGCTGCTCCCTCTTCCTCTGCTACTGCTTGTGCTCCCTCTCTCACCGTCTCTCTCTCTCTATGTCAAATAAATAAAATAAAATCTTTAAAAAATAAAATAAATAAAATACCCATCTTGGGATTATTTAAATATGCATTATACATACATTTTCCTACATTTTCAAGTTTTCGATTAACGAGTGTCCTAAATTGTGGCTGGATATATTCTCTTAATATTTATTTGATTTTTGTCTCTGTACTGTGACCTCCTCATTATCTTAGTAGTGGGATTCCTGCACACAACTGCTAGAGGGACACACATTTTCTAACACAGCAAAACCAACTATACAATGGTTGCCAGCAGGTATACCAATTAAAAATCACACAGTGAAAGAATAGGTTCTGAGTCTCTGTTCAAAGATCAGGCAAAAGATACACAGAAGTGGTATGAATCACAGAACCTTAACACATTAAGATTCAAGGTGTGATGGTTTTAAAACCCACTTCCAAATTCTCTGATGGTCCTCCCATAAAAAATGAAGGGTAATTCCTTTCCCTGTGAGTATGGGCTGGCCCTTGTGACTCTTTATAATGAATAGATTGGGCTGAAACCATGCTGTGAGACTTCCAAGGCTAGATGAGAAAGGGGCTACATCTTCTACCTGTCTCTCTCTGTCTTTGTTACTTTCTTTTGCGATGTGACTTTAGAGCTCTGAGCTGCCATGTTAAAAGACCACTGGCCCTGAAACCACCATCTTAGGGACCCCACTTTAAGAGCCGGTCTGGAGGAGTCTCCCCTCTTCTAGGTTTCAGTCCCAGTAGAATCCTGCCCCTGCCAATCCCTGTTTAAATTGTAGTTTCATGGGGTGTCTGGGTGGCTCAGTCAGTTAAGCATCTGCCTTCAGCTCAGGTCCTGGTCCCAGGGTTCTGGATCAAGCCCTGCTTCCAGCTCCCTGCTCCACAGGGAATCTGCTTCTCCCCTTGCTTATGCTCTCTCAAGCTCTTGCTTGTGCTCTCTCTCTCTCTCAAATACACAAAATCTTTTTTAAAATGTAGTTTTGCAAGAAAAAATGAATATTACTATAGTTTTATGTGAGTAAATATCAGAATGGTTTCTTATGCCAATAAATAAAACACAAGGAATGTTCAGGGAGGTGGGCTGGAAAGTACAAAGAAACTTCAATGTCCCATAATTAGGCTATTTCCCCAAATTTGCTTGGCTCTACCTGCCTTCTTAGTTTTGGACACTTGCTCATTGCAGAGCCCAGAGGCTCTGTCCCATCATTGCGTAACACTACTCTCTTTCTCAGCATCCATTCTGGTGAAGGTCAGGCTTCAGGGGGGACACCATGATTCTGGGCAGAACCACCTGCATCATCTCCAGATCTGGTGTGATCTGATAGGGTCTGTAGAACCGCTGGATCCTTCCGGTTATAGTTCAGCCAGAAGAGAGCCCTAGTTTTCACGGATTTAATAAATGTGAGAAGACAGAAGGAGGGAAGGTAAGTCTACGGGCTAACATTATTTTCGCAGCTTGGTGTCTATTGATTTAACCCTGATAATCTTGATTTCCTTTATTATTTTACTACTTGAAACCTAGGGTTTATTGAATGTGGGCTCTTCTCTGATATATGAATTTTAGATGTGATGGAAAATAGGAGAGATACCTTGGGTGAGAAGAGATTAAAAAACAAACAAACAAACAAACAAACAAACAAACAAAAAAACAACACCCAACGCCTAGATCCATTAATCCTCTTTCTAAGGCTTATGGGTAAATGTTTCATGTTAGAAAATGCCGTAGTTTACATGAGACTAAATAATAGCCTACACATTTTTTTCTCTTGGTGTGTGTCTGCTGCATTGTCATGGGGGATGGGGTCATTGTGTGGGGAGTGGCTGATCCTGGGAGTGTACTGAGATGCATTCCATTGGATGAAAGTAGGCATTTTGTATTTTTATACTCCTTTTTCAGAATTTTCCCCTTATGACTGGTCTTGTTCTAGTGAAGCAACAGGAGGGTGCCATCAATAACAGTTTTTGGAATATTTATGTGTCTTTGTCCAGTTTTTCTAATTAGTTTTCACATTTCATACAAGTTTAAAAAAGCCATAGCAGAGTGAGGGTGAGGAGGTGTCTGGGATCTTATGGGTGTTGTTGTTTGTTAGCCATGGGACACACTCGACATAGCTTTGGATTAGTCCAGAAAGAGAAATAAGTTTTTAAAGCAATCACGAGTATGACTTTTGGTGATGAAGGTAAATGGAATCAAATTCACAGAAGATCCATAAAATATGTGAAATTGTTACTTCATGTATATCCATGCATGAACGCTTCCTCAAGTTCCGATCAGAGTTTGGGTCAAAAACCTACCTGAAAATCAATCATCATTTGGGCTTTGACCTGAAGGTATCTCAGTGTGCTTGACCCACACATGGAGCCAAGTTGGGCCAAAGAACTGACTTAGGCATGCTTGCACCATGCCACCATCAAGATAGGCAGCCATCAGCTTCATAGCCCTCTCCTGAAATATAGGTCATTGTACATAAACCTGCAGAAATTTCTCATACTAGCAAACCAATGGGAGGGAGAAGTACAGGGGTTATGTGATGACTGCTCTTACTTTCACAGGAGCTCCAAACAGAAATTCATTCCAAAACCTAACCAGCAAATAAATACCAAACAACCAGCAAGCAACAAGTATAGTGGTACTGGCAGCCTCTGATCATCCTGCCCAGTGGAGATCAGAAGCCCAAACCCACAGGTGGCTCTGCCCAACACAGAGGCCAGAGGCAGACTGGGTTTGACTAACTATCAGTGAGAGAAAGGATGAAGTGTTCAGGAAATGAGAGAAACCAACAGACGGCTGAGTGATTTGATTGCAGCTCAGGGGCAGTATTCTTTATGTAATAATATTCTGGTCTGTTAAATTTAATAAATCTCCTTTTGATATAGTGCCAGGCACTTGCTGTGGTGAGAGAGTCAATCCACATGGCCTCAAAGGAGGAGTTTATCTTTGAAGAGGGCTCTTGAATGGCCAAGAACCCCGACACTAATGAATTCCACTAAATGGTCCATCAGATGCTTGTCCCACTTCACTTGTTTAATTCTCTCCCAAAGCATTCAAGTCCCCTTCCTTCTAAGTGCCACTCAGAGGTGCTAGCCCTGCATTTTGGAAAGCAAATATGTGCAAATATGTGTATTTCCACCGCAAAGCCTTTCAATATTTCCATGTGTTTATAAAATACATGTATTGTGCATCTGTAATTTGCAGGACACTATGGGACACTGGAGACTTAATAATTCAAAAGGAGGTGGAAAGCTCTGCCCTCAGGGAGTGCATGGTCCAATCAAAATGATAGTGTATGAAATTACAAAAATATAATAGGATTCTTAATTATGGAATAATGCATTATGAAATTATGGTTTTAAGAAGTAGTTTAATTTTTCTGAGTCAACAACCTTCCATTTCTTTAATTATCTCCATCTGAGTATTCTGAATATATGTATTATACCTCTAATGTGTACATGAGATAAAAGAACAAGTATGTGTGGAGGAAGCAAGATGGTGGAGGAGTAGGAAACCGAAATAGCACTAGGTCCCAGGAGTTCAGCTAGATAGTTATCGAATCATTCTGAACACCTACAAACTCAACAGGAGATAGAAGAAAAGAGCAGCACTTATAGGAACAGAAAATCAACCACTTTCCAGAAAGTAGGATGTGCAGAGAAGTGAATCTGAAGTGATGAGAAGATAGACCATGGGGGGAGGTGCCAGCTCCTGGCAAGCAGTGGAGCAGAGCAGCCCAAAGTCAGAACTTCTAGAAGTTTGCTCCACTGAGGAACATTGCTCCAGAGTCTAAGTGGAGGTGGAGCCCTTGTGGGGACAGTGTGGTCTCAAGTCCCGTGGGGTCACAGAAAAACTGGGGTGTCTGAGTGTGGCAGAGCTTCCAGTTTTAGAGTGGGGAAGATGGCTACAGACACAGAGCTGAGGTGGGGGCTTTCAGCTCAGGGTTACCATAAACCCTGATCCAAGGCACAGTCAGGCCACTGCTCTTAAAGCAGGGACCCCTACAAGGGGCAGATCTGGAGAGACCCCCTCCTTCCTCCTCCAGGAGGAGTGGCACAGGAGTACACAGCAGGAATCTGCTGGGTTTGGAGATGCCAAACGGGGCCCTGTGCCAGAGATAGAAATGCTCCCTCACAGGCCAGGTGAGCATGAAGTGTGGCCGGAGACCAGGGAGTTGGGAGGAATTTACTGCTTATCTCTGAGGGTGCACTGAGAAGTGAGGCCCTGAGCTCTTGGCTTCTCCAAGCAGGAGATTGGGAAGCTGCCATTTTCATTCTCATCCTCCAGAGCTCTATGGAAAGCGTTCAGGGAACAAAAGCTCCCAGAGCCAAAGGGAGCAGATTGCTTAGCCTGGCCCCTGGCAAAGGTGGCACAATTCCACCTCAGACAAAGACCTTTGATGCTCACTCCAAGAGTCTCCTCTCCCAGAAGATCAGCAAGGACATCCAGCCAAGACCAAGTTCACTGATCAATGAGAATTGTGGAACTCCAGAGCTAGGGGAAAGCAACACATAGAATTAATGGCTTTTTTCCCCCATGATCCTTTAGTCCTGCAAAGTTTTTTTTTTTTTAATTTTTTTCTTATTCTATTTTTTTTAACTTTTCCCCTCTCCTCTTTTAACATTTTAAACTATTTTATCTTAATAATACCCTTAAAAAAATCTTTTAAATTTGTCATTGTTATAGTCATATTTTATCCCTTCATTATATTTGACCTTATTTTTTGTATACATATAGGTTTTTTTTTTTTTCTTTAAAATTTTGGGATATAACTTCTTCCAATAGATCAAAATATACCCTAAATCTATCTCCGGCCTGATCACATTCTCTCCTCTTTCTTCTTTTTCCAGCTAACTTATCAATTCCTTTTTTTAAGAATCATTTTAAATTTTCATCTTTACAGTAATATTGCATCTCTTCATTGTATTTACCCATATATATTATAAAAATAATATATGTATTAGATATATATTTTAATATATATATATTAAATATATATAATATATATATTTCTTTAAAATTTTGGGAGTTAATTTCTTCTAAGAGACCAGAATACAACCAAAGTCAAGTGGGTGGCTCTGTTTTATTCACCAGTCTAATGTGTACACACATACACACACACACACATATTTTTAAATTTTTTATCTTCTTTATTTTTCCCCTTTTCTTCTACCCCCAGTTTTGGGTCTCTTCTGATTTGGTTAGCATATATTTTTCTGGGGTCTTTGACACCCTATTAGTATTTTACTCTTTCATTCATATATTCTTATCTGGATAAAATGACAAGGTGGAAAAACTCACCAAAAAAAAAAAAAAAAAAGCCAGTACCAATGGCTAGGGACCTAATCAATAGGGACATTGGTAATATGTCAGAACTAAAGTTCAGAATGATGATTATCAAGGTTCTAGCTGGGCTCGAAAAAGGCATGGAAGATATTAGAGAACTCCTTTTTGGAGAAATAAAAGAACTAAAATCTACCAAGATGAAATTTTAAAAAAGCTATTAATGCAGTGCAATAAAAAATGGAGGCTCTTACTGCTAGGATAAATGAGGCAGAAGAGAGAATTAGTGATATAGAAGACCAAATGATGGAGAATAAAGAAGCTGAGTGAAAGAGAGACAAACAACAACTGAACCATGAGGGGAGAATTTGAGAGATAAGTGATACCATAAGATGAAACAATATCAGAGTAATTGGGATTCCGGAAGAAGAAGAAAGAGAGAGGGGGGCAGAAGGTATATTGGAATAAATTATAATAGAGAATTTCCCTAATATGGCAAAGGGAACAAGCATCAAATTCCAGGAGGCACAGAGAACCCCCCTCAAAATCAATAAAAATAGGTTCACACCCTGTCTTCTAATAGTAAAACTTACAAGACTTAGTGACAAAGAGAAAATCCTGAAAGCAGCTCAGGGCAAAATGTCTGTAACATACAATGGTAGAAATATTAGATTGATATCAGACTTATCCACAGAGACCTGGCAGGCCAGAAAGGACTGGCATGATATATTCAGAGCACTAAATGAGAAAAATATGCAGCCAAGAATACTATATCCAACAAGCCTGTCATTGAAAATAGAAGGAGAGATAAAAAGCTTTCAGGACAAACAAAAACTAAAAGAATTTGCAAACACCAAACCAGCCCTACAGGAAATATTGAAAAGGGTCTTCTAGGCAAAGAGAGAGCCTAAAAGTAACATAGACCAGAAAAGAACAGAGACTATATACAGTAAGTCATCTTACAGGCAATACAATGGAACTAAATTCATATATTTCAATAGTTACCCTGAATGTACATGGGCTAAATGTCCCAATCAGAAGATAGAGGGTTTCAGAATGGATAAAAAAATAAGATCCATCAATATGTTGTCTATAAGAAACTCATTTTAGGCCCAAGGACACCTCCGGATTTAAAGTGAGGGGATGGAAAACAATTTACCATGCTAACAGACATCAAAAAACCTGGAGTGATAATCCTTATATCAGATAAATTAGGTGTTAAGCCAAAGACTATAATAAGAGACAAGGAAGGACACTATATCATACTAAAAGGGTCTGTCCAACAAGATGATCTAACAACTTTAAATATCTATGCCCCTAACATGGGAGCAGACAATTATATAAACCAATTAATAACAAAATCAAAGAAACACATCAACAATAATACAATCATAGTAGGGGACTTTAACACCCCTCTCACAGAAATGGACAGATCATCTAAGCAAAAGATTAACAAGGAAATAAAGGCTTTAAATAACACACTGGACCAGATGGACATCACAAATATATTCAGAACATTCCATCCCAAAGCAACAGAACACATTCTTCTCTAGTGCATATGGAACATTCTCCAGAATAGATCACATCCTGGGTCACAAATCAGGTATCAACCCGTACCAAAAGCTTGGGATCTTTCCCTGCATATTTTCAGACCATAATGCTGTGAAGCTAGAACTCAATCACAAGGGGAAAGTTGGAAAGAACTCAAATACATGGAGGCTAAAGAACATCCTAGTAAAGAATGAATGGGTCAACTAGGAAATGAAAAATTTCACGGAAAGAAATGAAAATGAAAACACAACTGTTCAAAATTTTGGGACACAGCAAAGGTGGTCCTGAGAGGAAAGCATATAGCGATACAAGCCTTTCTCAAGAAAGAAGAAATATCTCAAGTATCTCAAGTATACAACCTTAAACCTATACCTAAAGATGCTGGAGAAAGAACAGCAAAGGAAGCCTAAACCCACCAGGAGAAGAGAAATCATAGATATCAAAGAAGAAATCAATGAAATAGAAACCAAAAAACAGTAGAACAAATCAGTGAAACTAGGTGCTGTTTCTTTGAAAGAATTAATAAGATTGATAAACCCATGGCCAGACTTATCAAAAAGAAAAGAGAAAGGACCCAAATAAATAAAATCATGAATGAAAGAGGAGAGATCACAACCAACACCAAAGAAATCCAAACAATTATATGAACATATTATGAGCAACTATATGCCAGCAAATTTGACAATCTGGAAGAAATGGATGCATTCCTAGAGACCTATAAACTACCAAAACTGAACCAGGAAGAAATAGAAAATCTGAACAGACCCATAACCAGTAAGGAGGTTGAAACAGTCATCAAAAATCCCCCCATGAAAAACAAAAACAAAAACAAAAACAAAAACAAAAACAAAAACAACAACAACAAAACACAAGAACCCAGGGCCAGACAGCTTCCCAAGGGAATTCTACCAAACATTTAAAGAAGAATTAATACCTATTCTCCTGAAACTGTTCCAAAAAATAGAAATGAAGAGAAAACTTCCAAACTCATTTTATGAGGCCAGCATTACCTTGATCCTAAAACCAGACAAAGACCCCATCAAAAAGGAGAATTACAGATCAATATCCTTGATGAACACTGATGCAAAAATTCTCACCAAAATACTAGCCAATAGGATCCAACAGTACAATAAAAGGATTATTCACCACGACCAAGTGGGATTTATTCCTGGTTTGCAAGGATGGTTCAACATCTGCAAATCAGTGTGATAAAATACATTAATAAAAGAGAGAACAAGAGCCATATGATACTCTCAATAGATGCTGAAAAAGCTTTTGACAATGTACAGCATCCCTTCTTGATCAGAACTCTTTAAAGTGTAGAGATAGAGGGCACATACTTCAATACCATCAAAGCCATCAATGAAAAACCCACAGCAAATATCATTCTCAATGGGGAAAAACTGAGAGCTTTTCCACTAAGGTCAGGAACATGCCAAGGATGTCCACTATCACCACTGCTATTCAACATAGTACTAGAAGTCCTAGCCTTGACAATCATACAACAAAAAGAAATAAAAGGCATCCGAATCAGCAAAGAAATCAAACTCTCACTCTTTGCAGATGATATGCTACTTTATGTAGAAAAGCAAAAGACTCCACTCCAAAATTGCTGGAACTGGTACAGAAATTCAGTAAAGTGTCAGAATATAAAATCATTGTTCAGAGACCAGTTGCATTTCTGTACACCAAGAACAAGACAGAAGAAAGAGAAATTAAGGAGTTGATCCCATTTACAACTGTACCCCAAAACATAAGATACCTAGGAATAAGCCTAATCAAAGAGGCAAAGAATCTGTACTCAGAAAACTATAAAGTACTCATGAAAAGAAGTTGAGGAAGACACAAAGAAATGGAAAAACATTCCATGCTCATGGATTGGAAGAACAAATATGGTGAAAATGTCCATGTTACCTAAAGTGATCTACACATTTAATACAATCCCTATCAAAATACTATCAGTTTTTTATAAAGAAATGGAACAAATAATCCTAAAATTTATATGGAACCGGAAAAGATCCTGAATAGCCAGAGAAATGTTGAAAAAGAGAACCAATGTTGGTGGCATCTCTATTCCAGACTTCAAGCTCTATTACAAAGCTGTAATCATCAAGACAGTATGGTACTGGTGCGCCTGGGTGGCTCAGTGGGTTAAAGCCTCTGCCTTCAGCTCAGGTCATGATCCCAGGGTCCTGGGATCGAGCCCCACATTGGGCTATCTGCTCACCAGGGAGCCTGCTTCCCCCTCTCTCTTTCTGCCTCTCTGCCTACTTGTGATCTCTCTCTCTGTCAAATAAATAAATAAAATCTTAAAAAAAAAAGACAGTCTGGTACTGGCGCAAAAACAAACACATATATCAATGGAACAGAATAGAGGGCCCAGAAATAGATTTTCAACTTTATGGTCAACTAATCTTCGACAAAGCAGAAAAAAAATGTCCAATAGAAAAAAGACAGTATCTTCAACAAATGGTGTTGGGAAAATTGGACAGCCACACACAGAAGAATAAAACTAGACCATTTCCTTATAACACAAACAAGAATAGACTCAAAATGGATGAACGGCCTCAATGTGAGAAAGGAATCCATCAAAATCCTTGAGAAGAACACAGGCAACAACCTCTACAACCTCAGCCACAGCAATTTCTTTCCAGTAACATCACCAAAGGCAAGGGGAGCAAGGGCAAAAATGAATTATTGGGACTTCATCAAGATTAAAAGCTTTTGCACAGCAAAGGAAACAGTCAACAAAACCAAGACAACTGACAGAACGGGAGAAGATATTTACAAATGACGTATCAGATAAAGGGCTAGTATCCAAAATCCATACAGAACTTATCAAACTCAACACCCCAAGAACAAATAATCCAATCAAGAAAAGGCAGAAGACATGAACAGACATTTCTGCAAAGAAGGCATCCAAATGGCCAACAGACACATGAAAATTTGCTCAACATCACTTAGCGTCAGGGAAAAACAAATCAAAAGCACAATGAGATACCACCCCACACCAGTCAAAATGGCTAAAATTAATAAGTCGGGAAATGACAGATGTTGGAGAGGATGTAGAGAAAGGGGAACCCTTCTATACTGTTGGTGGGAGTGGCTGCACTCTGGAAAACAGCATGGAGGTTCCTCAAAAAGTTGAAAATAGAGCTACCCTATGACCCTGAAATTGCAGTACTGGATATTTACCCTAAAGATACAAATGTAGTGATCTGAAGGGGCAGGTGCACCTGAATGTTTATATCAACAATGTCCACAATAGTCAAACTATGGAAAGAACCTAGATGTCCATCAACAGATGAATGGATAAAGAAGATGTGGTACATACACACACACACACACACACACACACACACACTGGAATACTATGCAGCCATCAAAATAAATGAAATCTTGCCATTTGCAATGATGTGGATGGGACTAGAGGGTATTATGCTGAGTGAAATAAATCTATCAGAGAAAGACAATTATCATATGATCTCTCTGATATGAGGAAATTGAGAGGCAGGGCAGGGGGTTTGAGGGTAGGGAAGAAAAAAAAATGAAACAAGATGGGATCAGGAGGGAGACAAACCATAAGAGACTCTTAATCTCACAAAACAAACTGAGGGTTGCTCGTGGGTGGGGGGCAGGGATAGGGTGGTTGGGTTATGGACATTGGGGAGGGTATGGGCTATGGTGAGAGCTGTGAAATGTGTAAGCCTGATCATTCATGGGCCTGTACCCCTTGGTTAAATACTACATTATATGTTCATAAAAATAATTTTAAAAAAGGAACAGTTATGTGTGCAACCACCACAATGGGTATTGGGGATTGGTAACAGATATAAAACTCTCACTCCTGTTTTTAAGATGTGGTGTGATAAGAGCTATGATGGGTGCAAGAACGTTTCTCAGTGGGAATTCATCACAAGAACACCCAGTTCCCAGTAAAGGTGAGAAGGGAAGGCTTCCTGGAGGAGGGGAATGGTGACTTAGTGCTAGGCACACAAACTCATTAACAGTAGCAGTCGGGAAGTTAAGGAGGTATGTAATGAAGAAATGATGCCCATCATAACCACTTGTGTACCTGTGACAGAACTACATAGACATTTCCAGCAAGTAAACACATTTACACATGACTTAAAACAAAAACAAAAAAATGTGGGCCAGATGAGATCTGGGAGCTGCAGTGATGTGGCCTGACTTAGAGTCTGTCAGATGGAGAAGGAGGCCCAGAGGCTCAGAGCAAGGGAGCTGGCAGGGCTCAGGATGGCCCACCAAGTCTCTGCTAGAGCATGAGGAGATGGGACAGGTCCTTATTCACTCGTGCTGTCCTGCGAGACCAGTCCCTCCCCTGGCACAGGTGACCTCAGGAATGCTTCTGTGATATGGTGAGTTTGGGCCCTGTTTTCCCACGTGATATGCCATTACTAGCCTCTAAGACTTGACTTTCCCTTTAGCTTAAAAGCTGAGGGACTCTTTTGGTCCTGACTTAGTAGTCTTTTTCTGAAACCTGATTTTTGCTGGGTGAAAGGGAGCATCCAATGGAGGAACTGGGGTTCAGTTTATTGGACACTGTTCAACTGTTCTAGCAGTCTAGAATCCTCATCTGTGAGCTTGAAGTGAATATGGGCGTGTCAGATTTATGAACGCCTGCCTCCCGAGGAAGACAGGGGTACTCCCATGAGCCCTCACTTCCTCTAAAGGGGAGAGGCTGGCTCTGCAGGACATGGGTGATTGAGGGAGGTGATACCTGTTCCCACTCCAAACTGCCCTTTTCACTAACATTTGAATTCTCCCAGACTTGACCAAGCTCTGCTATTCTGAGAGCATCACAGAACATATGTTCTGGCATTTTCTCACCAGCGGTGATTTCCTTGGGAGCCTTAAGCTAATCCCTTGGCCTAGGCTGACATAAAGGGAGCTCAGACTCCCACGGCGGGGAGCAGTGGCTCCCAAGGAAATCACATCTGTGCTCTCCAAAGACTGCACATCTGTGCTCTTTCCCTTTGGCTATGACATTTCCTTGTTTCAGGAAATGACTCGTTTCCCCCCGAACAAGCCCAGATCTTGCATCCTCGGCCAGTGCCTGCGTCTGCTTACTTTCTAAGAACTGTTTTCTCTGTAGGAAAGCCAGGTGTTCTGCCATTTCAGTTTTCTTAGCCAACCTCTCTTCCAGTCCCATCTCTGGCTTTATTTGTGCATCTCTTCTGGCTGTCATGTTGGCTGTGCCAGGAGAAACCACAGACAGTGACAGGCCCGATCGCGGGCTCCTAAACCAGTTTTGAGTGGCCATCCTAAGCATCCAATAGTCTGTGAAAAGGACAAATTCAGAGGAAAGGGGTACTTAATTTTCTTCCTGGTTTCAGCATTTGACACCCAAATCTCTCCGAAGATTATACCCTGGTGAGGAAGGCATAGCCTCAAATGATCTTCCAGGCTTGGTTCCGTTCCCTGAATGGAAGCCTGGAGAAAGACCACCCAGCCAATTTCACTGTATGTCACACCTGAAGAAATGATGAGAGTATGTCTCCCATACCCATCACTTGGTGCATTATAGTTTTTGAAAGGATGTGACACAGAGAAGAGGGACTGGACGCATCTTTCAGCACGCTGTAAGACCATGATGCATGGCCTGTGTGGCAGAGAAGCACGACTCCTTAGTTTGCACCTGTCAGGCTCAGGCACTGCTGGTGGGTGTAGAAGTTTTGGGGTGGGGGTGTGAGGCGTGGGACCCTGGAAAGAAGGAAAAACTATTATGATAGGCAACAAACTCTCTATAAGACTGTTTAAAAAAAAAAAAAGTCCTCGGTCACCTGTTCCATGGAGGAGAAATGAGGTCAATGTCAAGATAAGCACGCTCCCTGCTGTATGCTGGGGAAGTCTCCCAGGGTCAAGGACTGGTAGTGACAATGGGGCTGGCATGCAGGTGCATCGGGCATTGTCCAAAAAGATACAGGAGAGGTAGGGGTAAAAGTATGTGAGGAGTGCCCATGTTTGTCAGGAAATTAGTCTGAACACTCTTTTTAAGGCGACAAGCCGAGGAAGGATAATAGGAAGGAGATCTACCTGGGGCTTCTATTTCTCTCTTAAGTTGTATTGTGAAGGATTTAACACAGTAACGGAGAGCTGGTCTGAGCATTGAGGAGTAAAACATTAAATATATCCCTTGTCCTGGATTCTTACCCCAAAATATATTCAACATTGACATAGCTGTCCCATGGCACTGAGAAGGGACCTCGTCCCTGCCTCCCAGCTCAGGGAACCCTGGTGCTCTTTCCTGCCCCCTGGAGCTGCCTCTGGTTGCCTTGGTAGCCTGAGAGCATATCTAGAGGAGGGTGACATGTGTGCCTTGGGCAGGAACTGGCTTCACAAGCCTCGGGCTCACTCCTATCAGGACCCGGAGACAGATTAGTTCGTATCCAGTGGGGAAAGAGGAGGAAGCTTTTCTTAGCAGTCAGGAAGATAAAGTCCAGTTACTAGGAAGAGGCCAGGACAAAACTTTTTTTTATTTGGAGTTATTTAAACTTCTCTAATCTCCCATAAGAATATCATTTTTTGTTGTGGTTATGTTTGCAGTTTGTTACAGACCTGGAGGAAGAATGGAAACAGTTTCCTGGCACCAGGGCTGGCTTTCCATCTCCCCTCTCCCTAATGATGATGGTGGCTGCCCTTTATGGGGCCATACACTGCATACAGATTGCCTATACTTCTCATAAAACCTTCCCAAGTATGGCCATCAGAGAAATGAAGAGACTTTCAGGTTAAATCCAATGATAAGCTCGTAAATGTTTACAAATGGCCATTGATTATTGAATCTATACCATTAATAATATATTGTGCTAGGAGCTCTGCCTGCATTCTTAGTTTCTTCTTCACAGTTAACCTACAAAGTAGGTTCAATTATTTCCATTTTACAGTTGTCCAACAGAAATCCATAAAGGTAGAGTAACTAAGGTCTTATACCTATTAGCAACTAGGTCCAGGATACAAACACATATTCATCTGGCCTCAAAATCCATTTTCTGACCATCAAGACAATGCAATATTTAGAAAAAACTCTATATAACTCCTCTCATTGCTAAATAAATCTGATATTTCAGGCTTCTAAAAACGGACAGAGTCCATGTTAGTACTATAAATTACCACATGTACTTTGGAGAAAAAAAGAGTACATTTGTTTAAATTTGAAATGATACATAAGTGGATATATCAAATATTATAGGTAAAAATAATTTAGGGGCCCCTGGGGGGCACTGTCAGTTAAGCATCTGGCTCTTGGTTTCTGTTCAGGTCATGATCTTAGGGTCTTGAGATGGAGCCCTGCGTCAGGCTCCACGCTCAGCGAGGAACCTGCTGAAGTTTCTTTGTCCTTCTCTCTGCCTTTCTCTATATGTGCTCACTTGCACTCTCTCTCTTTCTGTCTAAAATAAATAAATAAATCTTTAAAAATGCCATCATAATAAAGTAAGAATAATTCATAATACTTTGTAGGTAGGTTTGTTTGTTGTTAATACATGCATTTGTGTTAGCTGGAGTGCCCAAGGACGCTCTATGTGACTGGAGTGTGACTAAAGAGTGACTGAAGAAGGGGACTTTCCAAGGCTGTGGGCAAGGTTAAAGCCACCTAGAAGGAATGGTGAAGCTTCCTAGGGCTAGGCTAGGCACAAAGAGTCCATGATTCCTGGGCTTGAAGGTTTAAGGGGAGGGAGTAGTTATTGGAAAAGTAACTGTAGAACAAGGTCCCCTGACATGAGATGAGGCACAAACAGGGGACTGTAGGCATTCACAGCCCACGGAAAGAACCAGAAACATGAACATGGGAGCCTCAATCTCCTGCCACACTCAGGGATCCTTTGGTATTTCTCATTGTTCTTACTACCCTCGTCTCACCCCCAAGAGGCCACAATGCAAGTAAAGCTCCTCAAGGCATAGGAAAGTGTGGAGCGGGGGGTAGAAAATGGACTTGAAGAGACCAGCAAAGGGAATTCAACAAATATCTACTCTCATGGTTGGTGGTTATAGCAAAGTTTAGGTATTATCCTTAGTGTACAACTCTGAAATCAGAATGTATCTGCCTCAACCTGTTTACTGGTTGTAAACAACAGACACTGCCCTTAGCTCTGTTTTGGAAGAGATTTCCCCAGGATAGACCCTGAATAAAGAATATAGGTGCGGGTGATGTTTTATAAAAGGGTTCCCAGGTAGGGCTATTAGATAAAATACAGGACACTCAGTTAAGTTTGAATTTGAGATAAGCAACAAATACATTTGTGGTGTAACTATATCTCAAGTATCCCGTCAGACATAAATATATTGAAGACAAACAAAATGAAACAAAAGAAAACAACAACAATAACAGCAACAAAAATATACAAACTTTGTTTGCCTTCCTAAGACCGGGAAAAAACAAAACAAAACAGTAAGGAAATGGTTGAACCATGAAGGGCGCCGGGAATAGCCCAACAAGGCTGCACTTGCCTGTGTCCCAGACTCAGCTCGATCAGGAAGGGAGCTCTGGAATGTGGGTCATGCCTCAGAGTCAGTCCCTTGTCCTTGCAAAGGGATTGGGCTCCTGCTCTCTCCCATCACACCAGTCGGTCATTGAGGATGGGCCCTGTGTGTGGGACAGGCGCTATGAGGCAGGGCAGTGGGAGATGTCTAGTTCTACTCTCAGGAACTTCTGGTTCTTTCTAACAGCTGCTGACGTGACTCTAGTGTCCAAGGCATTCCCCAGAAAGTCGCACGTGCCGTCAGTTAATGTCAGTCACACAGAAACTGAGGGGTGAATGCACAGATCTGGTAAAAGGAATAAGAAGAGAAACAACCATGACCATCTGGTGTCCACTACAATATCTTAAGCAAAATGGAAATTTATTAAAATGTTTCAGGGAACTCACAGTAGGAACTGGAAAATGGAGGCCACAACCAGTTCTTTCCAGAGGCTATGCTCTTGGACTGTTGGTCTTCCCTTTGGACTATCCTGGGCTCGCTGTCTCTGCCACTGTGGTTCTCAACTCACCAAACCAGGAGAGGGTTCTAACTGGCCCCACTAAGTTGCAATGCACCCTCCCTCCCTCTGGACGGCTGCCCTCAGGTAGAGCATCTGATGCTAATACCAAGAGATGGCCAGATGCAGGCAGCCAAACAATGAGAAACACTGGAAACCTACCCACACACGTGTAGAAAGTAGGCATCATTTTTCCACATTATAAGTGACAAAAATCAGAGAAAGGAAAAATAATTTAATGATGTTTTTCATGAAATTTTCATTGAGTAGTTACCATGTGTTTTCCAGAATTGTCTATTTCTAGCTTTGTGACGATTGTCCACAGAGCATTTCAGATGAAAATCACAGCATACTTCTGTTTAGTGTTCTGCAAAGTCCTCTCACATCTGGAACACATGATGTGCTCTACACGCTCTTATCACCGAGAGCATCCTGTCCCCTCTCCCCCCGTGATTCGTACAATGTCCAAGTTTGTTTGGCTGCAGATGTTCCTGACTTTTTGCTCTCATTTGAACCCATTAAGACCATTCCCGCCGCACTCCTTGATATTTTCTTTGCCTGAAACATTCTTCCTCAGAATATCTGCATGCTTATTATTTTACCACTTTATTTAGGCATCTGTTCATCTCTCATCTACACAGAGCTGTCCTTCCCACAAGAGCAGCTTCTACCCCCATTATCTCTATCCCCTTATCCTACTTTATTTTTGCTCACAATTTGTATCATTCAGGCTATAACATATATTTATTTTATTGCTATCATTCACACACACACACACACACACACACACACACACACAGTGGTGGATCATGTATTTATGAACATTTCCAAGATGGCAAATACTTAGTTTGCGGTGTTCATTGCAGGTTCCCCAGGCCCTAAAACAGAGTCTGGCACATAAAGGATGTTTGAAATATTAGTTGAAGTGGAAAAGGTAAGGAAGGAAAGAAGGAAGGAAGGAAGAGAGGAAGGAGGGAGAAATGGAAGGAAGGAGGGTGGGAGGGAGGGAGGAAGGAAATTCAAGACTGATAGATGAAGAGTGTGGTAAGATATCAAGAACCTTGCCCACATCTTCCTGCTCCACTCTTTTCTTTTTTCTTTTCTTCTCTTTTCTTTTCTTTTTTCTTCTCTTTTTTCTTTACTTTCCTTCTCTCTATCTTTCTCTCTCTTTTAAGATTTTATTTATTTGACATAGAAAGAAATAATGCAAGCAGGGGGAGCAACAGAGGGAGAGGGAGAAGCAGGCTCTCTGCTTAGCAGGGAGCTGGACTTGGGGCTTGATCTCTGGACCCTGGGATAATGACCTGAGCTGAAGACAGATGCTTAACTCACTGAGCCACCCAAGTGTCCCTTCCTGCTCACTTCCAAATGACTGCTTCACCTCCTTGCTTAAGTGAAAACGTGTCTATCTTCAGAGAAGGCTCAGCCCTCAGAAGAGGAAGGGGCCCCCCTTACCTTACAGCCAGGTATACCTGGGCATTCCAATCTTATGCTTATCTCTCATACTCCCTGGGAAAACCTACTCTAGATTTCTGGGGGTCACACCATCCAGCCAGGCTCACGCTCACTTCCTTTTTTGTAAATGTGATCTTGAACACTGAGCCTCTAGTTTGGGCTCATGGTCTTTCTCCCCTTGTAGGGCCCTATCTTTATTTCATTAGTAGCAGTTTCTTGACTCAATAACACAGTGTCAGCAGATTCTGAAGCTTAAGATGCCATGGACTGATGGTGCTTTAATAGAGCAAGAAATAGAAACCTTAATTAAGGAGAGTGAAGATACCACATCTGATTTACTAAGCAGCCTGGGCCGTGTATGGGCAATCCTGACTACCGATAAGATGTGTTATGAGCCATATAATATTGGCATCAAAGAGCAGAAGTCTGAAAATTTGGGGAGCAGGTAAAACATTATATACTTTTAAAGTATTATTATAATCCCTAGAATATTAAATGGGATATGAAAACCATAATTCAGAGAGGGTTTGCTGCATTGGGGTGTAGTGTTAAAGAACAAATGTGGATGTTTATCGTATGTACTGAGGCATATATATATATTTTTAATTTTTTATTTCTTTTCACTGTAACAGTATTCATTGTTTTTGCACCACACCCAGTGCTCTATGCAATCCGTGCCCTCTGCAATACCCACCACCTGGTTCCCCCAACCTCCCACCCCCCGCCCCTTCAAAACCCTCAGATTGTTTTTCAGATATTCAATATTCAAATATTCTATAGGTATATTTTTTTAAAATTTTTCCTATGAATTCAGATTGTTAAAAGTCATTAAAATAAAGGTTGAGTGATGTGTCACGCTCTCTCTTGACCATTGGTTTGCAGCTGTGATCCTGCTCCTGGGAGGCCAGGCAATTGTAGAAATGAGGGCTCTCACAGGGACATACAGTAGGCCTGCTCTTTCCCATTATTATTTAATCTAGACACGATAATGTGATTTGGTTTGATCAATAACAATGAACAGAACTTCCACAAGTCACTTGAACAATGAAACCCTGCACGTCAGTGGATAATTTGCTTCCTTCCCGTCACCTTGTTTGCTTCTCATGCTTATTAGATGGGGCCTCCATCGTCTTGGGTTATAGAGACAGTAGTGAGACAAAGCCTCTGTTGGCCCTGAGGTGCAACTAATCAACTTGGTTTTGGTAAGTCACTGGGTTGGGTTGTTACCACAGCATAAACCTGCTTACTCTGACTACTACAGAGATTGGCAGCCAAGATCGGGAGAGAGAATTATGGGAAATTAAACAATTTCATTATAGATTGTGTGAGTTCTAGCGTAGAATGATGGGATGGTAAATGTGGCTCTTATACTCGTGATTGGAGAGAGGAATCAAACCCAAATAAGCAAGTCCAGGAAAGAAAATGCTATAAAATAAAGAATGTTTTGAGGCAAGGGATCAAATCCAGGAATCAACACTTATTTATGAGAATATGGAAGGTGATAAGAACCAGATATCTGTTTTGGTTAGTTCACGGGATGGCCTGGAAACGTCTCCTGGATCGGAAAAGGCTCTAAGCCGTTATCTGCCTTGGTGAGTCTCCTATTAGGTAGGAAATAAAACAAACAAGACAATGATGACAATGGTGATACTTGAATACCTGTTGAGTGTGTTTTAGGTTTACAGACCACAGGAGACAACAACTGCTAAGGGAACTGACATGAATTTTAAATTGTCATTAGTCCTGCGGATACTATACAGTGTGGGAATGCTGCAGAGCCACGTGCAATAGGTCTGAGGACACAGCATAATCCCACACGCAGAATAACAGGGAATACGGATGCTCCAACTAGTGTTAGTGAAGGTCGTAGCAGTTCAGTGCAGGCTGAGTATGGAGCTCCCGTCCCACAACGGCCACTTCCTGCTTGAATGACCTTGGGTCAGCTGCCCAAATTCTCTACACTCCAGTTTCTTCATCTTTCAAATTAGAAGAATGCCCACCTGGAATATGACATTTCCCAGTAAATGTTAACTGTATGTACTCAAATAAATGGTTTTAAGGCCGTGCCTGGTAACGGGAACTGAAAGGGCCTGGAGCCTGATCAGTTTGTGGGCAGCACCTGTGGGATCGTGTCTGTGCCTACAACAGAGAGGAGGCAGTCATCTAGACATTCCGTAGTTCTGGTTTTTATAAGTGGGGACATTTCTGGTACTATACCTATTGCCCGCAGTTCAACATCAGTGCGTTACTGGATGGTTAGGCCTCTGGGACCTTCTCAAAGGGCTCCTTAATTATTGGGGGAATCCCTGGAGGTCACAGTCTCCTTGAGCGAGGCTACCACTCTGCACTCACTACCCACTTCTCCTCTGCTGCCCATTTCCCCCTGTTGTCTGCTTCCAAGTTGTTTGGATGAGACTCAAGTTGTTTGGATGAGACACTGTGGTCAGGAATATTGAACTAGCTCAGGTTGCTCTCGGGCCATGAGGTTTGGAAGGTCTTTGCCATTTCCTCTTCTTTTTCAAAAAAGAAAAAATCATAGTAATGATCCTTCTTTTCTGTATTCTTTAATTCTAAACAATTAATGAGAAAAGAAGACTGACATTCAATTTTTAAAATGTTACTAAATTTGGTAAAAGCTTTCAATAGAATCGGAACTAAAATCTGCACTCACCAAGTAGCAATGTCGTCCCCTCCACCCATACCAATTCATACCCTGCTTCTCTGCTTTAAACATTAAACACAAAAACTGCAAGTGCTCACCAAGGAGGCCAGAGCTGTGCATGAACCCACTTAACTATCCTTGTGTTTGCAATTTCTGTGAGGTCACAGGTCACCATGAATCTGCTCTAGTGTGGAAACACGTGGCAGGTGCCACAAGGCTAAAGGCCCAGACTGCGCCCAAAGTGCGCTTGATGAGTGCAGACTTTCACCAACTTCTTGAAGCAAACCTGTGCCACTGAGCCCACCTGCATGTCAGAGTTTGATTCAGTCACTGGCTGACCTGTTTATAGAATGCAGAGTTTATTTAAAGGTAAGTCATAAGAATGTGCTAATTTGAAGCAAATATGTGTGTGTGAATGTGTGTGGTGCGTGGTACATGTGTGTGCCCAGGAGTCCAGCAGGTGTAGTAGCTCTGCGAGACTCGAATTGAGAGTTCGTTCATTTGTTTGTTTCAAGGAAGAGTATCTTGTCACTGTCATCGTTAAGAATTCCTGTTCATGGTGATTCTAAGGCAGACTGAAATTTGGTCAGACTCATTACAATTTTCCCCTACATTTTCCAAGATAATGAAGCCCCTTGTCGCCCACCTTCAAGACAGACCACCCCACTGCCCTGCCTTCAGTGTCTCCTTGTCCTGAATTTCCTTTTTGCAGGGTCCTGGCCCCTGTAGGGATTTCCTGCTGCTGGATGGAGAAACACATTCTCCTCTCGGTGCCTCATTTGATCTTGGGCTTGACAAAATCAGACAAATGGCCAGAGAGTCTGAAAATCTCTCCAGAATATTTGCAGTAGCTTCCGCCTTCCACTGGGTGACCAGTGCTATCCAGCTCACAGGGAAGTGGCAGAAGTCAAAGGCTACACTGTCCCACACTCCTTCTGCCCTATCTCGGCTCCCCGTGTCTCTGAATACTCCATCACAGGGTCAGAGACACATGTCTCTGTGCACAGGAGAGATGACACTGGTTCATGTGTGCAGAGTGCACAGGGCAGGAGGGTGCACAGTGGGTGGAGAGAGGATCCCGGCGCAGCAGAAACCCGCGTGGTGTCAGGAACTTCTGTGACATCAGCATTGTTGCGCCAACCCCCCAGGTGGATAAAGCAGAAAGAAATCCGTACAATGCTTACACGCAGGCATGTCTACAGGTATGTGCATATATAGACATGCATACAGAAGGACTGAACTCATTTGCTTTCTCTTCAAACATCTGATTACATAAAGAAGAATGATAAGGAAAAAGTTACAGAGAAATCAACGAGCTAAATCATGGCATTGCTGTCACATAGGTACCAAGCACAGCAGCTGTCAGAACTGTGATAAGAAGGTGACTTTGCTACCAAGACAGAAGGGCTGTCCTCCTCCTTCTTCATCCCATGCCTCCCTTTCTCTGGTTGTTAGTCAGCTTCAAAACCCCCCAATTCCACGCATAATTGACTGCAGTTTTAGAGTTTTCAAAGAAAAGCCTTCTGGACACAATTTTTCATTAATTTATTTTTAGCCAGAGAGAAACAGGTGATAACCTTTAAAAATAAGTAAATGGAACAGCTGAAAACACACACACACACACACACACACACACACACACATGCAAGGGAAATGAATTAGTTATTTTCCTTTTTTACTGTTTTCCTGAAAGTTTAACATTTTGTTCTGTGATTTTTTTTTCTGTCTTGTTAAACATCCCAAAAAGACATTGTACCATAAAATGCAAGAAAGGAATAGATTTTCTCATTAAACTTGGCACCTGAGATAGTGTCTTGGGGGAACTCAGGGGACAAAAGCAGTGTCTACCTGAGACATGCTGTAAAAGACTAATAGTTTGAACCATAGTTCAACAATGTATCTTAGAGGAGACATTTGAATTAAATTCCCTAATATAACGTTATTGAGATCTAATATGTGCTATGCCTCTTAAAAAAAAATTGGACAGATTCCCCATCCTTAAGAGATCTTTCATCTGGGAAAGTGGTCAGATGGGATAGATGTGGCAGTGCTGGAAGATCTTTACATAATTATCTCACCTAATTCTCTCTGCATTCCCGTGATGGTGATGGCCGGCCAAGTCCCTGTTTTGTTGTTGGGAAACTAATGTCCAGAACTGTGCGGGAAGCAGGTCTAAGACACCACACCACTCGTTGGTAGTTTGGGTTGGATTCAATGAGCTAGAAAAAGAGACACATAAATTGTTGTGGGCTTCCAGAGGAAGGACAGGTGATATTTCTTGTTGTGGGGGTGGGAGGAATAACACTGCATGGAAGGTGATTTAGACAGAAATCAGATAAAGGGTTTTGCTCAGGAAGCCGGGGAGGGGTGTTGTGGGTGGAGAAGACAGTATAAGACCAGGGGAGAGAAGAGTGGTACCCAGGGAAGGAGTGGCCCGAGGGCAGGGATGGGCTGTGTAGGGTCTACAGTGTGCGAGGGGATAGTAAGACCAGAGCACGGAGAGGTTGGTCTGCTAAGTTCATGCAGAGCCAAAGTCAGAATCTGAAAATATTTAGTTATTTTGGGCAACAACAAACCACTGGAGTTTATGAGCTAAACAGGGGTATGGTCAGTATTGCTTTGGAGTATCAATCTGTCGCAATGCATAAGAAGATCTGAGGTGAAAAATCCCCTAAACGGCTCTGTGGGAAATGCGGTGGAACATTCTGGAAACAAGAGATGTGGGTTGTATTCTATCTCCAGGAAAAAATAACTGATGTTTGTTGAGTCCTTCCCATAGTCTTGCTCTACCAGTCCTTCCAAACCCTTCCAAATCCCATGAGAACATAGGAAGTCTGGGAAATGCATTCTTCTTGTTTGTTGAGGCCAAAAATAGAGTAATCTGCTGGACACACAATATTGGTTTTGCCAACAGAGGGATGGAGGGTGACACAGAGCTTCAGCGACAAGGGCTGGGTGTGGCAGAGACGGCTGGCACTTCTCAGACCTCGACTTCCTTAGGACTTGGGGGGCCGGGTTTACCAGCCCCTTGATGCAATACAGATATGATCTGGAAATGAGGCCAACCACTCGGTAATGTGTGCTGGCCGAGATAAGGTGAGACCCGTATCACGGAACAGTTAAGGATCTGTTTGCAAAGAAGTATATCACCCACCTCCACAGAAACATTAATGGGTAAATAAAATTTAGTAAAACAAGGAAACAAGCTCTATTGAATCACCGCCAAGATTTTAGTACACTGGCAAACGGCTCCATGAGAGGCATTAAGATGGCGCTATTGAGAACGATGGAGACGTCACATGCATTAGGCAATAGTCCACCTTCGTTAGAAGCCTGGATTCTGGAGTCAAGCAGAGCATTTCCTCCCAACCCCGGTTTGGAAACTGACAACGCTTGAGCCACTGCTCTCTGTCAGGTGCTATAAATGCTAAACATAATATTTGAAAGTGCAGATTATTAGATATTTTTGTTTAAATGGGGACAAGGGTTAAATATGTTTCCTGGGGAGACAAAGATGGTAATGGGAGAAACCAGATTTCGTCATGAGATCCCAGGGTTGTGTGAGCATTCTTTTTTTGGCTTTGGCAGGTGAATTGTTAAGGTAACTACCGAAGTTTTAATCTCGTTTCAAAAGAATGCAGATAATGCATTTTTAAAACAATTTTATTTTATTTTTTCAGTGTTCCAACATTTTTTAAGCAAAGGCATAATCTTTTTATGCGACTGTTGCCATGGGGGAGTAAAAGAGTAAATCTAGAAAGTGCTCTTAAAAAAAAAATCATGCTGAGTCTTTCTACTAGTTTATTTCCATATAATTTCCCTTTTTAGGTATTTTAGTTTATGAGTTAAGTTCCTGATAAATATTGTCATGACTTTTTATTCCTCAGTAGCAGAGAGGGGTTACACGTCCATACCCTGAAGGGGGCCTCGTGATGGTAGAATGCATTTCTCTTATCGCTTGACTTTAGGCTGGGCCACTGGCCCACGTGGCCAAAAGCTGAGGCTTCGAACATGTGTGTGTACTCAGCCCTGCCTTTTTGTCCTTCTCTCATTACCATGAAAAGATCATGTCATGTTTTGTTGGTAATTTTATAAGAATAAGACAAATGGGTAAACCTGGACCCAGTTTACAGCCTGGACATATGCCAAAACCAGCTGAGTCACCAACACTTAAGGCAGAAATGACTGCTTTCCCTTCACAAGCCACTGGGTGTGGTGGTGGCTGGTGCTTAGCATATGGTGGCAATAGCTAGCCAGAATGATAAGCTGTATGTCCGGGGGTCATGCCTGTTGCAGAGATAGTATCTGTGCTCTTCGTCTACCCAAAATAGCATCTACCTGAAGAAGGGAATTTTGCATCCTCCTATCCATGCTACCTCTTTCTTTTACCAATATTTACCCGATGCCTGCAAGGTGTCATGGATTGTATTAGGTGCCGTGGCCACAAGGACTAATTAGAGTTTGTTTGACTTTCTAGAATCTTGCCATACTGCAAATCTTTACATCCGTAGATCTGTACTAAGCAAGGTTGTCCCTTTCTCTGCCTTTGAAACCAGCTCTATTCACCAGGAAGGCACAACTATGATATTTTTAAAACTTGGCCTCGAGGAAACTGCTTATACTGGCCTGAATCCTTGACTGCTCTGATCATCACTTAGGAGACGACAAGGACCCAGGTCCTGGTGAAGAGGCTTGGCCCCACCCCAGAGCCGCACACAGATGTCGCAGACAGAGAAGCGCGGATCCCCAGCAAATGAGACCACGGAGCCCACTCACATCCAGCTCTGAGTGTGTGGAGCGCAGCTGGGATTCAGCGGGGCATGAACACGAACACGGAATGCAGATGAACTGAGAAATTGGGCTGATGCTTACATCTTAACTTACCGCTAAGTTAAATTGAAGCCACAGCAAATACATTTTCTTGAGGAAACTGTTTAATCAGCATCTCTGTGCTTCCACTTCTGACTTGACATGTCTAAGCTGCTACCTGGTTCTTCCCACCAGCCCCACTCTTCCACGCAGAGGGAGTTCCTGTTCCATACTCCTGAGGCTTTGCTCGGCGCTCAGCAAAACCCACTGAGTAATTAAGCAGCCCAATTAAGCCACTCACCTCATTGTGTTTGATTCTGACTAATTGGGAAATGTACCTCTTTTCTTGGTGGGCAGGTAGGAGGGGGAGGAGATAGATAGATAGATAGATAGATAGATAGATAACAGATAGATGGATGATGGATAGACCAATCTATATAGATCTACAGACATACCTATCTGTTTTTTCTATAAAAGAGTAACACTGCTCTATTTCTGATTGTTATACCACCAAGTCACATTATGGCTGCTTTGTGAAAGCTTGAAACAGATGGCTCCAAAAAAAATGTAGGAATGAAGCACCTAAGTGGCTCAGCTGGTTAAACATCTGACTCTTGTTTTTGGCTCACATCACGATCTCAAGATCATGAGTTCAAGACTGGCATTGGGCTCTCCACTCAGCAGGGGTCCTGCTTGAGGCATTTCTTTCCCTCCTCTCCCCTCCCCTTCCCCCCACCCCCTCACACATGCTCGGTTTCTTTCTCTAAAATAAAATAAATAAAATCTTATAAAAAAAATAAATGTAGGAGTGGAAAAAAAAAGAAGAAGCAGCAGCAGCACAAGAAATGGATAAGGTTTGAAAGGAAAACCCATTTCTTTCCAAAAGAGGTTTTTATTTTAAGTTCTGTTGCGGTTCATTTTCTGTCCAGAGCATTGCGTGATGAGTAGAACTAATAGGGAAATGAGTAAGTAAGAAAGTAAATAAATAAACAGTGTTCTCAAATACAATTATAAAATAAGACATTAATACTAAAATAAACTGGAACTAATATCAGCTGTGCTTCTCCTCTTCCCATTATGCCCTCAAACTAGAAACTAAATTACACTGTACTCTTTAATCTCTGGCACTGTCCAAATTGAGGGAAGCAATTTAGAAAGGCTCATGCATAATTTATTAAAGGTTCCCTGTGTAGTGTATTTGGCCTAATTCAATAACATCACACTATTATAATTTGACTTTTAATATATTATGGTTATTTATTAAATTTTTAATTAGCCTCAGAATTGCTTTTAGCAGACTCTAAAATCCATTTTAATAACAGAACTGGACAAAATGAACTACTTTAAGTCTCTGTGTCTTTATGAAAATCTTTGGAAATTACACTCCACATGCAAGTGTGAACACACACACAGACACACACACATACTCCTAAGTGGCCACAGCTTGAGATGGAAGGGAGGTTGGCAACCACAGGAGAGGCAGACTAACGCCAAATGTGTGGAAAGCTATCACTAAGTTTTCATTCGAGGACCGATTGTGTACTTCCTGTGGAATGCTCAGGCTTGCCTGGAACACATTGATATTCTTGGGGAAAAATGATTTGCTTTATGTTTTTTTCTCCACAAGTAAGTTTGAATTTCACAGCAGGAAGCAAGACGAAGCCAGAACTTTGTTTCCTAAACATGTAATATCAACACAGAGGATGAGTGTAAAGCATACCATTATGGCACACATCAGAAGCCCTGTTTCACGGATACAACACCTCCCTTCCCCACTTTATGCATCGTTGTTGTCAAGATATAAACCACGGTGTGTTTCTGAGGAGCCAAAGGGCTACTGGTCACAAAGCAGGAAGCGGGCACAGATTTCCTGAATGACTCTGGGATAAGCTCACTATGCTCGGTGCTTGGGAAATTTAAAAAAAAATGTATTATATGTTTCATCTCAAAACGTCTATTCCTTTACCTCTTCAAAAACACAGTATCCCTCGCCTCCATTTGTAAAATGAAATCCAAACTCTTTTTCATCTTACCACCTCCTCCTACCTGCCCAGTTGATTTTGTGACTGTGTGGATAAACTCCTCATCTGCCTTTCATGCTTCTCGAATTTTTCTCAGGATTTTGCTGCATAACGATTCAGGAAAACAAAGTTCTATGGAGCTGAGCTGAAATTTGGACCACTATTCAATCCTAAACTGACTCCAGAACTATACATGCATGGAGAAGACACAGACCAGTATTTTGACAGACTTAGAGAACTGAACACTTGACAAACAGATCAGCCCTCCATTCTAGGTATATATAAATAAGCCCCACACCTACCTGCAAAAGAAAGTCTGGGACCTGAGCTGAGATTCGGACTACTGGAGATGGACACTGAGACAGCCTCTGTCCTCTGAGCCTATCCAGGCTGACTGTCTGCTCACACAAAAACAATATTTCCCAGTATCCATGTGACACAACATTCACAATGTCCAGATTAAACTAAATTCAAATTTACTTAATAGTCAAAAAAAGAAGGAAAAAAAAAACCAAACTAGTTCTCAAATAAGAACAAACAAACAAACAAACTGATAGATGCTAACCCCAGTAGGACTCAGATAATGGAATTATGCAAAACAACAGCAACAAAAGCCAAAACACTTCAAGATAATTATTAATACCACGCTTCGTCATGTAAAAAGATACACACTCAAATTCAATGAAATAAGAGAAGTTCTCAACTCAGAAACAAAAACTATTTTTTTTAAAGAACCAAGTGAAAATATTGGACTAAAAAATTACAGAATCTGAAATAAAGTTCCCCTGGACAGGTTCGATAACAGAATGGAGATAATAGAAAAAAAGTCAGTGAACTTGAGCACGGACCAACAGGCATTATCCATTCAGAGAAAAATATAGGACAAAAATAACAGGATGAAGGGATCCTATGGGAACTTTCCCAAATGTCTAGCTTTTGTGTCATTGGGATCATTGAAATAGAGGACAAATATATTGGTGTTGAAAAAATTTTTAAAAATACAGCTAAAATTTTTCCAAATTTGCTGAAAGATTTAAATATATAGCTAAAAAAAGCTCAATAATCCTCAAACACAATGCAGTCAAAGTTAATCATATTTAGACATATCTTATTAAACTGCTAACCATGAAGAATAACAACAACCTTGAAAGTAGCTAAAGGATCTTTTACACGAAGGAGACACGGAGCTGAATGCTTGTGAATTTCTCATCAGAAGGCATGGAGGTCAAAAGACAGTGAAGAAAAATACATGTTATCATTAGTAAAAGAAAGCAGTATCACACCAGAATTCTGTATTAAGCAAAAAGATTCTTCCAGACTGAACGTAAGAAAAAAAAAAGATATTTTCAAATACAGGAAAACTAAAGAATATATCACTTACGGATGTTTTCAAAAATAAATTCTAAAAGGAGTTCTTCAAGCTGAAAAGAAATAACCAAGGGTAACACAAGTGTCTGAGAATGAAAGAACAGGAGAGATGGTAAACCTCTGGGCAGGCGTGAAAAACTGTCCCCTCTTATATTCTCTAAGCACATGTGCATATTCAAACAAGTGATATAACATTTCCACGTGGTGTTTTTAATGCATGGAAATGCAACACATTTATGTGAAGAGGGTGAAAAGAACCTATATCATTTCAAGTTTCAAATGCTTTATTTTAATATTATCTCCAAGTAGAATGTGAAGGGTTAAATATGTAGAACATATAATCCCTACAGCAACCAATAAAAAATACAGAAACAACCAAAATGCCAAGAGAAAAGTTAAAATGGAATACTAAAAATGATTCACATAATTCAATACAAAGAAGACCATGGGGAACAAAGAACCAAAAAAACCGAGAGGGCAAAATGAAAACAAATAATAAGATGGCAGACTGAAATCCGAGTATATCCACATGTACACAGTATTTTACTTCTCTAAAAATTCTAAATGCAAGGCAGAGATACAGACAACAGACAAACAAGACCCTGTTCTAAGCTTCCCACAAGAGATATGTTGGTTACAAAGTCACAGAGAGGCCGAAAGAAAATGTCTGGCAAAAGACACATCAGGAGGAGTAAGAGTACAAGCAGTGGCTGGATACTTTGGTATGAGGTAACAGACACTGAGAAGGTGTTTACTGAGATAAAGAGGGACACATCTGATTATAAAAGGAGCAATTAATCAGGAATTTATAAGCATTATAATTATCCATGTACCTAATAAAAACGCCTCAAATTGAATAAAGAAAACTTGACGATTGAAGGGAGACAGAGAGGATCCCACAATTATTGTAGATGGTGATAATACCACTCCATCAATGATGGATATAACAACAAAAAATCAAGATTGACATGTAAAATCTGAGGAACACTAGCCACTGCTTCGGTCTAATTGAAAAGTGTGGATCACTATGTCCAGCCAACATCGAATGCACACCCTTCTAAGGAGGACGTGGCACATTTGCGAGATGGTTGTCATGACAGACCAGAAAGCAAGTACCAACATTTTTTTTTTAAGCACACAAAATATATTCTTATCACAATGGAGTTAACCTAGACCTCAGTAACAATAAGATATGTAGAAAATTCTCAAATATCTGGAAAGTAAGCAACATAATTCTTTTTTTTTTAATTTAACTTTTTCAGTGCTCCAAGATTGTATAGCAACATACTTTTAAATAATTTACTGATTGAAAATAAAATCACTAGGGGAGTTGGAAAATACTATGAACTGAAGGATAAATATAGCAAACATGGAGCAAGCTTAGAGCTCTAAAACGCTTATATTAGAAAGTAATGATATAAAATCAGTGCCCAAGCATCCATGCTAGTAAAAGAAAAAAAAAAAAAGGAAATAAATTTGAAACAGAAGACAAGAAGACATAGAGAACAAACAAGACCTACCATCAACGGTGCCTTGGAGGGAATTACCAGATCAAGCTGACCGCGGAAAGGAGGAACATAAGGGGCACCTGGGTGGCTGAGAAGGTTAAGTGTCTGCCTTCAGCTCAGGTCATGATCCCAGGGTCGTGGGATCGAGCCCCACATCTGGCTCCCTGCTCAGCGGAGGAGCCTGCTTCTCTTCCTCCCTCTGCCTGCCTCTCTGCCTACATGTGATCTCTCTCTCTGTCAAATAAATAAATAAATAAATAAAATCTTAAAAAAAAAAGAAAGGAGGAACACAAATCATCAATACCAGAGTCAGAAAGAGGCAGTTACTATACATTTTATGAATAGTAAAAGAGTAATAAGACAATACATCAACAATTTTACAACAGTACATTTGACAACTTAGATCATATGGAAAAGTTTCTTGAAAAAAAAAAAAAAGACATAAGAAGAACCAACATAAGACATTTGCTATCTTAGCAGACAGCAAAGAAGTTGAATTTGTTAGCAAAACCTTCCCAAAATGACAACTCCAGACCAATTTTCTCTTTTCTGGTAAATACTACCAAGGAATCAAGGATAGAGAGATAATAGAGAAACACAGAATTTATATATGTTTAATTAGAGTGGGTACATGTTAAGATGTTTCATAAATTCAAAGCTCGTTAATATTCCCCCAATTAAAATATTTTTACAATAGAACTTATGTATCTTTGTAAAAATTCATAGATTACAGAACTGCAAACTATGAAGTGTGAAGGCATACCATTTTCTTTCATTTTATACTATACCCAGTTCCCTTCCTCACCATCCCCATTTATTAGAATTTTCTCTATATTCTCCGCAATAATTTCTGTACACTCCTAGACACATGTGCTTCTAAATGAGCCCATCCGAAACCCCTTCAAAATACCATATATCTTCTATTTCTCAGTGAGCACCTAGACTTGATTGTTTCTGATAATGATAAATGTACTAAAAAGGACTCATTTAAAATAATTGATTAGCATCCTTGATTATTTCCACTCAAATTTTATCCATCCTTCAAGACCTAATTCGGATGACTATCAAGCTTATGTGTGAAAATCTGAATAAATCAGTGGCCTAAATCATAATCAATCTGGACCCTAAATCATGATTTTACCACAGTTTCCTGGTACTTCCGTTCCAACGTACAGTGGCCCAATTAGATATATATCTTTTGCTGAAAACACCAAACATCTGGAAATAATTTATTTCAATATAACCAGTGGTTACGCGTTAGGTGTCATTCCCTCCTTGTATATTTACTGATGTTCATTCCCTCTAGCTGATGAGCCCTTTTCTTTTCTTAAAAAACAAACAAAAATCATATTCTAGTTTTGCTTTGTGTTAATTTTTTTTTCCTGGGGTTCTGTTGTATCTGACAGTAAGTTACAGCTTTTCTGGTATGTGGCAGAAAAAAAGAAAATGTGAAATGGATTTGAAATTTAAAACAAGGGCCACCTTTTAGGGAAAATATCTGCATTCCAGGTAAACAGGGATGATTTGAGAACTGGTACCCTCTAGACATTTCAGTATGTTTCTTGAAAATTAAGCCCTCACTCTGTTCCTTAATACACTCTTCTAAACCAGATTTTCATAATATATTTGCAAAGCACCTTTAATGTCAAATGATTTCCTGTACTCAACTTCATTATCATAAAAATGTCAGTTCTTCTGTGGTGAGGAAATCCAATTACTTATGACTAAGGTGTTTGGATGAAAATGACAAAACCAACAACTGTTAGTGGAAAAAAGGCCAGCGTTCTCTATAATCTCACTGGGGTTCCAATAAGGCTCTATGATTATGGAAACAGGGAACCAAAAAAGGAGGCTTTGCAGAGCTTAGACCACTTGCAGTTCTTTCTTCAATTCAATTTTGTTAGCTTTCAAGAATAGCATCTGAGGGAGATTATGCCTCATTATATTTTCTTTTCTATTAATTTGTCAGCTTTGGAGGAAATGAGGGAACTTAACACAGACCCAGAGGAGCAGTCCAGAGCAGAAAAGAACAGGTTTGTACAATGTTCACTTATCAGAAGGGTTTCGTGAACAGAGCACACGTTTTTGACATGAGAAGCACAGTTAGGAATCGTGGCTTCGCCACAGGGTGTGTCCCTTACAGAGAGGTTCCCACCCTCATATCTCATCGTTAAAAGGAGGGGGAAACATGGCCACTCAAGGTGACATTTTTAGGGCAATATAGTTGAGTTCATCATTGTATGTAAATTTGCAACATAGAGTAGATGCACATTACAGAAGTTCAAAGTCAGTTTCTGTCATTAAATAGTATGTCACATTTTATGAAGAGTGCTTTAGAGTTAGGTAGATCTAGGTGTGTATCCTGGATCTGCATTTGCTCTCTCTTTGATCTGGGGCAGTGTGATTAATTATCCCGCATCTCAGTTTTCCGTCCTAAAAACCAGAGATGATAAGTCTCAGTTGTGAGGTTGTCACGAGTTAAACGAGACTGGAATGAAATGTGTGGTACACCGTCAACCCCAAGACCTTAACTCACTCCCTGGTTCCTCAAATACTTTTCCTCATGTCTTCACCATGTACAGAGAATGAGTTGAGGTGATGCTTGTAGTAAAAAGGTTAAGTCCAGTGAGTAATAACAAGGAAGGTTTTCTTTTAAAGATAGATCTTACTACTCTAGGTGTAGTGCCAAATCACTTTTTCTGAGAGAGTTTTTATCAAAGTACCCCTTTTCCCACTCAAAATGAAATAATGCCAACAGCTCTGACCTCCCTATGTTCTCATAACTCGAGGAACAGATTGCTCCCCTAATCTGAGTTTCTCTTACTGAAATTATCCCTAGAGATCCCCCAACGTTCATGTCTTCATCTGATAGAGAACATTGCGAGAATGTGGCTTAGGAGAAATACAGAGCTTCCTAAGAAAATAATGGAGTTATTTATTTGTGACAGTCTCTGAGGGAAATATGTCCCTGAACTCCATCCCTGTGGGTGTCTCTAGGAAAAGTGAGTATCTGCTTTCCAGAGCTTTCTAAAACTAGCTTTACAGCTAAATGATTTTAAGATTCTGACATCCTATAATTTTATAGCCCTCGGGTGCTAACTCCATGATCATAAAGATTAAGATTTGTGAAGTCTGTTAATCTAAAATTTAACATGCTGAAGGCCTATGATTTCATCTCCTATTTGAATATTCCCAGAAAATATGTAGCTTCTACATATTATACCTGACTGGTTAGGGACCTCTCTGGCCTTCCTAGCCAATCTCGTTTTCTTCCACTCTAGAGCCTAAACATAATAAAAGCCTCATATTTCCATGTGATATTCACTGAATGAGTTGAACACTTACGCATCTTGCTTTAAATATGTGTGTGTGTATATATATATATATACACACATATATCGATTGATTTTGCATTATATATATACACATATATATATATATACATATGTATATATATATGTACACACACACACACACACACATATATATGCTGGTTATTTATCCCTTTACCAAATCCAAGTTTGAGAGGTAATGCAGCATAAGGGAACAAATATCTGATCCAGAAATAACTAGGGTTTTAACCTGATGCAAAGGCAATGCCTCTTTTATCAATACCTACTTCTATGCTCTCATTATAAAAATCACAAATCTAGGATTTGCCCTCCTCCTGGAAGCCTGCCTGGATTAACCAGAGACAATTTCCAAACACATGAAATCTCAATTAAAATTGTTCCTTTAATAAAGCCATGATATTGTAACTTTCTAAATATTTTGAATACATGCTGTACTCTTTAATTTGTTTGTTTAGACCGCAGATTCCCAGATGGCAAGATCACAGCTGGAGTATAAATAATGGGCAGGGACAAGCGTGCCAAGTTGTGTACACTGAGGGCTGCTTTATGGTTTGTCAGACTGTGCACAACTTGATGGAGTGACCACTAGGTGGGGCTGTTGCCTTGCATTCAAGGACAAGGGCGGTGTCCGTCCTCACCAGATCCACCATTGTTAGTGCAAAATCAATCGATAAAGCCTTTCCAAATGGCTGCATTAGTTCTTGTCTAAGCAGGCGAATCAATCAGCAATTTCCACTCCGGTAAGGATGGCACATTTTCCCAATGGATTTTTCACGTTGAAATACCTGTCATTGCCACGTGAAGTTTAGGGATTTTCCCAAGGGAAATACATCTCCATCCCCTCCATCCCCCCCCCATATCAGTACTTTTTTTGACATGAAATTTGAACCTATTTTGTGGAAGGGGGCATATGACACCCATGACGTGGCCTTTAGATTAACTTTTTTCTCTGATTTTAAACAGGGTATTTGTAGGCCTGGGTTCGGTCTGTCTCTGTGTAAAGATGTGCTTGGTTTGTATAATGCGGCATCTTCATCTAAGGCCAGGCACCACTTAGGGGTAACCTGCGGACGTGCAGTCAAGTTCCAGGCTCTGCTTCTGGCCCCATGTACCAGAGATTCGGAGATATGAGGCATGCAGAAGTTTTCTTGCAGACAGGTCAGGTGTGATGGGTTTGTCTGGGTGTGATTCACCACAGGGGAGGAGACGCATGACATTTGTTTGAACAGCATGGTTGACACCACCCTAAGGGTCCAACACCACCCAATGCAACATAAACTTTTCTAATAGTTATATTTTTAAAAAAGTGAAAGAAAAAGGTAAATTAAATTTAATTATGTGTTCATCTAATCTGTGTTTCCAATATGTCATTTCAGCAGCAATCTACTTAAAACATTTATTAATGAGAGAGTTTACCTTCTGTTTTCCTGAGCTACATCTTAGACACGAGTGTTATTTTATACTTTTAGCACATCTCAATCCAGATGCTACGCTTTTATAGGGAATATGTGATCTCTTTTAGGATTTCATCTTCATTGCAGCTGCAGAATAGATCCACATACCCAAATCGTCGCAAGCACCAATGTCTTCCAGTAACTGATTGAGTAGTAGATTCTTTAAGTTTCAAATCAATTACAATGACATAAAACAAAACACTTCAGATCCTCAGCAGCAGATGGTAAATGTCAGGTGCTCAGTAACCAGGAGAGGCTAAGCCATAAGGTACCGCGCTAGACTGAAAATAATCTCTGTGGGGGCACCTGGGTGGCTCAGTGGTTTAAGCCTCTGCCTTCAGCTCAGGTCATGGTCCCAGGTCCATTAAGCTCTCTGCTGAGCGGGGAGCCTGCTTTCCCCGTCTCTCTGCCTGCCTCTCTGCCTACTTGTGATCTCTCTCTCTCTCTCTGTCAAATAAATAAATAAATAAATAAATAAATAAATAAATAAATAAAATCTTTAAAAAAAATAATCTCTGTGGATCTTGCTATGAAAAAAAGAGACAATCCGTCTATAATTCTCTGGGAACTTCCGGAGCTGAGAGCAACCGTACCATTGGCATAACTCATCTCCCCAACATGACCAGACATCTTTTGAAAGCAGGACCCTGCATTTATGAACGCTTTGTTTTTACAGAATCTAGTACAGTATTTGTCACACTTCAGCAATTTGATGAATACTTGTCGATTTAAATTGAATAATGCATCTCTTTGCAGATATAATTTAACCCATGAAAATGGATGGAATTCATTAATTATTATTAATATGTTCCTAGCACTCATCAAATATGACTACCGATTGATTGGTATGGAGCTAAAGACACCTCATGAGCTTGATAATCCCAGCTCAAATGGGGTTCACGGAGATGATCAGCATCAGCCTATTTCATTGAGAGACCAAAAAAAAAAACAAAACAGAAAGAAAGAGAAAAAAAAGAAATGTGCCTTTTATTACATTTATATCCTGCCCTTGACAATTATTGAACTTTACAAATCTCAACCTCATTACATTTGGATGGGAGCCAACTGTCTTCAGGAAAGAGTACTAAAAATTAATGATGGTGAATTGCTGGGAAAAAATGGTGGAAAGAAGACATATGGTTAATGATGACATATTATTGCAGAAAAATGCAGGAGTTTGCACAAGTGCTAGGACAGCAGTTAGACAAGTAAATGCTTGTAACTTCAGGGGGCAGAGTCTGGACCATGCAGGTCCTTCAGAAACCACGGCTTTTCTTCCAGGATCATCTGTGATATGCACCAACACCTCCTTGTTGCTGGGCTTCAGCAGGTGAGGGAACTTTGTCACAAACCACAAAAAGAGACAATTGGGGCGCCTGGGTGGCTCGGTGGGTCAAGCCTCTGCCTTCGGCTCAGGTCATGATCTCGGGGTCCTGAGATCGAGTCCTGCATCGGGCTCTCTGCTTGGCAGGGAGACTGCTTCCTCCTCTCTCTCTGCCTACTTGTGATGTCTCTCTGTCACATAAATACATAAAATCTTAAAAAAAAAAAAAAGAAAAAAAAAAGAAAAGAGAGACAATTGCAGGGAGAGCGGTTTTCTCTGTGTCCTTTAAATTGAATGTAGCGGTGTGTGAGTTTAGCACAAATGTATGGAACATTGGTACACCCAGCTGACTAGCATGGACACGGAGATGGCTGCATTCTGAAATTTTTTGCCCAGAATAATGAAATAGTTCTTCCTGTCATCAGGAAACAGTGGAATCTGAATGAAAGACGTTCACTCTTTTCAAACATAGCAATGGTGTCCAATCCAATGCATACCAAAGGAATGCCCTCTCGGAACACTGTGTCCAGATTTTTTTGTTTTCTGGAGCGGATGAAGTGCACCATAAGTTCATTTTGGGGAAAAAAGATGAGAGAAATGGAGTTTAATGCAAACACCTGGAATTTAAAAAGAACAACCCACACCGACTTTGCCTTGTCCATCTTGAATTCCGCATAAATGTTGAGAGTGATTTGCTCATAATTCTATAACTGCCAATGAAATTGAAATTCTCTTAATCAAATCAAAGAGGACATTGGTGGTAACAAAGTGATTATTAACATTGAAGTAGGATTAGAGAGTAGGTTGCAGAAAAGTCTCCATCCTGCCCAAACCTACAGCCCATCCTATCTGCAAGCTCCTGAAAGCAGGTGCATGAAGCAGAAAGAATGACCAACACTTCAAGGAATATTCAGTCTTACAAGCTTGGCAACTGAACTCTGAAAGACAGGTTTGAGTCTCAAAGCTTACCACGCTTTTTTTTAAGAATCTTTTTCAAACCAGGTCTCAGTCAGCTCGGACTCAGGATAAATGTGCGGAAGAAGAAACACATGCACACACAGGGTAAACTACACTTCAAATTGAAACTTATCACTTACTAGATATGGGATGTTGGGCTCATTTTATTCAAATGGAAAGAACCAAAATATCAACTTCATTGTAAAAGACTGAACGCATGTCAGTCTCCCAGGACCTGAAATATAGTGAGTGATGACTGCATGTTTGTTGATTGACTAAACTGGTGAATGCGTAAACGCTTTAACATGACGGCTTGAAAGTGCCTATAAGAGGCTATGCAGGTGTGTATATTTCTTTTAATTTTTTAAAAATTTTGAGATAATAGTAGATTCGCATATGGTCATAGCAAACAATCCAGAGAAATCCTGGACACCCTTTACCCATTTTCCCTAATTGTAACGTCTGGGTCATGACTTCAAGAGTCTCTGTGTCCCCTACTCTCTCTAGTGTGGGGTGCTGGAGGCAGCAGCAGCTCAAGGTCTGTGCAATTTGAAACAGAGTGGCACGCATCAGGATTCGGAGTGAGAGGCTGGCTTTGGTATCTCTGTGACTGCCCCTCACCAAGCGAGCCTCGACACTCCTGAAGAGGAAAAGGAGAGGTGTGCTCTTCCGACTCTCTTGTTTCTGCCCTCCCTGCATGCACTGCTTCAGCCTTCTGGGGGGCTCAGCGCTAAGACTCGGGCTGACCAGCTGCCTGGCTGAAGGCTGAGGAGGACTGTTTTTTTCCTGTTCTGAGGAGCTTGACCCGGTTTTGCTCAGCCAGCAGCGTTAAAAGGAACGCAGATCTCTACCCCTGAGGCAGGTCCAGCTCCACATTCCCAGCTGGAAAGCTGGTTCCCCAGGTCTGCTGTGCTGAGACTGCACCCAGGGACCCCACTGCACCCCACTCCCCGGGTCCAGGCCCTTCCTCCATCATCTCAGGAAATAGAAGACTTCAGGTAAGACTGCCTTTCCTTCCTACTGCTTCCGATTAAGGGATATCACCTGGGAGATTGGGGCTCACCCCTTCAGCCCTATCCAGCTCTTCGGCGGTCCTGTGCCCTGTGGGATGTTTAGCAGCATCCTGGTCCCTCCTCTCTAGATGCCAATAACATAACTCTGACAACCGGGAATGACTCCTGATCTGGCCCCAAGTCCCCTGGGGTTAGGGGTGAAATCTCCCCTTGTTTGAGAAGTATGAGATAGACTTCTCTCTTCCATAACTGTCCTCTCATGCCTTCTCAATCATCTTGTATCATTGGGTATCTACTATTTACTACTTACCTTCCCACTCTTAAAGTTCTTATGCCCACTGCCTCCTTTCATGGTGTATATAAAGCCAAACCTGCTATTCCGGGTGGAAAATAAATAAATAGCCATACTGTACAAAAGAAAACCAACACCAAGCTGCCTTGGCTTTGTGATCCTTCCAGTTATGGGACCCTTGTTCTTTGGTCCTTCCACTTGCAAGAAAGAGCTACACTTAACACACACATGTGCACACTGTGTCCCGTCTCTTCTGGTTTTGACCCCACGATTCTCAGGATTATCATGCCAAAATTTCAAATGGCCGCCCTCTTGCTTAAATCTTGTGGAAACTTCTAATTTTTCATGTTTTATACAGCCTCTGCAAATTATACAGCCTTCAACAGGTTCTCGATCTGCACACATTTTATATAGTTTCCTATTGGCTCCAGGCTGGGGTACAATTCATCGGATCCCATACATGTGTTAAGTGATTTCCTCATATGACAGCCTCCGAGCTGTTCAGTGACTCCTGGGCCACGTGCCGTTCACTTGCACAGAATCAGCACGAGCATGGTGTCCAACATAAAGTCTGTAGCTGAAATGATTGCCCTCAATGGTCCATTCAGCCATTTTCCCTCTGTCAATGGTACCCTTTCCATCTTTTTCACTGACTACTCTCTGTCTGGAAACAGGAGTTTTTTTTTCATCCAAACATCTTCCTGTTCACTAACATCCTCCCAGGGTAAGCCCAACAATGTCTATAGCTTTGGCAACCTTGAAATTTTATCAAAAACATTTCTACTCAAGACATTTGCTCTTGACTCCATGTCCGTATTTTTAGAAGCTCTCTAGACAGATATCACCAAGACATTACCCAGACACCTCAGGCAAAGAGTGTACACACTGACTAATTACATTCCAAACCCTCAGTGCCTAACTCATTGAAGAAGAAAACTAAAGAGAAAAAAAGAGGAAAAAATATTAAAAAGGAGGAGAAGAAGGAAAAAAACAAAACAAAACAAAACAACAACAACAACAACAAAAACAACCAAACACATTTTTCCCGTATGTTCCTTTCTTACATCCCTTACCTGGAATCAATTTGACAAAACTAGGAAACAGTGTCTTTGTTACTGAATCCCTACAAATATCACCAGCCCTTTAATTCCTTCCTTCTGTATCTCCTTATAACTGAGTCCACCCCCCATTCCTGTTGCTATTACCTGAATTCAAACATGTTTCATCTCCACCTCTGTTTTCTCTCTGTTCTGATGTCACATTCACACTAGAACACAAGAGTGAGCGCATCGGTTGCTGGGCTACTTCTTTTTCTACAAGGCAGATGCAATAAGCCTGTGCCGTACAACCCGGCATCTCACTCCATCCTGGACCCCTTCCTATCTGCAGCTTCAGCCTCTCTCCTGATATATTCCAGGCTGCTTGCTGAAATGTAGGGGACCTGCTCCCCATGTCCCCAGGCTTTTGCTCCATTCCCACTTCTCTTGGGGCCAGCAAGCCTTTACTCTACCTTTAAAAGTACAATGAAGACTCGCATTCCACTGGAAAGCCTTTCTTATGACAGTCTCTTCTGACTCTTCCTCTGAACTTCCAGAAAGCTCATTAGGTCATAACCATTTACATAATGATGCCCTCTGTCACACCAGCACCTCTTTCATAACAGGGACCTTATGTTAGGCGCATTTTTATTTACAGAACTTAACTATGATCGACATTTGGTAGATGATCAGAATGTTTGTTAATACAAGGAAACAGAATCTTAACACTCTTATCCCATGTCTCCTTCTTTTTGAATTAGGTGATACTGTTTCTGTTCTCAGCGAATTTTGTGGTGAACTTACAATAAAAAATAACATTTAAATTAATATAATTAAGTTCATAACTTAGAATAGTCCTATTGCTTGCCAGTCTTATGAAAACAGAAAGGATCATCTGCTAAAATTGAAATTTCCATTCCGAATGGTTCATTCAGTGATGTGTCATGTGTGCCCTTTGCAGACAGCCTTGTTTACCACAGCTAGGCTCCTTTGGCTTCACATGACCTTTTACATTTGCAGACTCCTCACATCTGGGCTTACTACCATATACCTAGTCAATGGATCCCCCCTTGAAAGATGAGAAAGAGATGCTTGTTTCTTCTATCAATCTCATTTCTGCTTTAAATATTTGACTTAATGGAATTTTATAGCTCTTCTTTTTCTTTGCAATATAGACCTTAATTTCTTGGAATTTTATAGCTCTTCTCTTTCTTTGCAATACAGACTTTAATTTCTACAAATTGACTTCTAGTTTGAGGCTTGCTTTATTATTTTATTACGACAAGGGCAAGCATGAACTCCTGCTTCTCCAAGGTGTAAAATGTGCCTTATTACAGAACACATCTGACTCGGGTAGGAGTTGCTGTCCCCATTTTCTGGATAAAATGACTGATTTGAATTTAGGTCTTCTAGCTCAAAATATATAGCTCAGTTCTGTGTATCCAAAACTTCTTCTTAAGTCTACAAATGCAAGAGGGGAAAACTGTGCCAACTTTACAGCTGAATTCTGGAATAGGATTAGAGAAAAGGGGGAAATAAAAACAATGACTTCTTGGAGGAAGAATCTCCCTCAGATTAATTTCTAATAGAAGCTGCTTACCAAGCAAAATGCCCAGAATGCTCAAGTCTCTCCATGCTCCATTTGACATACGGCACTGGGGGCTCTCTGGGAGTGATGCATATGGCCAAAAGATGTGGTCAGCTTTCTTCCTCTGATGTGACATTTGGCTTCCTTTCTCAAGTTAAGATGAAACATCTTATATGCATCAGGCTTGAGGGAACTCAAAGTTTCCACCTGCCTGTCCAGTGGGGCAGCCACTAGTCCTAAATGACCATTCATGATAAAATTTAAAATTAATGAAAATGAGATAAAATTAAAAACTCTGTTCCTTCATTGCACTCGTCACATTTCAGTGGCTCAATAGCTAAGTGTCCCATCGTCACAGAAACTTCCATAGGACAATGCTATTCAAGACCCAATGCAATTTGCTGCTGTCTGTAGAAATCTGGCTAAGGTACATACCAAGAATTCAGTTCCAAATTTGTACAATCTCTTATTTATCTTCCAAAAATTACATGGGAAAAAACTCTCACTAGATTTGGAGATCTTGGGACTACAAATCTCATTTTATTTATGTTTTTGTTTTCAGAGACTTGTACAGGCATGATGTACAGTAGCTGTCCTACATAAGCTTGCTGGAAGAATAAACAAATGCATGAATTTATTTGTTTTTCCTTTAGAGCTAGGATTTGTGATATTTCTGCATTCAGCCCTATTCATTTGCCAGGAAATATATTCAACTGCTAAGAAAAGTGACCAAAAACATATTGGATACCCATTGCTTAACCATGTGTTAGGCTCATACATTTATTATTTAATTATGTTTCCTACAATGAGCCCACTGAAGAAAATATTACAGCATTAAGATGTTTACCAAGAAATAACCGCAAAATTGGCTGCACCAAGAATCACACTCAAATCTGTCAGAAGGTAATTCCGTTTTTGTCCTAGAACCCCAGTCTTCCTGTGCAAGACAGCACTGTATCTGGGGAAGACTAAGAACAATTAGCTCTAATTCAGCACACGATGGCCGACTTGCAGTTTAAAGTGTCTACACTGCTTCCATTTCTGGAAGCGAAGCCCTGCCTTGACTTTCAGGAGACCGTATTATCGTCCTGTTCTTCAAATCTTCCAGTTGTCTCTTTGAAGTCCTCTTAATGTCTGTGTGTGTTGGTCCTAGAGGTGGAGAGGAGGTTGGGTCTTTGTATTCTTGGACCTTGGCAAAAGTGTAAGTCCATAGGAGGCTCTTTCAAATATTGGTAGAGCATTCAAAAACACTGAATGAAATAGTGGATAAGAAACACAAATACACATAACTAGAAGTTTAAGATTACCTTAAATGTAATTGGACCCTGCCTCTCATCTTGATACTATCGCATTCTCGATAGCAATTGCTTGGTTACTTGAAACTTCCAGTGAGGGGCGAAAACTAACTTTTCTTCCACCACTTGTTGTTTTTGGAGGAGCATTTCCTGTGATGAGCGCAACTCACTGTCTCCAAATGTTTGCCCACTCTACCTCCTTCTTCTCCCTCGGGTCTCACTGAAGGAGCCTGTCACCTCTTCCACAGGGTGGTTTTTTGGATGTGTGAAGGCACAGAGATGACTTAACAGACAACCCAAAATAGACCTGGGAGCACAGATATCAAGCTCCAGGTCACTTGAGTCCTTTCTTGAAAAGTGAAGCTGGAGCTCCTTGGTGCCACCATACTGGCCTTGTTTTCTCCATCGTAATTCTTTAAACTTCTGATGAGCCCCAGTAGACAAGCACAGCACATCTGAACACACGCTCACCCTTAGCTTAAATTCACAGAAGCATGCCATGTGAAAATACAAAGGACTGCAAACATTATGTATTCCATTCCCTCACACATCCTTTCTTGCATCTGGGTAGACAAAGAAGTCCAGCATGGTAAAGTGACTCAGTCAGAGTTATATTACTGGTAAGTAATAAAGAGCCAGGACTGTTTTGTTTTGTCTTCCTGTGGGTGGGATCTTCTTCAGTCATTTTTTTTTTTTTTTTAAGTAGGCTCCATGCCCAGCATGGATCCCAATACAGGGTTTGAACTCAGGATTCTGAGATCAAGACCTGAGCTGAGGTCAAGAGTCCAGTGTTTCCCTGACTGAGCCAGGCAGTGCCCCTTCTTGAATGTTCTTCTTAGTATAATTTATCTTTCTTTTTTGTAAAGTATTATTCTACCTCAAGGAAATGAGGAACCCTGGGGACCAACTGAAGAGTTTGAGAAATAGCAATGATTTATCCCATTCAATCCTGCAAGTCACACAGTGAACGGCTACTTTTTCCATTGGCCAAAGCTTACAGATTTTAAGAGCAGAAAGAAAGAGTAGTAAATTGTATTTGAAACATTCCAGGTTGTCATCTTACCCTTGTCATAAACTGTCAGTTTTCATAACTGGTAAATGCGGTAATGATCTCTACCCCATAATCTCTTCGCCTTGTGACTCTCTGTTTAATACCCGTTACCTCCAGTCGTCAGCGCCACCACCCAGCGGGGACCACGTTCATCATATTCAGCCCCATCTCCTGGGGGACTTGTTCATGTGAAACAAACCCCACCATTGATTTTACCAAGATGATGGATGGGAAAGTGCAGTGCAGTATCTCAAAGCCAAGGGCCCAGACTTAGACTTTAAGGCCACGTCTCAGTCATGGCTTATAGAGCATTTTGTGTCCTCTAGTGCTATACAAAGCCCAAATCATGCTTCGACTAGTGGAATCTGACTTCTTCCTGGCCTTCACTCTCTTCTTGTGGTAAGGATCTCCTGCTCTATGTTTGGCTTTGTCATTCCAGAACCCATAGACAACCCATAAAAAGGATTAGCTGTTCTTGGGTGACCCGTGGAACACTGTTTTGGAAATGCATTGCATTTTTTACTTCTTTCGTTGAATGACATACTTCTGTCTTCTTTCACTTTGGGATGGATTGCTGTCCAAATTGATCAAGACTTGGCCAAGAGGCCAGTTTCTGGCATTACTATTTGGAACATATCTCATATGGAATTTCCTTAGCCCTTCAAGTAGAGAGACACAAATTAGTCTATACTAGGTCCAGGGGAAGTTCTAGAGTTTTCATCATCTATTTCTTTTCCTGGCTGCTTCTAGCTGCCGGGTGCCATGGACACAATAGACTTTCATCTTAGCTCATGGTGCCCATTTGTTTAATTGGAACTGGTTCCACATATGAGCCTTGGACTTGAGGTAGAATTAGGTAGGCCTCGAGATGGTTACATTTCCCCCAATTTCCAAGGGCTTACAAAACAAGGTTTTTGCTTTTCTCATTGCACCTTCCGATCCATTCTCTACCTTCTAACCAGCACAATCTGCTAACAATATAAATCAGATTATGTCTTTCTTCTGTCTAAATACCCTTCAGTAAATTCTCATTGCAATCGTAATAAGGTTCAGATGTTTCCTCGTGATGAATGAGGGTCACCCGCCTCCTCTCCAACCTCTTCCCCATCTCGTCCTTGTGGCCGCCCCTCCTGTGATGCTGCTTTCACTGCTCCCTGCATTGCTGGTGCCTTCCTGGACTTCCACTCTTGGCATTGAAGTATTTCTCTAAAATAGGTCTCTTAATTATCATGCATCAGGATGTTCTGTTTGTTTATAGTTTTCTTTCCAATTTGCATCTACTTAATTCATGTTTTTTTTTTTTTTTTTTTAAGTTACTTGTGTTCTGTCCTCTGGCCTCCTAGCAAGTAAACTCCAGACGGGCACCACTCCTGTTGAGTCTGTTTTCTGTTATCATGTCAGTGTCTCATGTGGGGCCTGCATACAGAAGGCCACAAATAAATGCTGATTGCAGATTTATTTGGGGTAAAATCATTAGAAGCATTTTTACTATTGGGAGCTCTGTCAGTTACTTACTGGATGGCTTCACATCCAATAACAGGTGTTTTCTAATATGTAATCAAAGCATCCTTGATATAAATAAATCTTTGGTGTCATAAGATGATTTTATCACCAGAGCATCCAGGGATGACTAAATCCATCTTTGTCAATCACTTGTTTTTCCTTAAACGTCTGCAAAAGAGATGCATATAAGCCACACCGGAAAGAAGTAGCAATTGAACGCTTCCTGGTCGTATTTGTATGATCCCGGGGCAACCTTCGGTGATCGGGGCTGTAGCCCCTCATTTGGAAAGTGGTCACTGTTCCTATTTTACTCATCTAAGCTTAAAAAAAAAAAAATGCCATAGGGAGGGACAGATAAGTGAGAAAAAGGAGGAAGACCAAAAGATAGGGAAAGGTAGAGATGCCCATCCCCCACCACCGCCGCGCTACTATGCCTCTGATTCTTCCTCACATAACAGGAGAAAAGAGAAATCATGCCCAAATTCAGGACCTTTAAATAACTGTGACCCCATTCACTACACAACACAGTGTAGGTGGCACAAAATCCTTTGTGCTGTGCTTCCAGGACGGGAAAGCCAAAGCGAGAAGCATCAGGAATATCTCTCTGGTGGCCCCTGCTGCCATGGGCTTGCACCCACAGGTTTTCAGGTGGTAAAGACCCAAGAGACTGCCAGGTTGGGGATGGGGCATTTGGGTGGGGCCCAAAGGAGGGCCGCTCTGACAATATGGTTTTTGAACAGACACCTCAGTGAAGTGATGGAGGAAACTATATGAATTTTGGAGGAAAAAGAACTCTGGGCAAAAGGCAACAAGAGCAAAGGCCCTGAGGTTGAATGTGCTTGGTGCATTCTGGAAGAAGCAGGGAGGTCAGCATTGCCAGAACAGAGAAAAAGAGGCAGCCTGAGGCCCAATGACACCACCAGAGATCATGCAAGAATTTTAACAGTTGGGGTGCTTTAATTTTTTTTTTTTAATGAGATAGAAAACCACAGGTAGTGTTGAACAGAAGAATACCCAATTGACTTAAATACCCAATTTTGGGGTGCCTGGGTGGCTCATTTGCTAAGCGTCTGCATTTGGCTCAGGTCATGATCCCGGGGTCCTGAGATGGAGCCTCACCTCGGGGTCCCGGCTCAGCAGGAAGCCTGCTCCCTCTCTCGCTCCCCCTGCTTGTGTTCCCTCTCTCATTGTCTCTCTGTCAATTAAATAAATAAATGAAATCTTAAATAAATAGGCACACAATTTTATTTAAAAATGAAAGAACATGAGACCTGGATGTTGGATGATTAGACTGCATTCACTCGGTCAGTGGGACAGGGCCAGCATTAGAATGACAAAAAATGCTATTTCCATAGGCACAATACGTGGCATCCAGTGGCCTGGACAGAGACAGAACATAGGAAACATTCTGAGAGAAGATGAATTCAAGCCCAACAACACAGAGGAGGTCATGACAGATCTCATGATGTCATGGTTGTGGTTTTTAGAATTTTTTTGTGTGTTTAATTTTGTGGTTATCCTATCCCTTAGAGGATGAATAGTTATAAGGAGTCTCCTTAGGGCCATTTTGGTTGGGGAGAATGGTAAAGAAATACTTAACAGTCCCATTTATTTTCTGACTTTCTTCAGGCCTGAAATGTAACAATTCCCCCCCAGCCCCCCAACTCTATAACTTCTTTCCTGAAATGCACAGGGCAGGGGCCAAGTCAGGACCATCTACTTTGTCAATCAAGGGTTCAGGACTGTTAGCATGTCCAAAATATTTGTCTTTGTTTGTGAGTAGCTATTTCATGGCTTCACTAGCGGAAGATTTTATTTTATTTTATTTTACAGTCTCGAGAAGACAAAATAAATAAGGAGACTAAAAGCAACCACGTCAGATACATCTTTCAAGGATTCTGCCAAGATCTGTCAACATGTGTCTCTAAATAACCAGTGACAAATGTTGTGTTGACATATTTCTCCATTTCCCAGTGAATAATTAACAGCAAATGTCAGGGAAGGCTGGTGAAATAATTTCAAACAAATAAAAACCTACTTCCAACTCATTTCAAGCATCTATAACCCTCTCTGCTACACACACACTTAGGAAACAAAGCAAACTATTTCCCAAATTATCAGAAACCCGGGTGCCTTCTAGGCATGGCAGAATTCTTTCTTTCTTATCATGTCAAAGAGAAAATATGCAGAGAGCTAAAAGTGCGGAAAGTCACTTGGAGACACTTAACGAAGGTAATCTGTTATTTCTACGGCAGTGGGGGCAGTGTGGTGTGAAATGAGCAGAAAGCCTCTTAAGTCAAGTAAATGCATGTTCAAATCTTGGCACCAACACATTCTCACACCGTGACCTTGAGCTCCCGAATTCTTGTCTTAGTCTTTTCATTCATTAAACAGGAGTAATAGCCTTGAGTTTGCAAGGCTGTTGGAAGTTTGAGAAAATACGCTTACTTTATGAGGGTCACACTTGGTTTGGTTACACGGGCAACCATGGAGACTGTCCATGAGTCAATGAGATTGATGAATGGGTAAGTGTTGTACCTCCTATCACACCCTGTACACAGCAGCACCCACAGACTGCCCTCCCCCACTTCTCTTCCCATTGAACACCTCATTTTTGATAACTGTCTTTGTGTATATTGATTCCGTGCGGCGGGGACAGCCTTGGAATATTGAGGTAGGAATAACAAGTTAATGACACTCTCCAGGTTTCTTCATCCATCATATTGAAACTTTATAGTCTATTGCAAAGGGTATTTTGTATATTATCGAATTGTAGTTAGAATACTGTATTACGTATTGCATTAGCTGGCTAAGAGTAGACAATAAATATAAATAAAATTTGAACCATTTGAGACTGTTTTTTGGCTGATGGCCAAACTTAGCGTTTCTTCTTCTTGATTTTTGGAAGGGAAAGTTCTTCTCGGTACTCCTAAGCATCTTTCATAGCAGAAAAATTGGAAAAATATATTTCACCTTGGTAGAGATTAATTTACATCTACTCTTTAATTACACAGTTTACAGAAACTTTGTATCAGAAGAGAATTAGCAATGAAAACTGAAATGGGAACATTACGCTTATTTCCTGATGTGTACTCCATAATGATCTATGACTATTCTTTGCCTTATAAGATTAAGAAAATCATCTTTTTAATTAAAAAGATGATTTTAAGTTTTATTTCCACAGCTGCCTTCCTGATGAAAGTAGAATAGATTTTGCAGCTAGATGAAATACCAGAGATTTCTAGAGCTGTACTAATCAGTATGTTTGTCTATGAATGTTTTAAAATTGGCTCAGCCATAAGCTTACCCATTTTATTTGGTATTATGAAAATATTATTTTTTGTATTTGCAATTTTGTTGTATTTCTTACATACCTGTAAGATTAAAGTGGTTATAGATGTACCTTTTACAACAGAAGGGAGCAAACAATGGCTCACTGGTTAAATATGACCTACCACCTGTTTTTCTATGGCTCTCAAAGCTAAGAATGGTTCTTAACTTCAAAATTATTTAAGGGAAAAAAAAAGAAAAATGATTTTTATGACATGTGAAAATTATAAAACATTCAAATTTTAGGGTCCATAAGTAAAGTTTTGTGGGCACACAGCCATGCTCATTTGTTTCCTCATTGCCCACACTGACGTGATGCTCTACAGTAGCTAAGTCAGGTAGTTGTGTTAGAGGTACGGTCTGCAAAGCTCCAAATATGTGCTATTTTGTCCTTTACAAAAGAAGTTTACCAAACTCCACTCTGCAGTGTATTAAGAGATTTCCATATATCCAAACATAAAATATGAACCAGTAGGACAGCAGAGGGCCAGAGAATCTCGGCTTTCTGTGAAGGTATATCCCTAATCAGAGATATAGCTTGCACTGGCAAGTAAATCTTCCTGTGAAGGCATTTGGTGAATAAAGATGTGACGAAGTGATGATACTATTACATTAAAGACGCTTTATAAATTACATGAGGGATTTATGAAAATTCAAACTTGCTAACTATGAATTTTTCTGTGAATGTCTAGAAACTGCTGTGCTTCGCAAAAGAATTCCTTCCCAATTCAAATCAAATTCGTTTTCTTTTTTTGTGGATTAAACATTTATGAGTTACATTTATTGGATCCTGAATAGAATTTTCATTTGCTGATACAAATACTTTGCTGGCCAAGGGCTCTGTCTGATTGTTGCACGGTCCTCTGTCCTCTCCATCCATCTTCAGGTGCACTATTTCCTCCCCTTCTTTGTTGGCATGCAGGAAGTTTGATCTTCTCAAAAATAAATAAATAAATAAATAAATAGGGCACAAAGGACACGAGAATTGTTTGATTCAAAAAGCTGATGAAGTTTACAGAGCTCTGACCTAAAATAGGACGGTCAGGTGGATTTTAATCAGACTTTCTTTATATTAGGAATGTAATTTTTCTCTAATACAATTCAACTCTGAGACTGAAGTTATTTTTCTTAATGATTTTGGCAGCAAAAACAGGAAAAAAAGGTGTTCTGCTCTTTCTCTTTGTGATATAATGGCTCACCAAAAACACGCCTGTCTCAAAATTTAGTTGGTTGTGTCTGTTTTTCCAGTAGGCAAGATAAGACCAGCTGTGAACATGAAAAGAGACTCACTGTAGGCAAAGCAACCAAGTCTGACGGTCTGGTGCATGCAGACAACTTTGCTGCTTATTGGGTCCTTGATTAAGACTGATTTACAGAAGTGATAGCTCATCCAAGCAAAAGAATGACAGCTTCAAAGGCAGAGGTTATTACAGATAAACCATATTGGCTAAAAGTATAGGTCTGGGATTCAGACAAGTCTGAGCTGAAGTACAACTTAATCAACCAAATGTTATTACTGTAAGAATATGTATGTGTGTGTGTGTGTGTGTGTGTGTGTGTGTGTGTGTGTGTGTATATATATATATATATATATATATATACTTCCTGAATCCCTTACCTAAAAATGATGGCGATGATAATGATAGTGTCCCTAGTTACCTTCTTTTAAGTTGTTAGATTGATTAAACGAAGTATCATACATAAGGTCCTTAGCACAGTGCCTGGTACATGTAGGAATAATAGATGTCATTCAGAATAATAAAAATGAAATAAGAACATCAACTACATGTTTTGCACCATGGCATGGAGGGACATATTCTGACTATAAGGTCAAGGGGTCAGCACGTCACCTGGTACATAAGAGCAAAGCTTAGCTCATCTCTTAGTAGGTAAAGTGGTAAATTATTAGAAGAGATCATTGAGGGTAAAATCCAGCACAGCAAATTGGTCCAAAGCCAGGCTCCATGGTGATAATTGGGACAAAGAGAGAGGAGAGACTCAGTTGTCAGAACTGAGCACCTGCTTTTTGCCAGACAAACAGAGATGTCTGGATCTGATTCTGGCACCTCAGCCATGAAGTTAGAGATCTTTATTTACTAAGATCCCCCCAGTCTGGGTGACTGAGAAGAATGAGTTCAAGTTTCAGAAAGTATCCAATGAAAATGGAAATTCACAATCAGCTTGCACTGATCGGAAAGCCCAGACTTCTTTTTTCATATGTTTCCTTCAGAGTCTCAGAAAATATTCCTAACCACATGTGTATACTTCATAAACATTTCCTAGCTGTGCAAAGTGGCTGCAACATATGAGATTGGTAGTAACAGTGCTGGTTGAGAGAATAAACACGTGACATTAATATTGACAGAAGGGTACTACTTACGTGTGGGAGATGTGATGGTGAATAAGATATCATAGGCAAATTGAAGGAGCTCACAGTTTAATGGTTTAAGTGAACATTTTTAGTGAAAACTAACATAACTATTTGATATGATTAATTTGGGTGCTGCATTGTAGAGTTTTCAAACATACTCCCTCATTTGATCTTCAAAATAGCTTTGTGAGAAAGATATTTTATTCCTATGCTGCAGTTCAGAAAATGAAAGTCCAAAGAAATGACATAATTAACCTAAGGTTTCATAGCTAATGACCGCAGGAAGCAGGACCAGAAGCAACCTTTGGCCCCTGCCTCTAATCCTAACATGATCTGGCCTTTCTTATTCCTTGGCAACCATGCTCAGAGGGATTACAGTATTAATAAGATATTTTGAACTCAAAAGTTGATGCTATCCATCTTAGAAGGAGTTTTCATAGTCTCACGATGTAGGCAGGGGCACAGTTGAGAAGGGAGCCATCAAGCCTTAATGCAAAGAAGCTAGATTGGGCCATCCATCATATGCTACAGTTAGATGGGGAGACATTTGACTAGAAGATATGGAGACACTGTCAGAACTTAAGTCTGATGTTTTTAGACTGTGTAATGGTTAATTGTATATGTCAACTAGGCTGAGCTATGGTGTGAAGATATGTGAGCAAACATTATTGAGGGTGTTTGAGGGGGTGAAATTAATATTTAAAGTGGTGGACTTCAAATAAAACAGATTGCCCCATTCATGTGGGTGGGTCTTACCTAATCAGTTGAGGGCCTCAACAGAATTTAAGAGTGACCTCCCCAAGCAAGAGGGAATTATGGCAGCAGGTAGGCTCTAGACTTGGACTGCAATATCAACTCTTCCCTGGGTCTCCAGGCTGCTAGCCCACCCTGTAGATTTTGGACTTTCAAGTCTCCATACTTACATGAGCCAATTCCTTAAAATCTTTCTCTCTCTCTCTCTCTCATATATACACATATAAAAGATAAAAGGAGATAAATGATAAGTTCAATCCCACATACAAACAATCCTGAATTTGTCATCCCTAGAGAATCAAGATTCATGACAAGTGGAGCCTCCTTGCAAGATGTCTTTGCAAGGAGACAAAGGATGTCTGGATATGGATTGTATTGTTTTTTCTAGGATATAATGTCTTGCTCTTGAGACTACTGTTTCATGAGGAGGCCGAGTCTGAAAGACTGGGTGGACTGACTGGAAAGTAGCAACCAATGGCATGTGATTGACCTGTTAAATTTGAGATGTCTCCAGTGGGTCTGATCAGCTGAGGGCGGGCTTTGGCAGCAGGAGTGGTTGGATCAAGCAGGTTACAGTTAGGCACACAATATTTTCTCTGTTCTACATGGGCAGGCCAGTTTAGGTTAACCTAGGACCTAACCGACCCACTGGGATTGTAGGTCCCAGAAAAACTGACCTCCCAAAGGCAGGGATCCTCAGAGGCACTGAGTAGCCCCAGTCATGTAGACTGGGACATAGGACAAAACTTTGGATCCAGTGAAGAATATGAGTTCACTTTGTGATTTAAAGGAGAGACTAAATCACGTAATCAAGGACGGATCTAGGGTTTTGAGGAGGAAAATGTTGCTCTAGGGTATGTACATACCTAAGATTTTGCCATGAGCAAATGTAGTCTGAGACAGACAGACACACACCAGGTCTTACATTAACACACCACAAAGATTAGTTTGAAAGGCTCATGCAGCAGAGAAGGCTGAGTCTTGATGGATGAAGACTTTTATTCCCAACAGCTTTATTGGGAATAAAAGCCTCTGGCTGCCTGAGCTAGCTACAGAAGTAGTAACTAAATAGTCTAGAGAGTTTAAGTATTGTACACAGTAGCATCAATGCACCACTCTCCTGGGAAATCAGAAACATAGATTTGGGTCACACATGTACTGAATTTAGATAAAGGGACATCACTCAGATTTCCCCATTATCAACTGATATTATTCATTGAGACAGGTATTATTTCCTCTGTGTCTCCGTAAGACAGACCAGCAAGAACACAGTCTGAAGAGTCAGAATCCTGGTTGACCTCACAATCGCGTATCTGCAGTCAGCAGGTCAATCTGTTGGAGATGAGAAATAATGAAAAGAAAATTCTTAACATTTAAATTCCTTTTGCTCAGTGCTATCTGGGGGTGGTTCTCATTTTGTTTTATTGGTCCAGAGATTTATCAAATCCTAATTTGGCAGCATAACTTCTGTCATCCCTCCTGCACAAATCTCCTCTGGGGAAACCGAAGTCTTCCAAGCTAGGCCCCTGTAAACCTGTAGAATCACAGAGCTAGAAAGGAGCCGTAAAACCCACTGCGTCTAATACCTTTCATTGTGAAGATGTGAAAACCCAGGGAACTCCAAGGGTGAAGATGTCTATCAGATGCAAATTTCCAAGTGCTCAGAACTAAAATCAAAGGAGAGAGAGAGACAGATGTGGCCCTGGGGTTAGGACGCTTCACTACATGCTGGTCTCTGAATATTCTCAAAGTCCAACCAGATTTCCTCTGTCAGTGAGGGAGAGAAACACAAATGTTGGACAAGGCCAGGCTTCTGGGACAATGGACAAAGCTAGAAAAAAATTAAAATCACTTGCATTTTTATGGAAGATTATGTAGAATAATGGTCTTGCCTCCTCTTTTACAAAAGGGTCACATGGTGGTGAGAGGGCTGGAGTCTCTTTCTCTCTGGGAGGCGTAGCTTCTTCACCATTGTAAGTCAAAACAGGAACCGGTGGACTTAGGGAGAGGAAAGTGGGAGTAGAGGTTTGGCCTTTTTCTAGTTCAGGGCAAATAAATTCCTGTAGTTCATACATAGTTCAGATGACCTCACTGGATTCATGCCCCATATTGAACACTTGAGTTGGAAATTACTTATTTTAAAATGATTTTGTGTGATCTAGCTGTCTCTAAGCACACATCTCTGTAAGCCAGGCTGGTGGCTGTGACCATGCTAAGATGGTGACAAGTACCCACCAACAAATCCCTTCCTTCCAAGGTTCTTCCTGACCTTGGATGACCTTCCCATCCACTGGACACCCTAATCTCATCTTGTCCTCTCCTTCAGCCAGATGCTAGATCTCAACTACCCCCTAATGAGTTTTTGTGTCTTCTCATCCTGGCTTATCATTTGGAGGATAACACATTGTGATATTGTTACTTATAATATGAAATATGTATTTGGTCTATGTCCCAGTTTCTGGCACAGAGCTCCTAAAACACTTAGAGATTCCTAAGTGTGGAGAGCAGTAAGGGTGTCTTCTGTTATGACTTTTGGAAAGCACCTAAGGATGGAGGCTGGTTGCCAGTAGAGTCAGTCCTGTGATGAGAGGGTTAGAACTTTCTGTCCCATCCCCTGACCTTCAGGGAGGAGAGGGGTTGGGGATTGCATTGAATCACCAATGGCTAACTCCTACGTACCTCCACCTGGCATTCATTCATATTTTAGGATATTTTAATATCCTTTAAAATAAATCGGTAATCTAGTGACTTAACAGTTTCCCTGAGTTCTGTTAATCACTCTAGCAAATTAACAGAACCCAAGGAGGGGTCCTGGGAACCTCCAAAGTGTAGCTAGTTGTCCAAAAGCCCTGGAAGCAACCTGGCCTTGTGAATGGCATCTCAAGGGAGGGCAGTCTTATAGGACTCAGCCCTGACCCTGTGGAATTGGTTGCAGTTTTCGGATAGTGTCAAAATTGAGTAGAATTGTAGTTCACCCAGCTAGTGTCAGAGAATTGCTCGGTGGTGTGGGGAGCCCCCACTCCAACACACACACACACACACACACACACACACACACATTGGAGACTGCATCCACATTTTTTCACCCATGAAAACTAAACTCTGTGAAAAATCCACATTATTGAGATGACGAGAATCCCCCATCATTTTGCATAGATCCTCGTAGCTTTCTAGAGAATATGCACCATATTCGAGTAATAACACCTCATGGTCCTCCCCTGTAAGGAAATTTTAACATGAAGGTCTATGAAGAGGTTTAAAGAACAAAATACAAGAAATCTTCAAATGATGAATCCCATCTTGTACATTTTCCCCAAATGAACGAGCAGGCAATCCAACAAAATGTTTAGAAACCAAAAACAAAGAAATGGATGTAGTCTTTTGAATGTCTCTTTCCCAATCGCAGGCACAGAGAGGCAGTGAGTCTCCCCAGCTTTGGCCTGGACTGTCCCTCTTATGTGCGGTCAGGCACGGGAAGACATGCACTCAGTCTGCTTTCTCTCATACCCCAGAGCTTCAATCCCAGCTAGCCACCAGCTCTGCTGCTCTCAGCTCTGTGCTCTGCTCTGTCCGTTTCTTTGAAGGTGACATGGATGGCTTCATTCTAATATCCATGAGTCTTTTTACTAAGGGAAAAGACTATAACAAACATCTGTGTCCATTTACATGGGATTGCAATGCCTCTCCCTTATTTTTCTTCCTTACACTCCTCTCATTTTTAAAAACCTTCTGCAAGAGATTCAGGAACACAGATCTTAAGTTCAGGAAAACCAACCCAATGTTTTGGGGACTTCGTCTACTCTGACAGTATGAATGAAACAAAGAAGCAGCAAAGAAAGCACATGTACTCAGCTGTGCAGAAGGTAGGTTTGGGAACTACATATTACCAAGCTTGGATGACAGAAAGGAAATAATCTTGGAAGAGAAAGGAGTAGAAGACTCACATGTGTGAGTCACCTCTTCAATTGCTGAAACCCCAGTTACTCTAAACCTAGCCAAAAATTACCTTTAATCTTCCAGGACACACTTGTGTTTGTTTCTCGTGGCAGATACTGAATGAATAGAGAAGATCTCAGCTCCTTGGACTTGTATCCCTGCTAGGGACACACACCCAGGGTTATGCTAGAGAAGACACAAGCCCCTTCTGGATACCTTTCAACAGAAGAAAGGAAAGAAATAATCAGCTCATTAGAGTAAACAACTAAATTAGAGTAAACAAATAAATACAATGTTTATGCTTAGAAATCTTGGATTTTTTTCTTCATTTTTAAAGACATCATACCATTCTTTTCCGGCTTCCATCTATCTCGCTCTTCCAAGGTAGCCATCTGCATCACTGCTGCCCTAATGAAGATAATGTGCTTTTCATTCCAGCTGATTTAATGATGTTTTTCATTATCTTTAATTTGATCAGTTTGCGAGGTGCCTTGATAGGGTTTTTCTTGGTGTTTATTCATTTTTTTAAAGATTTATTTATTTATTTTTGTGGGGAGAGGGACAGAGGAAGAGAGGGGGAGAGTCTCAAGCAGACTCCCCAGTGACCATGGAGCCTGGCGTGAGGTTCAGTCTCACACCCTGAGATCATGACCTGAACCAAAACCAAGAGTCGAACACTCAACCCGGGAGCATCTTCTTTGTGTTTTTGAGCACAGAGTTTATGAAGCTTCTCGAGTTTGTGGGTTGATATTTTTCATCACTTTTGAAGATCCCTGGACATCATTTCTGCAAAGTTCACTTCTAGCCTCTGTTCCACATAAGCATGAGAACTGAGTCCCACACTCATCTAAAGCTCTGCTATGTTCTTCTTTTCGTTTTTTGTTTTCCTTTCTGTATTTCCATTTGGATAGTTTCAATTCATCTTTCTTTGTCTCTTTATCCAATGAGATTTTTATTTTTGGTTGTAGTTTTGGGGTCCAGAATATTGATTTGAATTTTCTTGAAAAATATTATTTTTCTGTTCTTATCTCATTTTTAATAGTCATTTATTCATTTATTTTTATAAAATATTTAATTATTGTTTATGTAAGAGAGAGAACGCAAGCACAGGGGTGGGAGGAAGAGAGACAGGGGAGGAAGCAGGCTCCCCACTGAGCAGGGAGCCCAATGCGGGGCTCCATCCCAGGACCCTGAGATCATGACCTGAGCCGAAGGCAAAAGCTTTACTAACAGCCAACCAGGCTCTCCGATAGTTGTTTTAAAGTCCTTTTGTGCTATTCAGTAGGCAGTAAATTGGTCTGCCTTTGTATCTTTTTCTTTTTTTCCCTAATTGTCAGTTACATTTTTTTTGGTTCCATGAATATGTGTGTGTGTGTGTGTGTATACATATGTAAGTTTTCACCTGGCATCGTATATACAAGAAACATATGAGGTGAAGTTAGTGTTATTTGCCTATAGTCCTACTTCTCCCTCTTGCAGGATAGACTGGGGGCTGGTCAGAAGTGGAGCTGGGTCAAGATTGAATCTCAGTTTTTGGTAGCTTTAAGTGTGTTCCTCTTTTAACCCAGTTCCTCTTCAAGCACCATCACTCTGGGGTTTTGTTTGAGAACTCTGTCTGCCTCTGTCTTAAGTCCTGATAATTCTGCAGTTTAGAGATTTTGAATTTATCTTCTTATTCCTGTGCCCCATGTAGGTTCAAGTTCTGACAAAGTTCTCGAGTGCAGGATCTGCATGAGCTTATTGTAGGTCCCTCCCTCTGGCAGGACATTCTTCTTCTAGGTCATCTGTGATCTCCCTCTTCTTTCCCAGCCCAGCCCCCAGCTTGCTGGCAGATGCAAACCTTATGGGGGTGTTTTGGCTCCTCTTGGCTGCTGCAGCAAGTGTGACCCTTAGGAACTCGTCTGGCTGACCTTTCCTACGCAGGGTCCCCAGTGTTTCTAAGCGCACTGTCAGAGTCAGCAGGCGCCCCTGAGAAAGAAAAGAACAGGAGGTCTTAGCTCACCTTGGAGAGCCTCCTTCTACTCTGGAATTTTATTTTATTTTATTTAAGATTTTCTTTATCTATTTGACAGAGAAAGAGAGCACACACAGGGGGAGCAGGAGAGGCAGAAGCAGATTCCCTGCTGAGCAGGGAGCCCAGGGTGGAGATCGTCCCAGCACCCAGGATCATGAACTGAGTGGAAGCAAGACGCTTAACTGACTGAGTCACCCTGGCACCTCATGGAATTTGAGTTCATACAGTTCTGTCTACACAAATACCTAATAATTGAAACATGCACATTTAATAATTTATCTATCTTCCTGTATATTTACTTCTGGTTGTTGCAGTGTGAGTGACAGCCAGCCACAATGAGTCTATCTACTCAGAAATGGAGGTGCGAAAACCTGGATTTGAATCCCAACTCATGCACTTGCCAGCCCTGAGAGCAATTCTGGACAAAGCACTTCTCTCTGAGTGTCAGTCTTTTCACAGAGAAAGTGGGGTTGGTATTACATTAAAGGTGTAACCTCCATCTGGAAGGTACACTATAATGTTTTATATTTCCAACCTACAAGTTTTCATCTTTCTCCCACAAGATTGTTGACCTTTTATTATTAATTCAACAATGACATGTTTTTGGGTTTGTTTTCTTTTGTAACAAATTCTATTTGTGTCACCTGCTGCATAGCAGTGAAAGATTGTGAGCCTCTGGGCATGATATTCATAGTGCGTAAAATATGAAACCACACCAAGGAGCGGTGTTCCGGAGCGCAGGCATCAAACCAACAGAGACTTGACTCATGCAAATGGAACAGCAGCTTGTAGATCATCCAAGGGGAAGTCAAGGTCAAAACAAACCGAAGAAACCATCGTGTGTCATTCCCACACAGCACAATCCCCGTGTCATTGTGTAGATTGAGTATATAGCACATGGTGAGGGGGAGGGGACTACATGTGAAGGGCAGAGAAAGGAGGAGGACAGAGAAACAGCGGCAAACAGTGAGGGAGTAACAACCAAGTGAGCAGGAGAGAAAAGGATGCAGAGTGTGAAAGATTTTCAGGGACACAAGGACATCCATGGGGAAAGGCAGAGAGACTAGCTGTGAGGGAGGGAAACTGACAAGAAAAGGACAGAGAAGGAAGGACACCGAGTGACAGGGGAGGCACACAGCAGATGAGATAGCAAGATGTAAGGAGAACAGGAGAGCTGGGCTAGGAAAGATGAGTGGGGAGATAGCAGGGCTAACTAAACATTAGAGCTTTAGCAAGAGAAAAAGGACAGGAAACACAAGGACCGGGTCTGGGAGAGCTGGTGTCATCAGGAAGAGACAGAATGGAAGCCAAATGCAGATGCAGAGAGAATGGAGATCAGGCCAGAAAAAGACAGATGAGAGAAAGAGTGGGAAAACAGCAAATATGATGAAACATAACATTTAATTCAATTAAACAACTGCAGCGAGCTAGACAACTTGCAAACTTGAGCTCACTTAATTCACCAAAAGAGCAGGAAATGCATCTACTGTTTTCTCTCCATTTTATAAAGGTTGAAACTATTGCCCAAGGCCCAGAGTTGGTAGTTAAGCTGGAAATCCATTCCAGGTTTGTATGTCTCTAAAGATCATGTCTTTTCCACTCTGTCAAGCGATAGGAGTGTGCTGAGTGAAAAGGGGATCGTTGTTAAAAGGGATGAAGGATAGAGACAGAGGGACCTCTGATAGAGGGCTCTGGACCCAAAATTCTCTTTGTCAAGATTGTAAGTTGTCTTGCTCTAAAACAAATTAAATTTGGCAAGTTGATTTACCCAGTGTGGGCATGTCTCCACAATGAATCACGGTCTCCTGGTGTTACATCACCCTGATTTAGAGTAGTGGACACCTAACTTACTCAAGCAAGTATGAGATATAGTCTCTGTTCTCCAGTGGTAGTTTGATGTCAGATTGAATCAGCAGCCTTTTGAGAAGGCTGCCCTGGATCCTGGGCTGCATCCTAAGAAAGCCATGCTGCTTGCCCCAGGGACATGCATCTGTCAAGAAAAAACAAGGGACACATTACAAGACAGGATTGGAGCAAGTGCAGGTTAAGTGCAGGACACACTCATGTACAGAGGAAATCAGAGCCAAGTTGTGACCCAAGGGCTTCCAGAGCAGTGCTGCCTGCAGGATGGCCATGTTGGGAAGGCATCCCCAAACAACCAGAGGAGCAGATAATCCTGTCCTTCCTGATCCCTAATTCTGGTCATCTCTGTCATTCTGCAGTTATCATCTAGTGACAGCCTCATCCCTTGCCCAGTCTTCTTCTGTTTTACCATGCATGTGTCTCCTGGGTGTATCCCCTTACCAGCCACCTGACCATCCCATTCTATGGCTCATGGGACATTTGCTGCCCACTTGCTAGCCTGACCCTGAACACTTTTCACAATTAGCCTTGAAGACAAAAGCATCTACCCTCATCCCCTGTATCTTCCTTTAATACATTTTAAACTCAAATTATGTTTTCATTTTCACCCGTCCATGAACATGTCTTAGGATAGTTAACTTCAAGGCTGAGAGGGGGTTGCTGCAGCATAGAGTTGTTTGGCACTGGGCTTTAAACATGAACTCAAGTGAGTTCTGCTGGAGGGGCACTGCAGAATGGCCACTTAAGGGCTTGGGATGGTAAAGCAGCTATTCTGTGCTAATAGGAAGTCACTAACTCTCTAGGAGCAAGAAAGCCCAAGCATCTCCAGGCTTCCTTTGTGGGGTTGCACAGGTTCCCCAGGCCAAACCTTCACCAGCATGCAAATGGGCCACGAGGCTCTTGGTCTCAGGGCCTGAAATGCAATGTGTGATGAACACATAGCATATTCCAAGGCCTTGACAGTTGATAACCAGGCATCATTTTCCTGCAAATGCATGCAATTAGAAAGTAGAATACCAGACCACCTTCTAGACTTAGCTCTGCATCTCACTGTCTTGTGCATCCATGGGAAAATCACTTCTATTCTAGAGGACTCAATCATTAAATCTGGGTCAAATAAGAAGCTAAGCTAGGGGTGCCTGGGTGGCTCAGTGGGTTAAAGCCTCTGCCTTCGGCTCGGGTCATGATCCCAGGTCCTGGGATGGAGCCCTGCATTGGGTCCCTGCTCAGCGGGCAACCTGCTTCCTCCTCTCTCTCTTGCTGCCTGCCTCTCTGTCTACGTGTGACCTCTGTCAAATAAATAAATAAAATCTTAAAAAAAAAAATAAAGCTAAGCTAGAATGATTCATCTAAATTTCCTTCACACCTAACCGTGACCCTGAGATGATTTTCTAGCATAGAATAGAGTCCTATGAAATTGTGATTCGCTTTGTTATTAATGTCGGAATGCTACTGGATAAGTCAGTTATGTCCTTTCTGTAGGGCTCAGTTGTCTCAGCTGGACTAAATCGGGGCAAACGGGTAACCCAGGGCCCCAAATCCTCTTGAATATATCTGCGTTTTATTTAGTCCTGTCACTCCATGTGCACGTATGTACGTATGTGTTGGCATTCTCATGTCAAATATTGTTAAAGCGAGATACTTAGAAACATTTGTAGAAGTTATTTGTAACAGAGGGCGTCCTGACAAGTGAGAGGACCTGGCAACACCAAGCCGCCTTCCTTCCTGGAGCGTCGGATCCGGGGTGCGAGCAGTTGCTTTCCTTTGACCTGGTTTGTGTTTTCCCAGCTGTCATCTCCCTTGTGATGTATTATGACGTGCTTACATCACCTGCTTAGCCCCTGAAGCGTCTGAATTTCTGGGTGCTGAGATCATTTCGTAGATCTTTTCAACTTTAAAGTTGTGTGACTCTAGGCATCAGACCTGACCTCTGCTTTCACAAGTGTATCTTCAATCAATCAAAATGTTTGGGAATTTAAAGGATCCCGGGGTCACGGTGGTATCTTTGTGATTATCTGACAAAATACTATTCTCTTTTGCATTTTTTCATGAAGGATGCCTGCATCGGCTCCCCTTGACATTAATTCTATTATTCATGTGCCTGTGACAGGAACGCAGAACTATAAAATCCTTACAAGGGATTCCTTTATCACAGCCAAAGTTAAGAGGTCTGCTAATTGTTAATGCTAATAAAAGTAGCTGCTATTACTTGGTTTTTAAAATATAATTACATGACAGGAAAGCTTTGCTTCATTTTCCTCACATAGCCCATGTAATCACCATGTAACAAAATTAGCGATGGATGAGGCTTCAGTGAAAAGACAGACTTGGCCATTTAGGAGATGGGAAGTATCTGAACTTAAAAAACAAAACAAAACATTGCAGTCTTTTTAGTGGATCCAGGGAGAAATTAAAACACAACCAGAGGGATCTTTTTAAAGTGTAAATCAGATCAGGTAACTCTGCCCTTGGAGCCCGGCAAAGGTTTCCCATCAGTGACAATGTCACCACGCCCCATATGACCTTCACAACCTCACATTATGCCCCTGCCTCAAGTTCTCAGTGGCTTCCTCATCTCATGTTGCCCCAGCCACCTGACTTCATTTCACGTGTCCTTCCTTACAGCTTCCTGGGATGCAGGATTTTCACATTCTAGTCCCTCTGCCTGACACCATCACCTTCCAGGTATATATGCACTGGCCAGTTCTTCACCTGCATCAGCTCTGAGCTCAGGAGGCACCAGCTCCATGGGTCTTTTGAAGACATCCCTATAACACTGAGACAGCACCCCACAGTGTTCTTACATCCTTTCCTCTGCAGCACACACAACTCGCTGGTGCACTGGGCATCACACCACGTGTTTACTGTCTGTCATCACCCACCGGCACATACACCCTGGATGACAGGTGTTTTTGTCTGGTGTGTTCAATGAAGTATCCCCAGGAAATGAGAATGGTGTCTGGCATATAGTAAGTATCTGATAAGTTTTGGTGGAATATTGAATAATCATACATTTATCTAATTTCAAAGAAAGGATTTGAAATGACATTAAATATTTAAGTCTCGCATATGACTTGTTAGTGATGAAGGATTAAAAACTGGATTTGACCTCTAATTCAAATATGAAACAATCTTATAACACCTTCTTTAAGATTCATGCCATTTTAGCGCTTCGGACCACTTCTTGGGACATGGAGGCCCCCATAACCTCTGTCTCTCCCCCACCACCTCTCCCAGTTCCTGAAAGGACACTTGGAAGCTGGTTCATCCCCATTATCCCTTGTCTCCTGTATCTACGCTGCCCTTCTTTGCCTGCTGAGCTCTGCAGGGCTCCTTTATCCCTTACATCTAGGAGGGTTCTTCAAAGGCAGTACCTCCAATGAGGAGAGAGTAGAGGAACTTTTTGCCACTTCCCTGTTCTGGAGTGTTTCTTTCTGAGACGGGCCCTTTCTGTCTACAGTCCAGTGGGCACCTCCTTTTCAGAGCACAGCTCCTACCCAGGCTCCAGTAACAACCCTCCTCCCCTGTGGCCTTTCAGACTCAAGGGCGGCAGTGATTTTCTCTTGCCAGCACCTCAGCGTGACCTGCTCATTGCCCTCACCCAGCCTTCCCTCTTAAAGAGTCCCTTCATTTAAATGTTTCTTCAGGAGTCCCTGTGGCATCTGCCTCCCCTCTCCTGTTAGTCTGCTAGTACTTCCTCCTGTTTCTTGCCTGAACCAGCACTTTCTTGAGGAGGCAGAATCAAACTCAATGTGGACTCTGACAAGGTACACAATCCCACACAAAAATAATTTGTCTTGCCCAACATTGAAGATATATTTTTATATATCCAAAGCACATCTTGAATACCTACTCTGTTAAGATGTTAAAGCAAAATCCTTGTTATGAATTGTCTCATTTCTAGTTGTGGACTGATAGAGGCAGCATCACCTGTGCAGTGGTAAGAGAGGCTCATCAGAGGAGTGTGGAAGTTCTGTGAAGCCCATCCCACACACCCACCCAGAAGAAGGTTTTCACTGTGCCATGAACCTGTGGCAAAGCACAGAAGACAGTCCTGAGTCTGAAAGGGACCCTGGTCACCTCCAAACCCTTGGGTTATGAGAAACACAAAAAACAAAAGAAGAGACTTGAGAACCTTTTTAAATGAAACTCCCCTTTCCAATGAGTTAAAGAAAGGGAAAACCTCCTGGTCATAATCTTCCCAGCAATGGCAGGTTAGTGTGGACCCTTTCATCTCAACCTTCTTTCTTTTGTCAGGATTCACCTGACAATCCTCACTGTGAGATTTCTAACATTTGTTAAATCATGTTCCTTGTTAACTTTCTGACAAGGACATAAGACCAAGGGTTAGCAAGGGTGCATTTGCTTAAAAAAAAATGGTAACACACACCTAGGATTTCTAACCTGGAACTCTGTGTAAGACACAGACCACCCTGGCAGTCACCCTCAACACACTCTTTCAGCTCTGCTCACAGACAAATCCAGAAGATACAATGGCCCTCAAATCTGGGGCCTGGCCTTCTTGTTTTGGTGTATCCCTTTGTCTTCACTATTTTCTGTCACTCAGTGCCCTGTGTGAATTCAAGCTTCTCCTCTGGTCCTTACTTCATTCCTTGCTTGATCCTGCCCCCTTCTGATTCCAACCACACCTCGCCCCAGCTCTCACCCAGACTGAATCACAGTGAACCCCCACACTTGTCTCCCTGCACCATTTGAGAAGAAATGTCCATTTTGGGCCCCAGGAAGTATTTACAAGTAACGTTTTGTCTGGGATCTTATTTTCTGGGTTAAAGTTAATTAGCATTGTTGACATCAGTAGAGTAGTTAAGCGTTCAGTGTGGCAATATGGCAGTGTTCAGAGTCAGGAGGATATAAGCTTTGTTTTGAATAATGAATCATTTATTGATAAGTCCATGGTTTCAGTGGTAATGATAAATTCACATGAATAGGAGACAGTATCAGGTCAAACAATAGAGGCTCTCTAATCATCACAAAATCTGTGGCCGTTAAGACTGTCACATGGAAATCAAAGTTGCTCAGGAGCTGAATCTTAAGAAGAGAGATCCTCTTATTAGTTGGTACGGAATAGTTCCATAATACCTGCAATCTGTAGAATGTTGTAGACTGTCACCTTCTGATCCAATATGACTTGTTGACACAAAATTATGGTTTGCCAAGAAATCTGAGGGACTGTTGGTGAAGACCGTGTCTCCTTCCTAACAAAGTTTTCTTAGAAATATTTGATTTGGATCACTAGAGATTTTTGCAATCACAATGTCACCTCTTTGGACACTGTGAAATGTTGATGAAGATTTCCTGCAAAGAAAATGCCTCAATTTTGTATGGAAGTCTCCAGTGATGGTCACGTACATAACAGTACCAGCTGTGTGTTCAGAAGGATAATTATATGCACAGCCATATAGAAAAGTACAGCCATGTTGGAAGATTTTTGTTTTTTTTCCCCAGAACACCATGAAGCAAGGCTCTATGTAGACTTTGTCACCACTGGCCATAGACCTATTCTACAATATTTTCAAATTCAAGCGTAGTTGTGAGACTTCCAGAAAAAAAATAAAACAAAAACATCTAAAGCATGTCTCAAAGCCATGTGGGTCATCTACAATTTCAGGACTCCTCAAGCTCCAAAGAACCCCAGAAGACCCTCAAGACCTAAGTTTTTTAAGTGAATGAACATTTTTTTATATTTGTCCCTGCAACAATCTGTGTGTTTTGCTTCTGTCCACTGGAGAGCTGCTATATGATGCTCTCGCTACACTGGATTCTGTAGAATCTGTCATTGAGAAAATCCTATCTCACCCCTGTCCATTGCCCCAGGATAGGCAGAGGGAGACGGGAGGAGGTGGAACTAGAGGAGGAAAATGAGAAAATGCTCTTTAGTTCTGGAGCCAGGAGACACAGTATCTTTCTACCCTTGCGTACCCAAGGTATGGAGTCTTGAGGCCAATGAATTACTGTCTTTGTGTTCATGAATTTGAGTTGGAATAATGTCACTTGTTAGCAAATGGTTCTGCATAATGCAATAATATGAGGTTATTTTTCCTCACAGTTTAGGATAAGAACAAGACCTACCTCTAGGATTATTATTAGGGTGAAAATTTAAAACAATTCTCCCCAAAATGTTGGTGAAATATAAAATCCTAGATAGCATTACATGGAATGATTGTTGTTAATTATGGCTTGGGACTGGCTGACTTAGCAAATGTGTCAATTCCGTGTTGATTTAAAGAAGTAGGGCATCTGGTTAAAGTTTCTCTGGGTTATTTTTTTAAAAGTATTTTATTTAGCTGAGAGAGATAAAGAGAGAACAAGTGGAGGGTGGGGCAGAGGAGAAGCAGACTCCTCACAGAGCAGGGAGCCTGATGTAGGACTCGATCCCAGGACCCTGGGGTCATGACTTGAGCCCTGAGCCCCAGGCAGATGCTTAGCTGACAGAGCCACTCTGGCGTCCAGCATTTCTGTGTATTATTTACCAAATAAAAAGACTATGGAAAGGGAGAAAAGCTGCCCAATCATCTTCTTTGTCTTTCCCCTAGAATCCTGATGCTCATGAACCAAGTTGTATGCCATCTGGCTTCTGAAATCAGGGGAAAAAAAAAAAAGCTCCTCTGTTTAGGATGGTGTGTTCCTAAAATCATGGTTTTTAAGCACTGGTTGAGTATCGTATTATCTTTGGAACTGATAACCACGAATACATTCCTAATGATACTCGCTTTCATAGGTTTTAGGTGAATGGCCTGCACCTGCATTCTAGCACTCTGTGTAGATTTCTGATTTATTCATAAAGTATTTATGAACTGGTTGACTACATGTCTGACACTTAGTAATGATGAGCAAGGGAAAGTTCTGCGCCTGCAGGGAGTGGAGAGCCCTGAGTATCTGGGTAGAGCAGGGGAATGTTGTAAACATTCCCACTCACAAATTTTTCTCCTTGATTCCCTGGTTCATTGGAACTGTGTCACTTTAAATCCAATCCAAGGCCCAGATCCCTGGGTTATATTCAGCTTAGTTAGCTGAATGTCTTAGCAAGATGTCTTTATTTAGTCCTATTCTATTTTCTATGTATGAGGTCTTTTAGGAAACTGAAAATTCTGTCATTAACAAGTTGAGATAATGGACATTTTAGATTATTGTACCAATGGTCAGTAAAATATATCCCAGGTTAAACAAAGGGCTTCATCCCTCTCATGGGCGTTATTTACAGTGAGACTGAAGGCTTGGATGTTTTAACAGTTTATGTTTTCCAACAAAGAGATTGGATAGTGTGTTTGCACGCTGTAACACAAGAGCCCACAAATCAATATCTGTGATTGAAGAGCAGGTATCCTTTCTCTGAGAGGCCACGTTGGGTGGACATTTCACCTTTGAGGGGAACACACTAAAAGATGTGAGTTGGGATGGAACACACAACAGGTCAACAAGATGACACAAATCAACCTTAGAAACCATAAAGTGGAAGATACAAAGGCCATAGTCTTCCTATAGGAAAACACAATATTATTTTCATTTGTTTATTTTTGCAAAGAAGACAAAGCTTTTACCTTACCCGCTTCTTTGGTTCTCTTAACCTCTCAATGAACACTCACCTCTGTGCTCATGAGAGGTGGTGGGAAGATGGCTGATCTGAGGAGTCAGGACGTCAGAGTATTAGTCCTGACGCACGACTTACTCAATGTGTCCCTGAAATATTTATGTTTCCAGTTTTCACTCCAAGCAAAAAGAGGGTTTACGAGATGCGCTCCAGCTCTAACCTTCTGATTCCATCTGCTTTGTTTGCAAATTTATCGTTGTCTTATCCATCAATTATTAACATAAAATCTTTTGAATCAATGCTGCTATAAATAAAAACCTCACAGTTCTTTCATCTAAGCCACAGGTGAAATTGGGCAATATTTCTACCCACACTTCTCAGGAAAGTTTCCTATTCAGTTGTTTCTGGCAAAGCATGAATTATTAACATGGCAACAATGTTTACACTTAAGAGGTTCTGACTCCACATTTTGATGTTGTGAAACTGACATCTGGAGTTCTGGTTTCAAGTGTGTTCAGTGAGGGTGTTCATTGTATTTTTTGTGGGTTTAATGGATATATACAAACCCAATCATCCCTAGAACAGTTTTTTCTTTTCCCATTTCCCCTCTTCAAGTTCCACAAAGAGTCTTTCAGATGTTAGAAATGATACCCACTGGAGGAATGGTTAGGGAAGATTATACTTAGACAATGTTGCTTCATTGTATCAATCAATCATTTCAGGCCAACAGCCTAAATATGCCTTGTGCTTTTGGATACTGGTTGTTTCTTTTACCCGGTTTGATGGGTGATTTTAGAATAAAATATTCTCTAATGTAAAGGATTTTACTGGCTTAAACATGATTTAGGCTTTTTCTTTCCTTTTTAAAATGTGGCTTCTCTTAACTGCCATCAGCAGAGAAGCAATAAACAGATCATTAGCACTGATGATGTCATAATGGATAATGGAAAACCATTAATTTTCATAATATCATCATTAATTATAGCTAACATTGAAATGCAGTGGGGCTGATTTTGTCTTATTAAATGAAGCAAATGCTTTGAAATATTAATTAGTAAAATCAATCTCAATAAATTGCTGATAGCAAAATTTATTGTTTAAAAATGTTTAAGCACACAAAGTAAAGAAAGTTTTGTAGTTTAAGAAGACACCATTAATATAATTTAGTGCTTCCATTTTACATCATGTTATGCCTTGGGAAATCACCAGAAAATTCCTGGAATGTCTGTTAATTTTCCTCAATCTCAATTTTCATCATCACAGTGAGAATGATAGGGCCTATCACCTACGTTAGTGTGTGGATTAAATGAGATCATTAATGGCAAAGCTATTTATTATAAACAATAATATTATTTATATTTATTTATTATAAATAATCACACACATTACACCTGTGAAGGATCACTTATTACTCCAATAGGCAAGACAGGCTGGGGTGCACGAAGGTACACCCTTCACTTTGCATTTCCAGAATAATAATTGTAGTTTCACCAAAGATCACAGTCAGCAGTTATCAAATAATCCTGGGCGCCAGCCACATTGTTAAGCCCTTTCGATAGATTATTTTAGATAATCCTCATAGCAAACATTGGAGGACCATATTTTAATGCTCACCTCACCAAAAACAAAACAAAGAAGTTTCATGGGGCTAAGTTCCTTGCTCAAGGTCACAAGGGTGATGAGTGATGGCACCAGACTTCGTTTATCACACAGCCCACGTTCTTAAACACAAGGCTATTCTGTTCTCAGAGACTATCTAGATGGCCTCCCTGGATCGTTCAGTATCAGCAAGTCTCTGGTGGACCATGTGGTTTTCTGTAATTATTTTATTGATGTCAGCACGTGAGAGAGGAATCGGTGAAAAGACTGAGGTTGGAGAAAGAATCCTAAAGGGAGATACTTGAGCTGGCCAGACACACGGCGTGGACTTGGTGAGAAGATTATAGTTGGATGGTCTCCAACCAAGTGAATGCCCGTCTTGTCATCTTGTCATCATCACTATGTCAGTACTCAAAGTTCAGGGAGATGTAGGTTTTGTTTTTATGAAATGTATGACATTTTATTTGATCCTTAGTTGTAAATTTTAATCCTTATTTTTTTAAGAAATTGAATTTGAAAAACAAACAGAAATAAAATTTAATAGTATATGCTCCTGTGCTCTGATAATATTGTGTACCTACACCAGTTATGGCCCTTCCTAACTTATATGTCAATTCATTTGTTCTCATGTTCTCCTCTTGACTCTCGCATTCTCAGGGACTGTGAACAACACTCATTTGAAGAATTAGCATGTCATGGAAATTAAGACTCTCTCCCCACCCCCAAAACAAGGTAGTGGTGGGACTATAGGCAAGTTATCTTTTCTTTAAAATGTTTTATTTATTTGAAAGAGAAAGAGACAGCGAGAGAGGGAACACAAGCAGGGGAGTGGGAGAGGGAGAAGCAGGTCTCCCACTGAGCAGGGAGCCCGATGAGGGGCTCAATCCCAGAACCCTGGGATGACAACTTGAGCTGAAGGCAGATGCTTAATGACTGAACCGCCCAGGCACTACCAAATTATCTTTAAAACATCACTTTTCTCATATTAAAATGGGATAATAATAATGTGAAATTATAGGTTTCTTAGGATGATTAAATGAGACAGCATATAGTACATGGCTTGTAGAAGGAACCCAAAATAGGGAGACTGTTATTGTCACCAACATACAACTAGCCTGAAATAGGAAACCATTAATTTTGAATTAATTATTTGATTAATTGATAACAGGTTGATAATACCCAGAGCTGTCCACAAATAAAACCACTTCCTGCAAAATAGTAAACTTGCTATCATTAATAAGGAGGACAGTAGATGCACACCTGGCAGGTGTGTAATAAGATGATAGCTTGTGAAAGTATAGATTCAATCCTGCCTAAACCTTCATGTTCTGTGAGTCTGCGAGCTGCAAATTAAATTCAGTATCATCTAAGATTCTTTTAGAGACTGTTTCCATTTGTCTCTGAAGTAATGAAACAGTATAATATTGATATAATTTATACTTGGGGATCACATTAGCAAGAGGTTTATTTATAAACCATGGCATTTGCATGTAGAAATTTATGTTTTCATGTCCACTGCTTAAAGGATCATGATAGGAGCTATTTCTCAATCTCTCACTTTGCCAAGAAGATGGTTACAAAATGAATATTGTCTGCTTAATTATTGATGCTGCATTGATTTGTTTTCTCATAGTCCAAGCAACAACAACAAAAAAATCCTTTCAGAAATATAAGCAATAAAGTCACAGATAAAACTTATGGTTTAACTCAAGAGAAAAAATGTATTTAACTCGATCTGGCTAATCTTTCAAATTTAATTTCTATTCATTTAAAATGGAGGTAATAAGGAATGGAGGACCATCTTAGCAAAACAATATAAATATTGATAGTGCTAATAGCATTCTTTATTTAGGACATACTATGTATTAAGCATAGATAGACATTTCTATGCACCCTATCACATCCATCCAATGTGTCCCTGAAGACTGGCTGGATTATGACAATTTTACAGATGGACAATGACAGAGAATGATCTTCTTTAAGTTTTCTATCTTTTTTTTTGAGAAAGTGACAAAGTAGAGGTTTATTAGAACCCAGTGTACTTTCTCTTTCCATTGCTACCTGTGGTTTAAATAATGATCCTTTCCATATATATTCCCTTAATACTCCCCTGGTCTCTCCTCTAAGTGTCTTTTGTGATAGGATTGGTGTGGGTGAAGGTCTTAGGACCCCATATGATGTCAATGGGCTTTTTACAAACAAAAGTAGAAATAACATACATTTGTTAAGCTGGTCACCTAATAACACATAAGTCATGGGGGAAATCAGCTCAGAAGTCAGAAAGAGGGTCAGAATGCTAAAAATGGAATGATGATGTTTGAGTTCAACCTGTGGTAGAATCTGCAAGGCCTCTACCAAAGCCCATCCTTCTTTTCTTAATTGTAGCATCATGGCAAGTCCTAACTAAACTTCACCCATATCCTTCCTTGCTGTCTTGTGCAGCTAGGTTCCTAATATCTCTTCAGTGGCGAATGAGCAGAAATTCCATGTGCTGGTTTGGGACTGAGGCTATTAAGTGTGGACCCTCCGACGTCTCATTCCACCTTCCGGTGCCTGGACATAGTGAGCAAGTTTCAAGGGGAGGTTAGCGACATATGATGGACACAAATTAAATTCCTGAAAGCCTCTTGCTAATGTAAGTACCGGAGGTAGGCTCTATGACAGAAGGAAAAGTTAACTGGTCTGTTTTTCTTCTTTCTTTTTAATCTTCTATGATCTGATCCTTTGTGACCATTACGACCCCTCTTTTTCCTTCTGGGTTGTACTTTGTCCATGACTTTCCATTTATGTAAATGGTAGGAATCACAGGATAATGTAAAACATTCTATAATTTCAAGTGAGATGCACTAGTTCCTAATTTATGTGATATCACTGTTTGTTGAGGGAATGCTGGGCCCCAAAGATATCCACGTCCTAATCTCAGGAATTTATATGTCACGTTGCATGAGAGGGGGAAATTACAGATGGTAAGGTTACAGATGGAGTTAATTGTTAATCAACTGACCTTGAGATGGGAGTATTATTCTGGGTTACCTGTGTGAATCCAATGTAATCCCCAAGGTCCGTATGAATAAGAGAAGGCAGCACAGCCAGAGTCAGGGTCACGGAGAGATTTAAAAGAACCTATACTTCCAGCTTTGAAGATGGAGAGAAGGGCCATGTGGCAGGGGATACAGGAAGCTTCCAGAAACTGGAAAAGATACAGAGAAAAGATTCTTTCCTTCAGGTTGCAGAAGGTCCATAACTCTGTGGACATCTTGATGTTAGCCCAGCAGGACCCCTCTCAAATTCTGAGCACCAGAACCATAACAAAATAAATTTGTGTTGCTTGAAGGCCCTAATTTTGTAGTCTTTTGTTACAGTAGGAAACTATACACTCACTCAGCTAAAGTTGAAGTTATTTGGTCAGTATCCAAGATCTTCCCTCCTGGATTTCAGAGCCCCTAGAATATTACATGGCCCACATTTAACCCTCACTCTAAAGCCGATGGAAAAGTATAAATGCCTAGTGCTCAGAAAAAGTCATAGAAATTCAAGGCAGGTCTGTCTTCTTTGGCAAACTTTAACCTATTACAAAAGCACATCTCATTCCAAATGATGTAGAAACACGGAGTTGTCCTAGCTTCTCCTGGTGGCATGCATGCATGTGCAACCCAAATTCACAGGAGCCCCTGAAGTGAACCTTGTCCTATGCAATCAACATTTATCCAAGAATTCTGGCCAACCACACTGTTAAATACCAGTGGACAGGTCTGGGACAGTTTAGGGGTGACGTGTCTGTTGTGAATAAAGAAAATCAGCTCCAGGGCTCATCACTGTCATTTTTATTAATACATCCACTGAGGGCACAAATGATGCCAAACAAGGGAGCGATGCAAATATGAATTAGGGTAAATGCAACACAGAGGGGGATGGAGTGAGACACAGATTTGTGGAAGTGTTCGTTGTGGTTTTACAGATGCCATTAAAAGGGACACATTCCTGCGCATTACACTTTTTAGCTCTTGTGTTCTTTTCTCCCTGAAAATACTGCAGAAGTGGCTTACATTTTATTATTGTTATTAATATTACATAGAACAGTTATTGCAGTACTAATAAAAAAGGAATATTTTGTGCTTATAATCTCTCTTTCCAGGAGAAGAATAAGCCTCTCTTGAAAGTCCAGAGTAAAGCATTTGCATCTTCATTTTACGAGTATAATTAGCACATTTGTTGGTGCTGTCATCAATGATAATCAACATCATAATAACCCCTTATGTTTATGTAGCCATATACAATTTACCAAGCATTTCCCCATCCTTTATAATGTTATATCCACCATCTCTCTGGATTTTGTTAATGATTCTTAAGGGAAAGCAGGACAGGGAAGGGAGCCTCTAATTTATTTTATTTTATTTATTTAATTTTTTTTAAGAGAGGGGAACAAAGTTTCAGAGAGGCATAGCTAGGTCTTGGATTTGATCCCTACTCCCCTACTATTAAATTTTGAGTTAGACAAAGCTATATGAAGGTCATTTCCCTCAAAAACTTTTATTCTCGATGCTGTTCCTTGTGCTGTTCAATCCAATTTCCAATTTCACATCAATATTGCATCATTTCCTACTATTTCAGGATGTGGTAAGACTATGGTAGAACTTGAAAGACAGCCCAGATGTCGGCCAAACATTGTCTTCATTTTCTTAAACCAAAAATGTGTGTAATTCCTTTGTATGACTCCCTCCTATGAAAACTATCTGCATCCTAAGGGAGAGTTTCTAGAGACAGGCTTAGTAAATCTTACCGTGTCATTTAAATAACCAGAGATCTAGATCCCTGCCAGGTCCTTCAAGTCTTTGTCTTACGTTGTATAGACTACATTGTAAGCAGAACTTATTAGGAAGAGCAAGGAATCGGGTGGGCATGGTCAGAATCCTAGTTTTAGCTTCACCTATCCAACTGAATGTATATGATTTCCTTGAACAGTATTGATAAAAAAGAGTTAATGGAATCACTTTAATATCTGTGTGTGAAGAGTTAAAATCAGTAAGTCAGTTATGCTATGCAAGGCAGAGTAAAGTTTAATTAAATATGGCTATTATAGGATTATTGTTATTATATTGTTGTCCCTCAAGTAACAATCCAATTATCTCAAACGATATTGTGTGGTCAAGTGTGCCAAGACAAATGGACATGGTCTAGTCTATGCTGTAGCTTTCTGCATCCTCTGATTGTCTCTGTATTGTCTTGAAAATGTTTGGAGCTGCTTTGTCCCTTTAGGAGCACTGTCACCAAAGTCAGACAGCCAGCATTGTCTGAACTTCTCTCTTAGGTCACCTTTCATGATCATTTTGTCTCTACGCTGTGTGTTTACATCTCAGGACAGAATACAGCAGGTACCTCATACTAGAGAGGTAACCTCAGGTTAATATATATGTCCTTTTGGGTCTTTATGGAGGCTTCATTACATAGGCATGATTGATTAACTGATTGGCCATTGGTGACCCACTCTACTTCCAGCTCCTCTCTTTCCCCCAAAACCAGGGGGTAGGACTGAAAGTTCCAACCCTCTACTTACAGGGTTGGTTCCCTTGACCACCAACCCCCATCCTTAAGTGTTTTCCAAAAGCCACGTCATTAACATATCAAAAACTTTTATTGAAAGGAAATTCCAAGGGTTTTTAGGAGGCTGTGCCAAGAAAGGTGCCGAAAACCAAATATTTATTTCTTACAAAACAGACTATCACAGCTATCACTAATAAACCATGTAATTAATATATAAATAAAAAAGAAGGCAAATGGAACTTTGGCCAATATTTACCATTTACATGGTGTGAATGTAACGTTTCAGGGTGTCAACCAAGCCTCTCTTTTTCTTAAAATATCTTTCTCTCACTTTCCCTACCATTCTGGTTCTCAGTTCTATTCAAACCCAACAAGTACAAGTACATAACAAATACCTACAATGAATATATATTCATTATATATATGTATATATAAATAAATAAATATATATGTATATAAAATGAATAATGAACCAGTTGTTCTTGAGGGAATTGGAAAAAAAATAAACAGGACAAAAATTACAACTCCCCATCCAGAAGGAGGATTAAGGCAGGAATGGAGACAAAAGTGAGCATGGTCATGATAGAACTAGGTACAAGTTTCAAATACATTAGATGAGTTCACCCAATGTCTGTTTAATCAAGGAAGGTGTTATTATCACTGTGTTTTCAGATGAGAAGTGCGAGGGTCACAGTGCATCCGTAACTGGCCAAAAGTCACACAGCAGGTGCGAGGAGCCTGATTCCAATGCCCTTGCACTTTCCTTGGTAATGTGAGTGCGTTGTACTCCAGATGTAAGGGGTTATATGGTATCTATGCTCTGGATCTAGCAAATAGGAAGAAATAGGGACAGTAGGTGGAGTCAGGTACCCAGAGAAGAAACTTCATCATCTTTCTCCTGTTGCCACTTGATTTTTCTAATAACAATTAAGACTGTGTAAGGGGAAAAAAAGAGTAAGCAAGCAAGCAAGCAAGCAGAATGAGAAGAGGAATCAGCAGTGTGAACACAGCCAGGAGTTCACCTCACTACTTATAAACCTTAATTAAACCTAATTTGTAAATCTTAATTGAACCACATGTACAGGCATTAATGAGGCAGTATAATAACAGTGCTCTCCCAATAAGACAACACACTAATACTAAATACTTATATTCCTGGAAAATGTACTCACGTGGGTCTCATCAAAGCATAATGGGGAAGTAGATAAACAATTAATCTTATTAATTGCAATCAAAGGACAAAGAGTACAAACTAGTTGCCTAGAGGAATCAACTTTGCCAGATTTCCTCACAAACAGATACAGTGCTAATGAAGTGACAGTGTGAAGTAAGTGAACATCAGAGAAATTAAAAGACTGCCTTGGAATGTCATGAGAAGGACGTTCAAACTGGGGAAAACCAAGGCCTTCTCATGCACAAGACAACCTTTGCAAGATTCCTCTTAGATTCTCCCATTCATTTATTCAACAAGTCCAACACCCACTCTGGTAATCCTTTTGCAACACATGTGTGTATCATATCAGCACTCTGTGAACCTTAAATGTATACAATGTAACATGTCAGTTACATCTCTCTAGAGCCAGAAGGAAAAAAATGCCTGCTCTATATGCTGCCAGCGTGGTCTTAAAAATGAGGCTTGAAACATAAAGGAGACACAGGTCTTGATAAGATGTGTAATAAGAGAGACTGAGGGACTATTTTGGGTCAGATACTTTCACAAATATCCCATTCAATCCCTTATAAAAAAAAATAAAACACAGAACCTTGAGAGTCAGGTATTACCAATCACATTTTATAGATAAAAATATTCTGAGGTTCAGTAATTTGCTCCCTTCATATTTAGTATGTATATAGACAAGAGGACTTAATAAGGCATTTGATTCACAAGGCCATGGTTATACACACACACGCACACACACACACACATACATAGATACGCATATCTAAAATACATTATATATAGTAATTATATATTATATATGATATATAATACATATTATATCATAAAATACATTATATATAGTAATACATACACATTATATATATATATATATATATGTATTTATCTTTATATATATAAATATACATGTATCTAGACCAGCTTGGTAAATAGACTTGTTTACGCAGATTGGACACTTATTTCTTCTTCTGTCCATCTTCAGAGGTTGTCCTCTAGGAAATCACCTCTCAGCCTTGATCACACTTCCTAACTGTCATGCTGACACCCCCAGATATTTGCTTTTACTTGAGGCACCATATGATGTTCTACCTTCTCACTGGCCTCTGGGTCTATGTACCACAAGGCTACTGTTACCTTTTATATTCTTTTTGATGCTTTCCCTGGTGTCCTTCTGGTCTACCCAGTATCTTTATTTCAGCAGTAGTCCCAGTGATCCTGAAATTGGAGCATGATTTTCCCCATTCAGGGGATCACAATGATCAGAACTTTCCTGATCTCCACACATTAATTCCAGAACAAGACCAATGGTGTTGCTTTATAATTGTGTCCCTGTTCCTTTCCCTTCCCCTTTGTTTGGCTTGAAAGCATTTCTGTCACCTTAGGGACATTTCAGCGGATTCCTCAATATTGGGTTCAGGTCACACCTCTTTGACTCCTTCCTTTTGTCAGTGAAAAAAAGGCAAAACCTCCCAGGTTTCTGCTTGGTCCATTTCCCAAGTAATGGAGTATAGTTACGTGTTTTCATGTGCTGCTTTCACCATATGCTGAATTTCTAAACTGAAAGTTCACCATATTTATCTTGGCATCCCCAACATAAGCCAATGGGGACTATTTTCGTTGAATGTATGAATGAAGCTGAAAAGGTCCGACACCAAACTGCATGCAGTTGAACTCCCCAACGCACTCACTCTCCAGAAACAAAGTAAGGAAGAGACCAGTTCTTTCTGTAAACAGAGAGATTGAGGAAGTTATTACTCAGCTCATGAGCCTGTGGTTTGCAATTACCTATAGCAAACATAGATGTCCTCTTTCCAAAACCAGGGAGCAGCTTTGTTTGTCCATGATGTCTGCATAGTCCTCAGGTAGCAAACCATCCACTTCCCCTCTTTGTGCTCCAACTGGTCTACGTTCTCAGGGCCCAATATCAACCTTGCTTTTGTCCACCAAAGTCATCCACTTCTTTCTAAGTGATGCTTCATCATTGAGTTTTGAATCCCTTCAATCTGTTCTCCTAAGAGTTTCTTGAAAGATCTCACAACAGAATACAACACACACACACACACACACACACAGGGCAATATTTGACAGTATTACTTCACTGTTGACATAATTTAACATCTCAGAGATGAAGGCCTAAGTCATCTGATCGTCCTTGAGGGCTTCCATGATCCTGCTCCTGCTCATCTCCAAGGGGGCTCTTACTCCATCCTCTGTTGACATTATACAGTCTAATCACGAATTGTTGCTTTGTGTTTCCTAAACCATGCCATCTCTAATTTTGGCCTTAAAAGAAATAATATTTCTTTTAGAGTGGTTTGAGGTTTATAGAAAAACTCAGTAGATAATACAGAGAGCTCTCTTATATGCTTCTTCTCATGTCCCAACCTTCACAATTTCCCTATCATTAAGATTTTGTGTTAGAGTGTTATGTTACAACTGATGAACCAATATTTACACACTCTGATTAACTGAAGTCCATAGCTTATATTAAGTTTCACTCCCTGTATTGTTCATTTTATGACTTTGAGCTCTTTTACGTGTTGCTTCCTCTGAGTAGGAGGCCCTGCTATACCTGTTCTTAGTTTGGCTCACTAATCCCTCAGGTTTCAGCTTAAAGATCACCTCCGCCAGGAAGTCTTCCTTGTCACTTATACTGTCTCAGGGCACATTATTAGAGAGTAAATAGATAAGTAAAGGTTTAAGTTATTTATTTATTTATTTATTTACTTATTTTGAAGGTCAAGCAAAGCTTTATTTTACGCCAAGCATCAAGAATCAAACCAAACTTTTGGGACTGCGCCCTCTTACAGAAAGGGCAAACTCATTCTGCTTCACAGACTAGCTTTTAAGGGCAAAGGCCATGTGGTTGGGCCTGGCCACGCACCGGAGGCCAATGAAATTTTAACACACAGAAAAAGCTGCACAGTCATGTTAGGTCACACATAAGTGACCAACTGAATTATAATTTACCCTAGTAGATATTTGAACCAGCCTATCACCTTGGTCAGAGTTGCACCCAAAAGGTGCCCTGAGGGGCGGGGCCCATACTCCTTGGTAACTAGGGAGACAGTGTGCGCCCCCCTACTGATTGGATGTCTCCATCTGGACTGACCCACCCTTGTATTTGAGCTATGTTACCTGGGACTGGTTTCCAGGACTTGTTTTTAAGTAAATACCCTGGGGGAAGGAGGGCAGGGACAGTTTAAGGGTTAAACAACAAGGTTATTTTTTAACCTGGATGGAAGTGCTCTGGCTAAAATAGGTTTTGCTGTGCACTTTTAACATGGTATGTAAAGCTAAGTAAAAACCTACACGCTACCCCAATCTCTGATGTCCTTAACTCATTGTATAATAATTTGTCCATTGATTGTATCAATTATATTACCACTAACAACATTTTAAATATATAGAATATAATAACTTAAATATTTAAGAAATACATCTTTTTTTTTTTTAATTTCTTTTCAGCGTAACAGTATTCATTGTTTTTGCACCACACCCAGTGCTCCATGCAATACATGCCCTCCTTAATACCCACCACTTGGCTCCCACAACCTCCCACCCCCCGCCCCTTCAAAAACCTCAGGTTGTTTTTCAGAGTCCATAGTCTCTCATGGTTCACCTCCCCTTCCAATTTCCCTCAACTCCCTTCTCCTCTCCATCTCCCCATGTCCTCCATGTTATTTGTTATGCTCCACAAAAAAAGTGAAACCATATGATAATTGACTCTCTCTGCTTGACTTATTTCACTCAGCATAATCTCTTCCAGTCCCATCCATGTTGCTACAAAAGTTGGGTGTTCATCCTTTCTGAGGGAGGCATAATACTGCATAGTGTATACGGACCACATCTTCCTTATCCATTCATCCGTTGAAGGGCATCTTGGTTCTTTCCACAGTTTGGCGACCGTGGCCCTTGCTGCTATAAACACTGGGGTACAGATGGCCTTTCTTTTCACTACATCTGTGTCTTTGGGGTAAATACCCAGTAGTGCAATTGCAGGGTCATAGAGAAGCTCTATTTTTAATTTCTTGAGGAATCTCCACACTGTTTTCCAAAGTGGCTGCACCAGCTTGCATTCCCACCAACAGTGTAAGAGGGTTCCCCTTTCTCCACATACTCTCCAGCACATGTTGTTTCTGTTTTGCTAATTTTGGCCATTCTAACTGGTATAAGGTAGTATCTCAATGTGGTTTTAATTTGAATCTCCCTGATGGCTAGTGATGATGAACATTTTTTCATGTGTCTGATAGCCATTTGTGTGTTTTCATTGGAGAAGTGTCTGTTCATATCTTCTGCCCATTTTTTGATATGATTATCTGTTTTGTGTGTGTTGAGTTTGAGAAGTTCTTTATAGATCCTGGATATCAACCTTTGTCTGTATTGTCATTTGCAAATATCTTCTCCCATTCCGTGGGTTGCCTCTTTATTTGTTGACTGTTTCCTTTGCTCTGCAGAAGCTTTTGATCTTGATGAAGTCTCAAAAGTTCATTTTTGCTTTTGTTTCCTTTGCCTTTGGAGACATATCTTGAAAGAAGTTTCTGTGGCTGATATTGAAGACGTTACTGCCTATGTTCTCCTCTAGGATTCTGATGGATTCCTGTCTCACGTTGAGGTCTTTTATCCATTTCAAGTTTATATTTGTGTACGGTGTAAGAGAATGGTCAAGTTTCATTCTTCTACATATAGCTGTCCAATTTTCCCAGCACCATTTATTGAAGAGACTGTCTTTTTTCCACTGTATATTTTTTCCCGCTTTGTCGAAGATTATTTGACCATAGAGTTGAGGGTCCATATCTGGGCTCTCTACTTTGTTCCCTGGTCTATGTGTCTGTTTTTATGCCAATACCATGCTGTCTTAGTGATCACAGCTTTGTAGTAAAGCTTAAAATCAGGTAACATGATGCTGCCAGTTTTATTTTTGTTTTTCAACATTTCCTTAACAATTCGGGGTCTCTTCTGATTCCATACAAATTTTAGGATTATTTGCTCCAGCTCTTTGAAAAATACCGGTGGAATTTTAATCAGAATGGCATTAAAAGTATAGATTGCTCTGGGCAGTATAGACATTTTAACAATGTTTATTCTTCCGATCCAAGAGCATGGAATGGTCTTCCATCTTTTTGTGTCTTCTTCAATTTCTTTCATGAGTGTTCTGTAGTTCCTCAATACGGATCCTTTACCTCTTTGGTTAGGTTTATTCCCAGGTATCTTATGGTTCTCGGTGCTATAGTAAATGGAATCGATTCTCTAATTTCCCTTTCTGTATTTTCATTGTTAGTGTGTAAGAAAGCCACTGATTTCTGTACATTGACTTTGTATCCTGCCAAGTTACTGAATTGCTGTATGAGTTCTAGTAGTTTTGGGGTGGAGTCTTTTGGGTTTTCCAAATAAAGAATCACGTCATCTGCAAAGAGAGAGAGTTTGACTTCTTCATTGCCAATTTGGATATCTTTTATTTCTCCTTGTTGTCTGATTGCTGTTGCTAGGACTTCTAATACTATGTTGAACAAGAGTGGGAGAGCGGGCATCCTTGTTGTGTTCCTGATCTCAACAGGAAGGCTGAAAGCTTTTTCCTGTTGAGGATGATATTTGCTGTGGGTCTTTCATAGATAGATTTGATGAAGTTCAGGAATGTTCTCTCTATCCCTATACTTTGAAGCTTTTTAATCAGGAATGGATGCTGGATTTTGTCAAATGCTTTTTCTGCATCAATTGAGAGGAACATGTGGTTCTTCTCTCTTCTCTTATTGATTTGTTCTATCACATCAATTGTTTTGCAAATGGTGAACCATCCTTGTAACCCAGGGATGAATTCCACCTGGTCATGGTGGATAATCTTTTTAATGTGCTGTTGGATCCTGTTTGCTAGAAGCCTGAGATTCGTAGCATCCATATTCATTAATGATATTCATCTGAAATTCTCCTTTTTGGTGTGGTCTTTGCCTGGTTTGGGGATCAGGATAATGCTGGCTTCATAAAAAGAGTCTGGAAGTTTTCCTTTTGCTTCAGTTTTTTGAAACAGCTTCAGGAGAATAGGTGTTATTTCTTCTTTGAAAGTTTGGTAGAATTCCCCAGGGAATCCATCAGGTCCTGCGCTCTTGTTTTTTTTGGAGGTTTTTGATCACTGCTTCAATCTCGTTACTAGATCTCGGTCTATTCAGGTTGTCAATTTCTTCCTGGTTCAATTTTTTGAGTTTATAGTTTTCCAGGAATGCATCCATTTTCATCTAGGTTGCTTAACTTATTGGCATATAACCATTGATAATAACTTCTGATGATTGTTTCTACTTCTTTGTTGTTAGTTGTGATCTCTCCCTTTCATTCATAATTTTATTAATTTGAGCTTTCTCTCTTTTCTTTTGGATTAGTGTGACCAATGGTTTATCGATCTTATTGATTCTTTCAAAAAACCAGCTTCTACTTTCATTGATATGTTCTACTGTATCTCTAGTTTCTACCTCATTGATATGCTCTAATCTTGATTATTTCCCTTCTTATGTGTGGAGTTGGTTTGATTTGTTGTTGATTCTCCAGTTCTTTAAGGTGTAGAGACAGCTGGTGTATTCTGGATTTTTCAATTTTTTTGAGGGAGGCTTGGATGGCTATGCATTTCCCCCTTAGGACTGTGTTTGCTGTATCCCATAGGTTTTGGACTGAAGTGTCTTCATTCTCATTGGTTTCCATGAATTGTTTCAGTTCTTCTTTGATCTCCTGGTTGATCCAAGCATTCTTAAGCAAGGTGGTCTTTAGCTTCCAGGTGTTTGAGTTCTTTCCAAACTTTTCCTTGTGATTGAACTCCAGTTTCAAAGCATTGTGATCTGAGAATATGCAGGGAATAATCTCAGTTTTTTGGTATCAGTTGAGTCCCGATTTGTGACCCAGTATGTGGTCTATTCTGGAGAAGGTTCCATGTGCACTTGAGAAGAATGAGTATTCTGTTGTTTTAGGGTGGAATGTTCTGTATATATCTATGAGGCCCATCTGGTCCAATGTGTCATTCAATGCTCTTGTTTCTTTATTGATTTTCTGCTTGGATGATCTGTCTATTACTGAGAGGCGTGTTAAAATCTCCTACTATTAATGTGTTCATATCAATATGACTCTTTATCTTGATTAATAGTTTTCTTATGTAATTGGCTGCTCCCATATTGGGGGCATAGATATTTACAATTGTTAGATCATCTTGGCCGATAGTTCCTTTAAGAATTATGTAGTGTCCTTCTGTATCTCTGACTACAGTCTTTAGTTTAAAATCTAATTTATCTGATATGAAAATTGCTACCCTGGCCTTTTGTTTTTTGAGGCCCATTGGCATGTCAGATGCTTCTCCATCCCTTCATTTTCAATCTGGGTGTATCCTTATGTTCAAAATGGGTCTCTTGTAGACAACATATGGATGGGTCCTGTCATTTTATCCAATCTGCAACCCTGTGTCATTTTATGGGCACATTTAGGCCATTCACACTGAAAGTGATTATTGATAGATACGTTTTTATTGACATTGTATTACCTTTGAAGTCTTTCTTTCTGTAGATTGTCTCTATATTTCTGTTCAATGATATTTTTAGGATTTTTCCTCTTTTATAGAACCCCCCCTTAATATTTCCTGCAGTGTCAGCTTGGTGGTTGCATACTCTTTTACACCTTGCTGGTCTTGGAAACTCTTTATCTCTCCATCCATTTTGAATGTCAGTCTTGCTGGATAAAGTATTCTTGGCTGCATGTTCTTCTCATTTAGTGCCCTGAATATATCTTGCCAGCCCTTTCTGGCTTGCCAGATTTCTGTGGACAGGTCTGACGTTATTCTGATGGGCTTTCCTCTGTACATAAGGAATTTCCTTGTCCTAGCTGCCTTCAAGAGGGCCTGCCTACAATTATAATTCTTTGTTCTTACCATTAGGTGTCTTGAGAAGTTTCGAGAATCTATAATCTTGGGGGGAGACCGTTCTGCCTCTAGTACATGAACGCTGGTTCCATTCACAAGATTGGGAAAATTTTCATGGAGAACTTGTTCCACTATATCCTCTAAACTTCTTTCTTTCTCCTCCCCTTCAGGGATTCCAATAATTCTGATGTTGAAACGTTTCATGGCATCATTTATTTCCCTGATTCTGTTTTCGTGGCTTCTAAGCTGTTTGTTCCAGGCTTCCCCCTAATCCTTTCTCTTTATCTGTTTGTCCTCCAGATCACTAATTCTATCTTCTGTCTCAGTTACCCTAGCTTTTAGAGAATTTAGACTAGATTGGAACTCATTGAGATCATTTTGAACATCATCCCTGGTGGCTTTCAGTTCTGCTCTAACATTGTGAACATCATCCCTGGTGGCTTTCAGTTCTGCCCTAATCAATTCCATTTGGTCATCCATGGCTTTCTCCAACCTAGCTATTGCCTGGATAATTGTTAGCCTGAATTCCCTTTCTGACATATTTATTGTCTATGTCGATAGTCATTAGCTCTGTTGCAGAAGGCCCATCCTCTGAATTTTTCTTCCGTTGGGCATTCCTCCTCCTAGTCATTTTGGTGAGAGATGGCTGAACAATGTAGCTGGATGTATCGACTGTGGTGCAGTCAAGATGCACCCTGGAACTCTTCTGAGCAATCAGGAGTCCCCACCCAAATGAGAGAAAAAATTAAAAAAAGAGAGAGAGAGAGACAGGAAAAAAAGGGAAGATAAAAGAGAAGACCCAGCCCAAATGGGCACCAAGGTAATATTTATGATGTATACAAACAAAAACAGACAAAGAGACTGATAAAAGTATATGACAAGAGAAAAAAAATGTATGTATATATAAAAGCAAAGAAAAAAAAAAGAACCTCATCAAAAAGAACTCCAAGTATAAGATTTATATACCATAAGGACAAACACAAATACACAGAAACACTGGCGGAAGAAAAAGATTGGAGAGTGGTTATAAATTCTGTGTGGGCGAGGAAGGTTATTTTGATTCTTCCTGGATGTATCTAGATATCTTTGTTAAAGGACTCAACTTTCCTAAGATAAAGGGGGATTAAAAATTGGTTTACCTATAGGGGTGGAATTGATTGGGGAAAGGGGATTACCGTGAAGTTTAATTCTATATGAATATTAAAAAATAAAAATAAAAAAAGAATAAACTAAACCAAAATCTTAAAAAAAATTAAAAAATAGAAAAGCAAAAGAAAAACACGGGTATATGTATCAAAAAGTTCAGGTTAAAAGGTTATTATGGAATTTGATGTACTGGACATCTCACTGTGATGGTAAATAGGTTAGAAATATATATATATATATATACACACATATATATATATATATATTGAACCAGAATAGTGGGAATGAATTAAAAACAATAGTTGTATCTATGAAGTAGTGGTGGTCTTGTGGTTTTCTTGTCATCTTTTTTTTTTTTTTCCTGGTTGGCTTTCTGTGGGAGGGGCCTGCCACATGGGTTTTCAGGCAATGTTCCCTGAGTTAAGTCCTCCCGCCCCCCTCAAGGGAGTGGGCGCTGAGGAAACTGTTTTTTCAGGTTTGTTCTCTGGAGGTTCTTATGTTTGTTTGTTCGTTCTTTTTTTTTTTTTTTTTTTTTTTTCTCTTGCCTTGACAGCTTTTGATGGTTTTTGGTGGTTTGGAGGAAAGCAAACTGCACACCAACCTCCCTCTCAGAGAGAAGCCTCAGTTGGTTCCCCTCTGGGTGTTGCAGAGCACATAAGTTCCCCCTCAGCAGCTGGCAGAGCACATTCCAAGTCCCAGTCCCTGGGGACACAGGGACCTCCTGCTTGTACCCAAAACCACGACAGTGGTGGCTGTCTGGACAGCTCTGGACCACCAGAGAGGTTCCAAGCAGTGATGGCACACTGAGATTTTCCTGCTGGCCCGGGCTGGGAGTGCCTGGTCTTCCCGGGTCCGAGAGCGCCGGGCTGGCACCTTCATGCACCTCTCTCAGGGGAGGGTGTGGGGCATGATTCCGGCTCTGTTAGCACGGTGCGGTACTTGTGTGGAGAGTGCAAAAAGACTGTGCTTTTGCCAGCTGGCGAGGCTCCCAGTCCCTCACAGGAGCTGGACTCCACGTGCTCTCAGGGCTCTCAGGCATGCTGGTGGCTCAGGGACCAAGACCTGGTTTCCTTGCTGCACTCTTTCTGGCTCAGCACCAGGGGTGGCTGTCCTGGGTCTGGGGACTTAAGCTGCTGTCCCTAACCACCCCAATTCCCACAATTTCCCCCCATGATTCTTTGCTCTTTTTGAGTGCTTTCAATCAGACTCTAAGTTAATGCTGGTCCCCAGATGCAGGGCACTCTTGTACTGGGGTATTACTTTCCAATGGGCCGCCTCTGGTGGCTCCCTCCCCCTTTTGTTTATCTTCCAATATCAGTCCAACGTTCCCACTCTGCTTTACCTGCCCACTGGCGTCTTCTGCCCCCGTAGAGATCCAGACATGTATAATTTTGATCTCAGGCTGATTTCATGGGTGATCGGAGTTCTTTGGTAGGTAATTAGCTCACTTTAAGGTACAGGTTGAAATGGTGCCTCCTCCTATTTCCCTGCCATCTTGTCTCTCCTCTTAAGTTTATTTTAAACAGGCACATGTTCTGTGTGCCCCAGAAATTCTTTCTGATTAGCTTTATTTTGGCACTTATGTTATTGTATTTTAATACTATCTTTCTTAATTGTGATATTCTTAAATGTAGAAGCTATGTCTTGGCTATTCATATATGTTCATTGCCTAGCAGAGAAACTGGCAAACAGTAGATAAATATATTTTGTTGTCGTTGACTGGATAAATAAGACCATCTTTCATTTTCTGCTGGGACGTGTTTGGAGTCCTTAACCAGTGGAATTACATTGGGCTGCTGGGATCCACAGCCCACAGTTCTTTAGAGAGGGATGGAGCTGAAATCCCCAGCTAAAATGTCTATGGGATAACCCATGACTCATCTAACTGCTACCTGGACCTAGGGACACTAATCACTGCATCAAGCAGAGCAACTCACAACAGATTTTGGCCTCAAGGACACCTCCTTCACAAAAGAGGACATTATTTTTGCTTTGCCTTGCTGGATTGCTGTGAAGTGAATAAAAAAAAAAAAAAAACAAATGGTGTTGGAGGTTAGTATGTACTATAAAGTAACTCAGCAAATTACAGTACATAGAAAAGTCTCACATATTCCCTTCCAACTCTGCCTTAGAAGGGGCGGGAACCATGTTGTGTGGGCCTTATTCTGTTCCTCCCTCTGGGTATGCTTGACCTGTGACACAGGTGCAACCAGAAATGATATGATAGGCCAATCACATTAAAACATACTTTACATCTATGTCATTTTCAGGGATCTGATAGTATAAAATTAAAGATACCCTTGATTATTAAATATACTCGAGCTGTGAAGCACTCTTATCTCAAAGTTGTAGAATATTGAAGGCACATTGGATTTAAAATTTTTCATACATTTTCCGGGAGTGCATTGCCTCTATCCTACATTTGATTAACTATTGTGTCTTAAAAAATAAATACAGTAAATTGAATAAAGGAGAGAGGAGGCAAAAGTGAAAATACACCATGAGTTTGAGCTGAGACAGAGACAAGGCAAAGCGGTGGGCACATCTGCCTGAGGTCCAAGGGACCAGGCACAGTGCGGAAGGCAAAGAAGCTGGTGGGCAGTGAGAAGGAGCAGAGCAAAGGAATCATATCCCTGAGAGAGCACCCGACATGTAATTATCAGATATGCAAATGGACCAATGGAGCCATGCTAGTTCAATAAGCCTGTGTGTAATGTTTGTGTCAGCACTCACTTTGGGTCAGCAAGTTATTACACACATTATTTCTTTAAATTTTATCCCCTCACTTTAGAAGGGGAAATTATCACTTGGAAATGTTAATCGCCTTTCTGAATTTATACACTAAGTCAAAGATTAATAGTCCCTTAGGTCTGATTCTAGTTTGTTTTGTTTGTTTGTTTTTAAAAGAAAGAAAGAGAGCATGCACACACCAGGTGGGGAGCAGGGTCGGGATACGGCAAAGGGAGAGGACAGAGATTTCCAAACAGGCTCCATGCCCAGTACAGAGCTGTTCCGGGCTTGATCTCAGGACGCTGAGATCAGAACCTGAACAGAAATCAAGCATCGGTTCCTTAACTGACCGAGACACCCAGGCGTCCTTAGTCTGTGTTCTTAATCATGTGTTTGAGAACATCTGATGGTAATATTTTCTATGCTAGATATTAGTTCTAAATATTCACAGGTTTGTTTTTGTTTTTGTTTGGGGGGGGAGGGGCATACAGTCTCTGCTCATGGCTACCGACCTCTGCATGAAATCTGCCACAGACCATATGTAAATGAGTGAGGATGTCTGTGTTCCAGTAAAACTTTATTTGCAAAAATGGGCAGCAGGCTAGGTCTGGTCTGTGCAACATAATGTGGAAAGATTTCAAGGCAGTGTTTCTCAAATTATTTCTGGCAGAGCACAGAGCTACTGTACAGCATTATTCATACGCATCTGTATTATTTATTATTAATAACAGAGGTGCTCAGAAAATACTTCAATCCTTCTAGACCTGATTCACATTGATTTTTTTGTTTTGTATTTTATTTCATGAAAAGAAAAAAGGTTTGGTCCTGAGTCATTAAAATGACTTCAAAATCTATAATGTGTCATGATGAACACTTGAAAAACAAAATGTTATGAAGATAAAAAGAGGAAAAAAAACCCTGAATTATAGAAAATTCTTATGGAGGATCCTGAATTACAGGAATTAACAATAATAAAAGGAGCAGACTCTTGGATCTGGATGTGCCCTTTGAATTCCTAAAATGATTGTTTTGTCAACGAACAATTGAATAAGTTAAAAAAATTTTTTTTCGTCTCTTTACAAAGTGAGATATCACCTCTGTCATCCAAAGAAATGTATCCTTTTCAATGAGATTTTAGGGTTCAGTTTTCCCATAGTAGTTCTGACTAAGGAATCTTTCTAGAATCTGCAAATCTTACTCTTAAAAAAAAAAAAAAAGATTTTACTTATTAGAGAGAGAACACAGAAGGAGAATGCGAGGGAGAAGCAAACTCCACACTGAGCAGAGAGCCCAATACAGGGCTCGATCCCAGGACGCTGAGATCATGACCAGAGTCGAAGACAAACACTTAACCAACTGAGCCACCCAAGTGTCCCTGAAAATCTGACTCTTCCATTCACAATATACCTGTGGGTTTCCTCTGTGTTTCAGGGAGTATTCTGGAGAAGTTAGATGAAAAGAATGGCAAAAGTCACCATGTGTGGGAGAGGTGGCATGGACTGTTGGAGTGCCAGATTGTGGAAATCAGCATGCTTCATAAAAGCAAAGAAGACAGGCATCTAAACCAGGTTGAATCTCTTTCTACATGAGCACATGTCTTTTAATAGGCTTTTTCTAAATTTAGGAGGTCAGAAAAAGGGATTAAAATATTATTTTAAGCTTTCCTTGCAGTAATCCTCTAAGCACAAAAGAATAGACCAAATGGCTCACCATGGAGAGCCCCGTCTTTACCTTGATCTTGGCCAACAAATATCTCTGAGTTAAATGTAAGACTCTTCTGTAGAAATTGAATTATCCTGGGTGTCACGTCCATCTGTATCTCCACCTTAATATTTATGTATTTGTGTACCGGACCACATATATGTAGCTACTTTTAATTTTTTTTCTAATTAGTATACGTATACAATTGTTAACCATCACACACATATATATGTGTGTGTATAATTCTGGCTTCATAAGGTTATGTTTCTCTATCCTTTTGCTGTGTTTTAAACCTAGTTGTACTGTACAATCAGCACATTTTGTAATCTGTCCTGTGGAACTGCAGACCTATTTTTCTCTGAGAGGGTGTGTGGCGTGTCAAGTCTGATGAGGGCATGGTTTTAAGGGAAGAGTTGGTACTGACCATGGCTGAAGCCTGCAGGCCAGCCATAGCTGCTCATTCGTCTCCTTGCTTTCAGCTTTGATCTCCAGAACCTTCATGGGAAACACTTCATAGGCAACCTTCTTATTTCCTTCTCGGTTCATTAATTTGAACCATAATCTTATCCATTCCAGCGCTGAGTTTTTACCGTGCACTGTCTAGATGAGCTGTTCAGCCCATAAATCCAATAAAGTAATTTCCCGAAGTGGAGAGATTTCACCCACGGAACCACAGAGCCTCTCAGCAAGGGTGTGCCTGATGCTCTCAAAGTCAGGGACTAATAAAAATGTGGATCTTGTTTCTAGTTTTCCTAAGGAATTTTGAAGGAAGGGAAAGAAAGCTGGCGGGAGCTATATCATTTCTCATAGGGTACTTGGGTTCTGAGGACTCACACTCATCCCGACCCACCTTATTATATTTAAAAACAATGCCAGAGTGTTTCTGATGAGTACTTTTCCTTTTGGAAGGCTGTCACATGACCATCATCTCATTTGGGCATCAAAAACAATTCATTGGTCAATATTAGTCTAAGTTGGGATGCCTGGGTGGCTCAGTCGGTAAAGTGTCTGTCTTCAGCTCAGGTCATGATCCTGGGGTCCTGGGATCGAGTCCCACATCGGGCTCACAGCTCAGTGGGCACCCCGCTTCTCTCTCTGCCTGCTGCTCCCCCTGCTTGTGCTCACTCTTTCTATCTCTCTCTGACAAATATGTAAATAATTTTTTTAAATGTATTAGTCTAAATTCCCCTGCATGGCTTGAGATTAGGACATATTTTATTGGCTTTGTCCAAAACCAGGCCATTCTTTGCGATCTGAAGTTTTGTTGTGTGTGAACCCACACAAAGTAACCACGATTCAGATTCTAATGATCTATTTCAGAATTTCTGTCCACTGTAAAAAATGAATCTGATTCTAATTAGTTTCATCCCTAAAATAACTTGGGGAGACAATAATGATAACAACTACCCTTAGCTGAGAGTCTACTGTAACCCCCAAGTGAAAAAGTGTCTCTATTTTACAGAGAAGGAAGATGAAATCACTCAGGTTTTCAGCAAAAGAGTGAGTATTAGAGCCTGTTTCTGTTGGCTTCCAAAGCCTGCGTCTCCTTCCTGGGGCTTCCCGTTCAGTATTCCATATGACAGACATTGCTGATACCCTTTTCTGGGACAGATGCTCTGGGACCACAGGCAAAAACTACTGACATGTTTGCTCTTACAGAGCCTTCATTTAGTGTGACAAGCAGGAAATTAACAAAAAACGACTCACACATAACACAAGTACACATTGCGTGATTGCCCTGCCCCACCTGTGGTGATGAACAGTAATGGGCACAAAAGAAAGTCTTTCCTATATGCTGTTGTCAGAGGCCTGTCTGAGGCCAAACCTCACCTGAACGATGGGTCAGAGTCTGTCTTGGGGGGAGCATGAGATGAGGATTTCAAGCAGAAACGTGAATGCTTTGAAGCAAGCAAGAAAATACCATTCCTAAAGGACTGCGGAAGGGGTTAGTAAAGCTACCGCGTAGATGAGTAAACTGCGATGGAGGAGAGGAAATGGAAGAGATTCATCCAGCAGAGCCTGCAGGTCTCAAGGAGTGTTCTAAGCTTAAGAGGAACTCCCTGGAGGGAATTAAGAAAATAAATGACATATAATGCAATGCTGTAGTTCTTACTTGAAATTCTTTTTTGTTTATGGATTCCAAGATTATTTAAGTTAAAGATTTGAGTCCTCCTACACTTAGAGGTTCTGTGAATTAGATTTGCTCATGCCCTTGGACAGGTGATGGCCTAGAAGAGAAGCAGGACAAGGTAGAAGGAACCTCTTCCCTCACCCCATCCCTATGAAGAAAGACAATGTTATTTAGGAAAGTTGTAATATGGAGGCAGGCAAGGGAGATAATATAGCAGTACCACCTCTGCTGTAGGGGTATTTCTAGAAAGAAAGCTATAGTTCATTTTTCTTAATTCAAGTATAGTGTTTAGAAGTTCAGACAGTGGAGCTGGATTATAACTTTTAGAATGCAGTTTAGGATGTGTGTGTTTGCTTGCCAAAAAATTTTAAGTCTATTAAAGGGGCACCTGGGTGGCTCAGTTGGTTAAGCTGTCTCTTGATTTCAGCTCAGGTCATGATCTTGGTGTCTTGGAGATGGAGCCTTGTGTGGGCTCCATGCTCATTGGGGAGGCTGCTGGAGATCCTCTCCTTCTGCATCTCCCTACCCCACTCACATTCTCTCTCCCTCCCTCTCTCTCAAATAATAAATAAATAAATCTTTTTTTAAAGACTATTAAAATGGTTAGTTTTCCCAAATACAAGCTTCTGAACCTTGCTCAGCTAACTGTTCTAACCCAAGCCCAAATGCAAACTCCGTTGTGTCTGGACTATACAGTTATCGAGAATGTGCCCAAGAAGAGTCTAGAGGACATGACCCAGAGATTGCTGGGAGGGATTTATTTAGTTAGCATTCACAGGAGCTTGTTTCAGAGCAGATAACTCCATCCCTCAGCTACAGCTGCTGCTCCTTTTTTAGGCAAGAGGAGGAGTCCATTCAGCAGCTGCTCTACCAAGAGAGGTTGCCTCTGGAAGCTGATTCCTTGTATCCCTCTCCATGGGGCATGACAATATGACCTAGCATGTGATTGTCACCTTTGAACTCAGAGATAAGAGTATGACTCTGAGGATAATACTGGATAATACTGTCCTTATTCTATTTTCAATCAAATGATCAAGTCCTGCTCCAGGGTTATAGACACTCCAAGAGACAAGACTATCATCATCATGACCGCTTCCCCTGCCAGCTTCTCCTGCTCTGAGTTGCTGAGGTCTCAGATGATTTGGGTAAAAGTCTGGGGCAGGGCAGGGCATCACCTTCTATATATCATATAAAATGCAAACCCTGAAGCCAAAGAAAGCAATCCTGGAGATCAAGTTTGGATATTTGGTGAAAACGTCAGATATTTAAAAATAAGCCATCAAAGTGAAGAGGTTGGACAGAAAGAAAATTCTGAGGTGATCTGGCATCTCAAAACCCAAGAACTTAAGACCAGAGAAAGGCTGACAAACAGCATGAGGAGATGAACCCTCTTGTATGTACATGGGGTCTGGGTCAGGGAGGCAGAAGCAAGGCTGTCCTCTACCTCTCAAAGCTCTTGTCACACCCATTGAAAGGGTGTTATAATCTCTAAACTTAGCTTCCAGTCCCACAATTGGTGCTTACCTAACTATGTGATCACTTCTTCAAACTTCTACATGTTGTCTTATTTAAATTCATGATACACCTATGCAATAGACAGTGTTTTATTTCTACTTTACATGTGAGAAAATTGAAAACAGAGATACAAAGTTTCTTGCTCAGGGTCACATGGTCTCTGTGTGGTGCATTCAGTACCCAAACTTAACACATCTGATCCCAGGGCCCAGATTCTCAACATTCTTCTGGATGAATTTGTGGAGAATGGCAAAGGATAAATGATAATAGTTGTCATTGGTATTAAAACATTATTTTCCATCCTTAGAATTACCGTTGGGTATTTTTTTTACTATCTTCCCTTTTCCTTATCTTATTCATGTTGGTCCATTATACCTTGAGCATTTGGGGAATATTTATAATAGCTGCTTCCTGCAAATTTCATCATCTCTGCTTTCTGAGTTACATTTTCTTGATTCTTTTACTGTCTAGGAACTTTTAATTGGATGTAGAATTGCCCATTTTATGTTGTGAAGCATTTTGATGCATTCCTTTAAAGAGTGTTGGACTTTTACTTCTAGAAAGCTGAATTATTTGTGGGTTCATCTGATCCTTTGAGTTCTTTTAGACTGTTTCAAGGGAGGTCAAGATTCACCCTTATTCTACCACTATTTGAGCCACAATCATTAGGTCATTCTGGGATCTTTGGAACGTCCCATATATTCAACAGAGTCTTGGTACTCTAGCTGGAGGGATTGCCAATAATTTCCAATCTGTGTCAACAATGGGACTTATTTATTTTATAGCTTTCTGTGTTCTGTGTAAGTTATATAACTGAGTATCTCAGTTATTGCTTTCTGGTAATTATTCTTGGAAATTGGTCTTGTTTCATTTTATGGGGTTTCTCTCTACAAATGCACACATTGTGTTCACCAGATACCTAAGGGGTCTTTGTTGAATCCAGAGATTTTAGCTGTCCTGGCCTCTTCAAACTTTATTCTGTCTCCTCAACTCAGCAAGATGGCTGTCATTTATTCCTATTTTCCCTTTTGTGCCAAAATTATTGTGTTACTTCCTAGGGAAGAAAGCTTGGGTGATGGTTGGGTTTTCCATGCTTGTGTTTCCTTTCTGAGGGATTGTGGTCCTGTGCAATAAATGATTACATGTGTTTCTCACTTTGTCTTGTCCTGTTTTCTGGTTGTCTTTAATAGGAGTATAATTCTGAACCATCTTACTCCCTCATGAGAAGAAACAGAAATTCTATAATATAAATTTCTCATGAGGCAGTACTTGTAATTTCTCCTAGAGGCCCTAGAGAGGGGCCGGAAGTGTAGAGTAGAGGTACTATCCCAGTGTGAAAGGTTGAAGTAGGCAAGGAAGACTTCTTGGAAAAGATGGGCTTGAGCTGGGTCCCAAAAGTCAGAAGAGTTTTCAAATATTAACACTCTTTTAGTTTAATTAGCATGCTAAATTTAAAGAGAGCATAAATGAGTGATTGAAATGGCTTGACTTAATGAAGCCTTAATAATAACCCTAATTCAGTTTATTTGACATCTATCACTCAAAGATGAATAGCTAATGCCTTTTCTAATAAAACAGTCATAATAAAATAAAGCAAGTCATAAAAAATATTATTTTTATTCTCTTAATCACATGCTTTCTAAGTGAGGATACTGAATCCATTAGAATAGCTCTACAAAATGCTTTCCCCCTTTTTTAGATTTCAAAATTGAATTTACTTGATGCAACAACAGGAACATTTCAATGTTATTTTCTTATCCTCCCAATAATTAAATGAAAACTGATTCTAATTACCACTCCACACATCATGTTCTGGAAAGGGAGTCCCCTTAGAGGTGGAGAAAACTGATCAAGTGACCTGGATTTTGATCCCCCCACTAAACTCCTTTCTTTGGGAATGTTCAGTTTGTATGCCTTCATTCATGAGTCCATTAGAACAGAAAGTCGATAACCTGTGTCCTGGCATGGATACAGGGGACCCTTCCTTCTGTTCTACTTACAGCTCAAACATAACAACATTTTCAAGGAGCTGTGCTAAGTGTGAACAAAACACAGCATTATCACGGGAAACAGAAACAATACATACCCATTCAGTTTCCCAAATAATTTTCTCATCCTACCATGGTGGAGTATCTGTCAGTCTTGGGATTTCCATGTTGTGCACAGCATTTTCTCTCAGTGTCTTGCCTTGAGCTCGTAACAGCTCTCAGACTGTGTCCCCATGGTTCTATCAACAAGCCTGTGCTCAGTCACCTGAAAATGGCACCTGCAAAGCCTGGCCTCTTTGGCATCCAGACTAAAGGAGGGAAGGAAATTAAATTTCCAGACCCCCTGTAACACATCAGGCTCTGTGTTAGACATCTGAAAATATCAGTGTCCCTTTCCAGTGTCTTTGTTAGTATTTAACTAAACTCTGAGGAGATTTCTCATCTTATTTTCCATTACTGAGGTAAAGTAAAGTGGGTTACCTAACATCATGCGGTGAGTGAATGGCAGGTTTAGATTTTAGTCTAACCCGTTTGTCTCTCTCCCTCTCTCTCTCTCTCTCTCTCACACACACACACACACTGCCAATTTGCAGACCATAACCATGTACCTGGCCAGCATGCTTCCTACCTGACTTCTGAAAGGAGGAACATGACTATTTTTTCACTAAATTATTCAACAAATACTGACTGGGGACTTACAGGGGCTTTGCATGAGGCTGCCTACCTCAAGAAGCATGATAAGGAGTTCCTGAGCTCTGCCCTATGGAGTCTCACAAACTAGAGTGAAATCCAGAAAAGGAAATCATTATTTGCCAGAGTGCATGAGAGATGTTTCAGTAAAAAAACAGGGTCAGATATGATGGGAGCCAGAAGGAGCAAAGATTAACCCAGCCCAACTTAGAGATGCAGTGAGGGCAGTACATAGGCCCTATGTCGAAGTTATGCTGAGATCATACCTTAAAAAAAAAAAACAAAAAAAAAAACAACAGAGCTTTCCAGATACATAAAGATGGGAAGGTTCTCAGAAGATTGGCCCATCACAGAGGACAAATGGACACTGCTAGTTGGATCTGTCATTTATGTTAGTGGAGCTCAGTTATTAGAACAGAGTTATAACAATGGGTAGTGTAGTGGGATGGGTGTGTAGTGGGATGGGGACTAAATATGGGAGACACCAGGGCTGATATGCACTTCATTCTTCACTTTAAGCATTTGTTGCAAATTGCTTCCCAAATTTTTCTACAATTTGTTCACCCATCGAGCTTCATGTTTCCAGAATGATGTAAATTCTAAAGCACTCATTCCTTTGCCCATGTTTCTACCATAGGTTGCAGGTGCCTCTGGTTTTGTCCTTAACCCCAGTACAATTGGTGTGCACCTGTCCACCAGCCCCACTAGACGGGGTGCTATTTATGAAAGGGAAGGTGGTGACCTATTTAATTCTTCTTCCCAGACCTAGTGTAGTCATCATGCTAGGCATGGGGTGGGCACTCAATGGATGTTTGTTCAGTGCACCAATAAACGGACTTTTCTGCATGTGATGAGGAAAATACTGTGATGCATGTGCATTCCTGCTCCAGACCCTTGGAATTGTCTGTTCTATTTACAGGTCGTTAAAGTGCTGCTTTGCGCCTCACCCTCTCACCCTGTCTTTCCCTCCAGCAAGTCTTCTTAGGACATTTGTTTCTTAGTGAATTTGTTTTAACCACATCCAATTTTTCTATTATCTGTCTGGGCTTCTCACCCCTCAAAGTCCATTTGTATCACATCTCTATTCACTCTGCTATTCACTACATCTTCCAGTTTAGTATAATTTGTGAATTTCATTAACATGCTATTTACTCTCACTTTGAAATCTCATGTACTCTTTCGTGTAGCTTATCACCAAACGTAAAGTAGATGCCTACTAAATTAAATGTACCAATGGTGTTTAATTTGGAAGGGTTATGGATACAAAGGGAGAAAAATAATAGAGGAGGATTGAATAGATTTTGAAGGGAAAAAAAAAACTCAGAGATGCTTCTGAAGAGTTATTCCTCATGGAGAAATATGCTTGAGGAAAAAAGATAAAACATATGTGCATTGAAGGTGTGAAATAATTGGAAAATAGTCATTTAGAGGAAAATGGTAGAAGTGTTAATAGATAATGCAGAACTTACATGAACAAAAAGTAATAATGTATATATTCGAACAGTAGAGTTTTGGAGCTGAATGCCACTCTGGGGATTATTAAATGTCTCCTTCTCTTTTTACAGACAAGAAAAATAATCTCTGATGGACTTGCTGAAGGGCTCACCCCAAATGTTTGCAGAGCAAATCCTAGAAGCCAGGTTTTCTGTTTCCTAATCATCTGTTCTTTTCTCTGAAGTACAGGCCTTTTCACATGAGCGCCCTTCTGGCTTGTAAATGATTGGCACATAAATCATTTTGATTTGCATGATGCACTTGTAAAATTAGGCAGAATAGTTATTTTCCTTATTTGACACATTAAAAAAATGTGAGGCTCAGAGAGGCAGTGACCAATGGAAGGACAGGCTCCTGATTCGTGGTAAGGTCAGATCTGAAGCTTGCTCTTTTTTTTTTTCTTCCCTGTAATTGCAAAATTGGCATTCTCGCAAATTGACCATGTTAACCTTGACACAGAATGAACATCAAGTTATATTTGAAAGGAACATGAGAACTAACAACTCGTGGTTAGTCTAATAGCTAAAACAACACGGTGGCTGCTGAAATGACAGAAAAATGAATTTTGGAAATATGGCCATGGATGTGCAGCCTGGAGGGTGAACAGACCTCACTCTGGGTTCAGACAACACAGAGATGCAATCTAGCTTGGACGTTTCCAGTCCACGTTGACTGTGTGAGTGAGACCATCAGCCTAAAGCCATTCCCATCTAGGCTGTAAATGTGTCACTTGGGTATGTCTTACTTGTGCTGATTGTACTTGGCCGAGGCCATAAAATATCATTGGCCTGTTTCCTGATGTTCATCTGTGTGGCAGAATGGTACCGGGAAGCCGTGCCTTGCCTTCCAGGCCTTGGCTTCTCACATTTCTGTGTAAGCATCAGATTCTGGGAACCAGAACACCAGGTCAATAGCATTGACACATAGATCTGAACTTCTAGAATAGCTACTGAAACAGCTGACAGAGGAGAAGATTACCAAAGTGAGGTGGAGAAAAATTAATACAGGGTGTGTCAGCATCAATCAGAAATGGGTATTGTTTTGATATTCTTTACTTTAGACTGATGTCAGCACTATTTGATTTTTCACAGCACTTCATAAAAATGTGCATTCGATGCAAATCCAACAATACTCCTGTTTAGAGAAAATATGTATACTCTTCCTATGGATATGATGGCCACTAAATTAAAGGCGTGTTTTTGTATAAAGTGTCTCTATTCAGAAGTGGATACTCGGAACTGGACTTGAAACCAGCCCCACGTACATTGCTAATCATACACTGATGATGCAAGTACTTATATAAGAATTCTGGTGGGACTATTTGGAAAAAATGAATAGCATTGGCTTTGGTTAGAAGAATCCATAAAGATTCTTGTCCAATTGCCTGCTGTTCTTAGCTATGTGTTACATTGAACTGGTGGCTTAATTTTTCTGAATCCATTTTACCAGCCTTAAAGGAGAGGAGTAACAGTTGCTTTAGTCCAACAGAGAGTGGTTGAACGTATCAGTATAATTTGAGAATGGGAAAGTAGATTATAAATCTGAGAATTTCTCAAACTGCCCAAAGACAGGGATATGCTAAACCTCAGTCAGGTTAAGACACAAACAGTTATCTTAGAGATCCGATGCTTGGGATGGGAAACAGATGTGGAGATTTCTAGGCAGTGCTTGTCCTCTAAGTGAGGTTTCTGATAAAGTTCTGGTTCCCTGGGTTTTTTCCCAGTTCAACCAGCTTTAAACAGCAGATCAGCCCAGTGTTAGTATTGGCTTGGGGATTTGGAAGATCTCTCTGCAGGTTCTTAGCAGATTTGAGGAGAGACAGGAGGGGCTTATTGAGGGAGGGGCAGGTAAGGTCATGCAAGAATAACTTTTAATAAGGCCACCTCAAAGGATATTTTAGAAACCTTAGTCCATATTTATAAATCTTAAATCCCTCATTCTCCAAATATTCCTATTCATCTGAGCATATATAAAATAGTTGTTGATCTTCTACAGGTAAATATCAGAGATTGTTTTGTAAATCCAAATAAAGTGGGAGTTGCCACCAAATAGAGTATTTTGAACCACAATGATTACAGGGGGGAAAAAAAGGTGAAAACCTTACAAGTCACAGAATAACTTTTCCTTACTAGAAAAAAAATATCTATTTCACCAAAAATGTCATATTTTGAATTTGATGTTGTTTAAATCCCATACAACTTTTAACAACAACAGCAAACAATAAATTCCAACAGTCTGTATTTTCCCCTCTGTTGTATAGTACATAAAAGGGTATTTTGAGGCTGGTTACTAATCATCACTAACCATCACAATCCACTTTCTTAGGGTTTTCAGCCAAGTTCACAATTTTTTTCCTGAAGCCTTTTCCCACCCATGGGAGTGAATGTCATAGTCATGTCTAGGCTATTATGAGTTTTGTGCACAGGTACTAGGAGCAGGGGCAGATGTCTGACCTCAGACTGGCTGGAGACTCTCTCCCTAGAATCTGGAATCTTCTCTCTAGAATCTGGGACCCTGACTTGTTGACATTTTCCACCTGTGAATTAATAAAAGATATTTAAAAACTAAAGCTTCTGTTGATGACCAAATTGCGAAATGCTTGCTCTCATACGCTGCTGGTGCAACCGTCAACTGGAACAGAATTTCTGGAGAAAATCTTGCAATACAGTAAATGCTATAATAAAGAAAAGGACTGTATAGTCTAGTAATTTCTCTTCTGTGATTCAATATGGAAAAAATACCCAGGGATGTTCACAAAGTTTGTAAGCTGTAGTATTCATAGTAGCATTATTTATAAGTGTAACAATCTAGAAATAACCAAAATAATAAAGAGTGACTAGTATTATATATGCTTATACCTCCATAAGACAAGACATTATAACTGTGATTTTGCAATAAACATGCTTTATGATATTTAAAAAGTTTTACAACATAAGTCAAAAACCAGGATATAAAATTATAATTACTAAGAGACCCCAACTGTAGAAAACAATATATATTTATGACTAAGAAAAAGTTCACAGTGATTATCTAGTGGAATCTATGTTAATTTTCTTTTTTAAAAAATATTTTTCCATACTTTGCAAATTAGCTATAATTAAAATGTACCACTAGTCAGAAACCAGGACAGGATTCTCTCCATCAGACTTTATTTCTGAACAATTTAGCTCTTGCATTGCTTTTTAATTCATCATTTCCTCCCTGTATTCATTGCTAACACTCAAACACAAACTTCTGTCACCTTCTTCTCCATGCCTGAGCCCCCTAAGTGGTCCATCACCAACCACTCTTGAGCATTTCCAGTTCATTATATAAACTTTGGCCAGGAAAAAATAGTAAAACATAAATTGCATCATGAAAATCCTCATTTTAAAAACCTCTAACAGCTTCCCCTCAAACTTGGAATAAACAGCAAATGTTTTCCCTGCTTCTCAGGTCCACATGATCTCACTCTTATCCATTTTCTGTTCACTCCTACCTACATTCGTCTCTGACCACTCCCCTCCAGAGTTCTCCAGGCATCTGTTCTTTAGCGGATATGGCTGTGATCCTTGGAGCCATTGACATCTCATGTCCTACCTGACATTGGGAATTTGGCTTCAAATCACCTCTCTCTCCCTCTCTCTCTCTCTCTTTTTTTAAGATTTTATTTTTCCTAAAAAATCTTTCTTGTTTTCTCATGAAAGGCAAACCTCTTTTTCTACCTCCTTTGGATTGGTAACTCATTCCACACTTGGTCTGTCTTCTGCATTTGGGTTCTCCCACATGGAGCCTTCTTCTGATCTCCCACTTTAGCTCTGCAAGTGCGTCCCACAGATAAATGATATGCGAGCCAATATCTTGCCTTCCCCTGCATCACGCACCCAGAATTGGGCCAACAAACCTAGGTCCTATCTCCTACAATGGTGATCATTTTTATAGGTTTGCCCAGGTTTATTTCTTCAATCACCTTCTTTGGATGGATGACTTACTCATAGACAGTGTGGTTCTGAATTGATACTGTCCAAGAACGCTATTGCCAATCATTGCTCTTTGGATTTTATGAAATTTCACATGGTCCTGAGGTTTATTTCTGCATGCCATTATCTTTCTCACCAAGATGGCTACTAAGTCTCTTTCTCTACAGAAACCGTGTAACACCCATGTTTACCAAAAGGGATTGGAGGTCGGAACCACAGAAGGTTATCCTGGGCCTCTCTTGGGTTATGTGAGTATCAGATATGAGGTAGTTTGCTACTGCCTGACTATTGCTCTTGGAATTCTATATGCTGGGATAGGCAGAGAGCTGTCGTTGCCTCCTTTGACAATCTGACATTAAGCTTACAGATTCAGTTTCTCTGTAATATCTCTGCAAAAGCCTGGAAAATGATATTTCCTTTCTGCACTGGGAGAAATATTGATGAGAGTTAAATGACCAGTCTTGCAAAACATGTATTTAAGGGTTAGAAGAATGAGGACAATAAAAGCCAAACTAAATTTTAGTCTACCTAATTTAAGTGTCTCTAATTCAACAGCATGACTATTTCATCTTAATGGTGCTATCTAGTGTAGTATTGTCGTTCTCTTGCCAAAAATTGATTAGATGAGCTCTTTGTAAAAATTATGATGACTGGGAAAATATGGGCAAGTTTAATTTCATCAGTTCAGAAAATATGATCTCCTTTCCTAATGGAGTGGAACATAAGAAGAGGAAATAGAGGGCTAAGTTAGTTGCAGTAATTAGGGAACTGGCCAAGAAACTAGAGTTATGGTTACTTAAGACACATTTCCATGAAGTCTGGGCAAAGGAGGTCTCCATTTTACTCAGCTGATAGAAGAGATATAGTTTATAAAGGGGTGAGTACAAAATAGAGAACATTTTGACTGAAGTTTGGTGTTTTACTTTTAAATATGGATTCAGTGTCATTGAAATCTCCAAGTATTAATCTGAACCAGAGTTTTCTGTTCTCAATTTTAATGAGTAAATAGAGCAAAGATCCTTCAGAACCTAAAAGTTACTAACAACGTTAGTTTCCTCAATTTATAATCTATTTAATTGAGATCCATTAGATATCCCAGAGAATCTGAAAGACTACTTGAAGTGGTGGAAAACCAGATTGGGGGAATGTTAAATTTTCATATTAAATACTAATTTTCCCCATAACAAATGTCTAGAAAGGTAATTCTGTTATTTACACAAATAAATATCAAATAGGCAGAACGATAAATACAAAGTCATAGTAAGACTTGGGAGAGGAATTTCATTTTCTTGATGAGGTTCTGATTAAATTTAATAAGTTTTATAAAATAGATGAAATTCGCCCTGAGAATGGAAACATTGCTTACAATTGTAGAAGCTCTAGCTTTTTGAAGAATTAGAAAGTCAGAAGGTTTTAAAGACTCATTACCATAAATCCTAAAATAGAAAGATGTGACAAAGCTCAAGTTCTAAAGTCTGGTTTTACACTTTTCAGAGACAAAATAATTTTATTTTATTTTTAAGTAAAAACAACATTGTTTAATATCATTTAAAATGGTCTATTATTACATTAGTTTGAAATAATGTCATAATCTTGTGCATTTGTTTCTAGAGCATACTAAAAGCCTTAAGGTATAACACCCACAATGGGTCTTATGTACAAGAGTTATTGAAGAAATGATTCCTGCTTTCTTATATGGTGTAGAACAGATAACAATATGTTGTGGTCCAGAGGTTCTTTATATCAGATTCTTTACTTGGTTAATGAAGAAGATAACAGTAAAGAATATGATGCACTTAGAGTAAACAGAGATGATAAAACAGAAATGCCACGAGGGTCACCTGGGTGACTCAGGTCATGATCCCAGGGTGCTGGATTCCAGCCCCATGTGGGGTTCCAGGTTTACAAGGGAGTCTGCTCCTTCCTTGCCCCCCCCCACTTCCCTCTGCTAGTGTGCACATGCTCTCTCTCTTTCTCTCTCAAATAAATAAATAAATAAATAAATAAAATCTTACCCAAAAAATGCCATCAGGTAGAGACAGTGTTTATGTTGTAATTAGTCATATTCTGGGTATTGATATTGCTTATTTTAGTATCAACCACGTATAGCCAGTGTAAATTACCAAAACTTGTATGTACCCTACAATGTTGAGTTTCTCAAAAACTCTTCAAGTAGGTATGGATAAAATTATAATCTCAGTTATAGAGATGAGGTATCTCATTCTCAGAATATTACATAGCCTCCCCAAGGACACCCAGTCAATACATGAGCCACTCTATTTTTTTTTTTAATTTCTAGCTATTAGGACTCATTAGTTTCTGTAACGTATGCATAAAGGATAAACTTATAAAATTTTTGAAAGAAAATTCAGGACGACATCTTCACAAAGTAGCAGTAGGCAAAAAATTTTAGATGGGATACCGATTTTTAGATGGGATAAATCAGATTACATCTAAATTCACATCCTTTGTCCTATCAGAAGATATCATTGGGAAAAATAATTAGCAAGTCAGAGACAGAGATTATTTACAATATGTATATTCTGCAAAGACTTATGCCCATAGTATATGAAGAACTATCGTAATTCTATAATAGAAAGACAAACAACACATTAAAAATGTAAAATACTGGAAGAGACAGTTCATGCATAAGTGAAGAAAATGGCCACAAGCACATGAGATGTGCTACTACCTTAACCATTCAGGAAATGCGAAGTAAAGCCACAATGAAATACACACTCATCAGAATGAGTAAACACATTTTTCTTAAAAACCATGATATGAAGTGCTGGTGAAAATGTGGAGCCACTGGAACTCTCCTACCTTGCTGGAGAGAGTGCAAAACGATACAACTTTAGATAAAAGTCTACCTTTTTTTTTTTTTTAGTTACACATACACCAACCATACAATCCTGCAATCCCACTGCTCAGTATTTTACATGAAATGAATAAAAAATATATGTCTACACAAATATTTGCGTAGAGTTGTTTACAGTATCCTCATGCATACTAGTCCAAACCTGGAAACGACACAAATGTCCACGAAGACATTTGTTGTGTAAATAAATAGGGGTGTGTGTGTGTCAAATCACTGCAGTGCACAACTTTAAATGCCTTACAATTCTATATGGAAATCGTACCTCAATAAAGATTAAAAAATAAGGTGAGGTAGCTCCATACAATAGAATACTATTTGTCAGTAAAAGGATTATGGTAATGATGCCCATGGCAAAACGGATGAATCTCAAAAACATTTAGAACAAATGGGCCCTAGAGACAAAAGATTATATGATTCCACTTATATGAAAATCTAGAAAACTCCAATCTTTTCTCTTGTGTGAGAAAGTAGAATAGCCCGGCGTCTGGTTTGGGGTAGGAATTCCCTGGGATTGGGCACAGGCAACTTTGAGTGATGGAAATGTTCTGTATCTTGATCATGGTGTCAGTTTCAGAGATATACACATTTGTCAAAACTCATCAAAGTGTGCGCTTAACCTACATGCACTTTGTTATATATAAATTGTACATCAACAAGTTTATTAATAAAAATGTGCCATATTGCACTGTGATATGCACTTTACCACAGAATGGAACTGTGCACTGTTTTAGACCTCAGATTATTTATCTATTGCTATAAAACAAACATCCCCCAAATTTAGCGGCTTTAAACAATATGCATTTATTATTTCACAGAGCATGTCTGGGTCAAAAACCTGGGAGTAACTTAGCTGGGTGGTTTGGTTTCAAGGTCTCATGAGGTTGCTGTCAACTGCTTGGCTGGGGCTATAGTCACGCAAAGGCTTTATTGGAGCATAGGGAGCCATGCCCTAGATGGTCACTAACTTACCTGGGAATACAAAGCTAGCCTTGGTTATTTACAGAAACCTCAGACTTCTGCCACATGGACCACTCCATAGGGATGGTTGAATATAGTCATGACATGACAGTTATTTTTCCCCCCAAAAAGATCTAAAAGACAGAAAGGGCAAAGCCAGAGTATCATTTATATCCTATTCTCAGAAGTCATGTGTATCATTTCCACGATATAATATTGGTTATACAGGTTAGCATCATCAGTGGTGGGGAGGACTGCTACCCACAAGTATGATACCAAGAAGCCAGAAGCAGAGCATCACTTTGGGGACTGACTCCCACAGGTCTCTGCTCAAAAGCATCAACAGTCCAAGCATGCAATTTTTTTTATATATAATGTACATTAATTGATCATATTTAATTTATTTTTATGCACTGAGTATCTGATAGCTTTTAAGTCCCTGAACACTGTTCCATGGGAAATTTCAATGGCATTCTCATCAAATGGGTCATTTGTTTTTAATGTATATAATTTCATTGTAATTGATGGATACTGAGTCAAATAAAGTTGTATTTATTATATAGTTGAAGTTGGGTTATGGGCAAAAAGGGAATAACACCCAAAGATGTCAGTCTCTCTCTTAAACTCACTGATAATCAGCAGTCAACCTGGGAGTAAAGTTCAAGTGCTCAAATTTCCAGTTCTCTTTCCAGAAGGATGTCAAATCAAGTAATAGGTTTATCGTTGGTATTATCTTGAATACTCTTACCACTGTACTCAAATGCCCTGTATCGTTTACTGGCATGATTTGTCATTCTCTAAGCCATATTACAAGTATTCCTCAATGCCCATCTTTAATTTTTTTAAAGAAACCATTTCTGTACAATACTTGATTGTGTATATACTTTCTTTCATATATATCCCACTCAACACTACAATAATCTGATGATGTAGGTCAATGTTTATTTCCCACCTTTTTAAGGTGGGAATTGTGAGTCTTTGAAGGGTTTTATTTAAACTAGTAGAGATTACACATATTTTCAAAGATAGAATCAGGACTCATCGCCAGAACTTTTGATGCCAAATTCTAGACTTTGATTTTATTTTATTTTATTTTATTTTTTTTTAAAGATTTTATTTATTTATTTGACAGACAGAGATCACAAGTAGACAGAGAGGCAGGCAGAGAGAGAGAGGGAAGCAGGCTCCCTGCTGAGCAGAGCACCCGATGTGGGGCTCGATCCCATGACCCTGAGATCATGACCTGAGCCGAAGGCAGAGGCTTAACCCACTGAGCCACCCAGGCGCCCCTAGACTTTGATTTTAAAGCAACATACTTTTCACATATAGGTTCTCTAGTTTCTCTCTTCTGATACTTGGTGCCTTGGTTTTTTACCAGTAGCACATAGGAGAGACTATAGATTGATTTTTAATCAGCTATCTCCACGTGAATATCAAGAATGAAATTAGCTGTTTGACATGGTTGTATCTATCAGTGGTAGTTTCACTTTACTCATTAAATGTTTATCTAGCATCTAATGTATGTCATTTACTCTCTGAGAATACATGGAGCATAACCTGGCCCTAACCTCAAAAATGCAAAATTACAAAGAATATTTATTGAATCCCATGTACTATCACACAGCTGCAGTGATTATGACTGTTTTGCAAATCTTATTTGACACATCTCTCTTCTATTTCAAAAATATGGTTCTTTCTCTTTACAAATTTGTAGGACAATGTTTGTGCCCTAGCAATTTCCAAAGTTGACCCAATGTATTTTGGGTGCCATCATGAATTAAAAGGTTAGCAATTATTTGGATGTGATTTAATTCATTGTAGTCCATATATATTTTTTAATGCTCAAATCATCTCATTTCAAAGCATTGAGCGATCCTTCAAGTTGGTGCTCACATCCCTTCCGGTTGGCCAAGGTGATCTTTGATAAAAAGGCTACTATTTAACATATGGAACAGTTATGTGAAACTAGAACCCAGTGTGCTGTGTTTGTGCTGAGGTGTAGAAAGGAGGAGTGAATACCAGATCCCAGATTTCCTCTCTGAAGGTGTTTGTAAGTTGACTCTGTCAATATGTTTCCAATGAGTCAGTCAACAGGCAGAAGACTTAGTTTAAAAAAGGGAGATGCAGTTTGAGGAAGTGTAAGGTAATCAATGTAGAAGATGAACAAAGTGAAACAAGTACAAATTGGCAGTTCTCAGGACAGCCTAACTCACTAACATGTAGAGTGAATCACACCGCTAAAGGTATGCAGGTGTATATAGTAGTGTGGAAACCATGGGCTGTTAAGTGTGAGCTGTGCATTCAGACAGACTTTTCTCCAAAAAGTTCTATACAAAAAGGGCAACGAATGAGTGACCTTTTGGTGGAATAAACCAACAAACACTGCCTCAGCCAGGTGGTCAGACTTAGCGTCCATAGTGATGGCTCATGGAACTCTATGTATCCTAGACCCTGTGTGATGAGATGGCTGTGTATAAAGGTATAATTAAACATATATACACAAACATAATGGAATATGTAATTGAAATTCTACTTCCCTTGTTGCCCAAATACACTCTAGGAGACATAAAAACATGAGAAAGATTTATTTAATTATTTGAGAGAGAGAGCGAGATGGAGAGAGAGTCTTAAGAAGGCTCCATGCAGTGTGGAGTCTGACACAGGGCTCAATCTCAGATCTGGAGATCATTACCTGAGCCGAAATCAAGAGTCGAACAGTCAATGTTTCAGGCACCCAGCCACCACTACATCAGCGTTTTTGTTTTTGTTTGCTTTTATTTTTGTAGCAACACAGAGTTATTTTGTAATCAACCCCAAAACTAGTTAACAGGAGAAGACAGACAAGTTGTAACATACCCTAGAATACAATTTAGCAAGAAGAAAAAAAAAAAAACACGAAAGGTGATACCAATACTTGCAATGACAAGGATATATATATGTTTTTTTAAAGATAGTGGAAAAGAAGCCAGGCATAAAAATTCACACTGTCCGACTCCATATACATGAACCGTAAGAGCAGAGAAAGTCAGGCTGTTCTGATAGCAATACGAACTGTGGTGGCTCAGCAGGTTTCAGAGTCACAGAAAGGGGCCACGAGGGAAACTTCTTGGGTAAGTGAATCAGCATGTTGCAAGGACGTTAGTTCTATAGGCACCTGCCTTTGTTAAAATCTCATCAACATGTATAAAGACCATGTGTTAAAACTGTAAGTTTTGCCTCCTATATATGAAGATTAAACCTGATATTGTACTGAGTGCTAAGGACTCCATTTTTCTTTAGACATCTTCCTGCCCTCACAGAGTTCCACTGCACTGAAGATGTATCTGGGGGTGAGTATGAGTTGGGGGGACAGGAGTGACTCACCACCCCAGGGATTAATGCTGTATTCACAGAGGAAGAAAATTTGTAACTGAGCCCAGAAACGTTAGTGGGAGTTTGGCAAAAGAAGTAAGAAATAAAGACATAAATAAAGGGGCATATTTGGGGCTGCAGTAAAATTCCAGGGTTGTGGAGTGAGCATCTGCATTTGTGAGCTATGAGCAGGACTCCCTGGAGAAGCAGGGGCAGCCCTGGAGGGAATCAGAACCTGCCAGGGAAGGTAATGGGGCCATGTAGCTTGTAGCAGAGAGCAGTAGTGAATAAAATCAGTTTGGTGTTCAGGGGACCTCTTGAGGGGTCATGGGAGCCCCATGAGGGGTTGATCCTGAGGTCAATACTCACCATCATTAGAAAGAGAGGCTCCATGTATCCCACCCTGGAAGCAAATCTTGTCCCAGGAAGAGACAGTTGATGTCCAAAGCATGGATTCGCCAAGAAGTTTATGACACCTGGGAATGAAACCCTGCCTTGTCCATCAGGAACTGTCCGCAGAGATAATGTGTTCCTGTGGTGTGTTAAATTTCCTTGAATCTTCATCTTCTTAGACCAACCAACTTCTAAATCAGAGATTTATAAATCAAAGATGAAAAATCCTTGGCATGCGGACTGCCTGCCCATTATTCCTCAAACCACCATTAGGAAGGAACCTTGAATCAATCACAGTACTTAGTCCCAATGTCACCTTGGGTTTTTGTCACAATTGTGCTCCAGGCCACTGCTTCCAAGTGATCCAAGGAACTTTGAAAAATAGTAATGATGATGGTAAGAAAAAAATAAGAGGAAAATCATGACAATAAAATAAATAGCAGTAAACAACAGGTAGCTTGTCTTGATAGGCGTCTGGCAATTCTCAGCCTGGTCATCTTTCAAACCCTTAGCAACCACTCAGGTTCATTATGTCTTTTTTCCCATCTTCAAATAGGACAACTGAGTCTCAGAATGATTGTGATTGCTCGAGATCATACATTCAATAATTTAGGGGTGTATGGATGTGAACAATTTTAATAGTCCATGTGAATGCTTAAAAATTTTTTTTAATATAGTTTAGATTTACAGAAAAGTCATATAGTTCAGAGTTCCTCCAATACCTCAGGCTTTTATTTGTATGCATATATGTCTATTTCTAGTACAATTCATCCCTCCTTGTAGAAATGATCTATCATTTCCATTTCTATTTCCATTCAGCACCAAGAACTTCCCCTAGTGTTTTATGTAATATTTTTCAGGTGACGGTAAATTCTCTGATTTTCTTGAGTTAAACATGCCTTTATTATTCTTTCACATTTTTGAATAATATTTATATCGGACATTTGATGAATTCTGGGCTGATAGTTTTGTGTGTGTGTATGTGTGTGTGTGTGTGTGCGCGTTTGTGTTTTAATTGCTTTAAGATGTCGTTCCATTGTTTTTTTCTTATCTCTTACAAAACGTCAATTATTTTTTTGTTTCATAATTCCTTGCAGTTAAAAACCCAGCCATTTTTGACCCTATCATTGTCAGTGGCTATGCCTAAGTGTGATTTTAGCACTTTCATGTTGCTATGAAGTTTAGATTCTTCGTAGATCTGTAGATTGAGTTTTTAAACCAAATTTTTGGTGTTTTTAGTAATTAATTAATCTTTCTCCTATCCTACCACTTCTCTCCTCTCTTTCTAGAACTCCGATTATAAGCATGTTGAATTTTATATTATCTCATGGGTCATCCTTTTTTCTATTTTTTCTTATTTGAAGATTTGTGTTGATCTGCCCTCACATCTACTGGCTTTTTCTTCTATGGCTTTCAATCTGGTGCTTAGACTCAACATTCTAAATTTCATTTTAAATACACTATTTTTCAGTTATAAGCTTTCTTTTTAGGATCTTTTTTATAGCATTTTTGGGGGTTCACAACTTTCTCATTGTATCTATCCTCCCATTTAAGACCTTCAACATATTTATGATAGCTATTATAAAGTCTTTGCTTACCAAGTCTAACATTTGTGTCATCTTTGTGTTTATGTTGGCCAATTATTTTCCTTGATCAGAGTCTCTGATTCCAAGCCTTTCTAGATCTTTTACATTCTTTATATTGAACACTGTGAATGATTACTTGTAGGGGCTCAAGATTGTGTTGTCTTTCCTTAAGGTATATTATGTTTTGCTCTGGACTGTTACTGAGTTACTGCTGTCTATTCTTGTTTATGGTTGGGTACTATTCTTTATGTCAGGTTGACCCTTAGTCCTAGATTGTGACTTTTATTCTATAACATAGTCCTTCTTCTGCAGTATGACTTTTTGAGACCCTCAACTCTATCACTGATGTGCTCATTGAGAATTTGCTATACTGCTAGGCCAGAAATATGGTATCTTCTATCTCTGCAAGACTTTCAACATCTCTGCTCAGAGCTCAGCCTTGCAGCTACCACTCTCCATTAGACACTGAAAAGTTTACCTGATGTAATACAGGACAACTGCTGGCCAAACACCTGTGGACATGCCCTTGTCTGTGTCCTCACCCAAGCTCTCTCCCCTCCAGTATCCAGTCCAGCATATGAAAGTTGCTTTAGTAGCCTTAAACTCTTGTCTCTGCTTCATCAGCTCAGTGAATCTGTCATTCTTGGTTTGGACCCCACCCAATGACACTACTCTCCAGAAAGTATCTTCAGGCAGAAAGAGAGGCAAACATGAGACTCATCTGATATGTTCCTATTTTCTTCAGGATCAGAGTACTGGGCTACTGTCCTATTGCTCAAAACTTGAATATTCTCTACAATTTTATAGTTGATTATGGTTGTACCCTAACCATGGTGCTATAGTAGCTTCTACATCCTGACCAGAGGTAGAAGTCTATGATTTAGGTAAATTACTCCAATAAAGGAGACATCCTCAGTGGCTTTGGTAGAATTACATCAAAGTAGGAATCATTAGAGAATCCTAATGAAGTATGGGGGTTACATCTCACATTCCTCAAAGGCTCCTAGTCAGCTCAGGCTGCCATAACAAAATACCATAGATTAAGGGGCTTAAACAACAAAAGCCTATTTTCTCACAGCTCTGGAGGCTGGAAGTTCTAGAATAGGGCTCCAGGTGAGGACTCTCTCCTGGCTTGCAGACAGCTGTCTTCTCTTTGTGTCCTCTCATGGCAGAAAAAAAAAAAAAAAAAGAGAAATTAAGTTTTCTGGTGTCTCTTCCTATCAGGCCACTAATCCCATTGTCTGACTCTAATAACCCCCGAAAGGCCCCATCTCCTAATAATATCACATTGGAGGTGAGCGCTCAGCATATGAATTTAGGGGGAGACACAAAAGTTTGGTCCATAATAGAGAACCGAGATTGGTACAATTTCACACACAGGGAGATGCAGTACCGGAAGTTTAGTAAGTTTAGTAAAATAGTTCAGAGTATATACCAAGAGAGCAGGGAAGAATGATCAATTTTAATAGTTTAGGGAAGATGTTATGAAAATGCAAGAATTTGGATTGTTTCAAAATGTGAAAAAGCGGCAGGAAGATAAGGTCAAGTGTAGAAAGTAGGCTTTAGGAAATTATGTGTAATATTTGAGGAAACTGAAGTTAAAGATACCATCAACTTTTTTAAAAGATTCATTTATTTATTTATTTGAGAGAGAGTGAGGGAGAGAGAGAGAGAACAAGTAGGGGGAGTGGCAGGCAGAAGGGGAGGGAGAAGCAGGCTCTCTGCTGAGCAGGAAGCCTGATGTGGGGCAGGACCCTGAGATCACGACCTGAGCCAAAGGCAGACACTTAATCAACTGAGCCACCCAGGTGCCCCAGCTTTTGTTTTTGACAAGCAAAATCCATAGCCTCAGTCCCCACTCTGATCATCTGTTTAGGTTTGTACATTCCCTTATACCAATACTTATTATTTTCCATGTGGATGTTTATGTGTTTTTAAGGTTTTCTCAGAGCATGAGTGTATAGATTCAAGTATATGCACGTGGATTACCTCAGCACTTTGAGTATCACTGGGTCTTAATTTTAAAACACAAAAACCCATTATATGCATTTGTATTTATAATACATTGATATGTCTATACACACAGTTCTAATATGTAGATATATATCCGTACCTGCACATAAATACATGAACTATTCATATATATTGCACATACATGTGTATGTGCACATATCCTTGCTTCATGGCTTAGCTCTGGTTGGAAATCTGGAACAATGTATATATACAAATTTACATGCATCAAGAATTTCAACATAAGTGACACACTAAACAAGTCTGAATTAGAGCATATAGAAAACAGCACACTTTATTTTGTTATTCTCTTGGGAGGAATTATCTAGCTATAATTGTGCATCAGAACTACCTTAGTGCTTTAGGTTATGTTACAAGCAAATGTTGCATTTAGAAAAACAAATGCCATTTTATTAGTTGTTTGGGGAATAATTTGCTCTCCTCAACACGTTCCTTCTGAGGAGTCTTCCTTATTGCTCATCGTATTCTGTTTATGGTAAGTCAGACACTTGTTCCTGCCAGAACACAAATGGCTTGATAAGATGTTTAACTGTGTATCTGCAACACTCCAAAACTGTCCTGTGCTTATGTGAGCAGATGGCAGCACTCAGATCTGCCCACCAACAAGATCTGATGGAGGATCTAACCTCTGTGAAACTGACTCCCACACCTCTGCGTGAAGCTTCTGTGTCACTCCAAGATTTTCATTCTGTGTTTTTTTATCTGCCTGATGAACCTCGCCAACTGGGTGCTCAACCAGCCTCTCAAGCCCATCCTGTCTGCAGCTGAATTTACCACCATTGCTTCCCTAATTCCTTATCTTCTCCAATTTATGGCACCATCACCACTTTTATTGTCAGACTCTAATGTATGTAGACTTCTTTTTGCAACCAGTCAAAATTTCTGGTTCAGATACTAATTTCCTGTATCTCTTAATTAATCTCTTATGCTCAACTACACTCACTCTTTCCTTTGATGGATTTCAGAACATTGTCTGTTCACATGTGTGATAACCAGAGACGATAACCAGGTCAGGATGCACAGGTGGGAACCTCCATTCAGCCACTGGTGAGTTTTTTTACTTTTAGTTGGTTATTCCACATCCCTCAGTTCTCTTTTTAGTAAAGTGATAGTGAATTAAACCACTTACATTTCCACTTTGGAAAACTGTGTGGAGGTTCCTGAAAAATAAAAAACAAAAAAAAAAAAAATAGAGCTATCGTATGACCAAGCAATTGAGGTTTTTGAGGAAATTGGGGAATTTACCCCAAATATACAGATGTAGGGAAAAGAAGGGGAACAGACATCCCAATATTCATAGCACCAATGTCCACAATAGCCAAACTGTGGAAAGAGCCAAGATGCCCTTCAACAGATGAATGGATAAAGAAGATGTGGTTCATATATCCAATGAAGTATTACTCAGCCATCAGAAAGGAAGAATACCCAACATTTGCATCACCATGGGTGAAACTGGAGTTTATGATGAGTGAAATAAGTCAAGCAGAAAAAGTTAATTATCATATAGTTTCACTTATTTGTAGAACATAAGGAATAGCATGGAGGACATTAGGAGAAGGAAGGGAAAAATGAAGGGTGGGAAACCGGAGGGGCAGATGAACCATGAGAGACTATGGACTCCTGGAATTAAACTAAGGGTTCAAAGGTGGGGGAGGTGAGCCCAGTGATGGGTATTAAGAAGGGCACATATTGCATGGAGCACTGGGTGTTATACACAAACAATGAATCATGGAACACTACATCAAAAACTAATAATATACTGTACGGTGACTAAAATAACATTAAAAATCTTATGTTTCTTAATTTCTTAAAAGCATATTCTGATTTACTGAGTATGAAAATATGCAGTTATAGAAGACACAAAAGGTATGGATAAATATAAGGAAAAATAGGTATCACCATGCATTTATTCAACAGACACATTATTTACTGTGTCAAAAGCTGGTAAGCATTTGGGAGAGAGGGATAAATAAGATAGGCTGATTCACTGACCTTACGAGAGGGACTATCTTGCAGTGGGAAACTGTTATTTTTGTAAACATTTTTTTCAAAAAATTATATATATATATGTATATATATATATAGCTTATATATTCAATATATGTATTATATATTTAGAAAATATTTGAACAAATTATTTTATCTTGTTTTGCTTATCTATGGTCAAGACATATATTTAATGTAGGTTTTATATATATATATGTATATATATGTATATATACACATATATATATATACACATACGAACACATGATATTTTTTCATCCTACTTTGTTTTTCCCTTAACATCAATTTAATCATTTTCACATATCTTTGGTTATATTACAGTTTTAATAATTGCCCTATCTTCAGAAAACAGATAGGCCTATAAAACAAAGCATTTTCCAATCGTTAAGTATGTATATTATTTATAATTATTTGCCCCTGTGAATAATATGAGGATGGATATGCTTTTACATGAATTTCTAAATGCATCTCTGAGTAGTTGATTAAGGTACAGTCAAAATAAATTAATATTTGTAGACACCAAATATATTCTAGATCGCTGCTAATAGAAAATTAATGTAAGCCACATATGTAATTTCAAATTTTCTAGTGGCCACACTTAAAAAAAGTAAAAAGAAATGAGTGACATTAATCTTTATTGTTTTTAACCCAATATTTCAAAATATCATTTCAACATATAATCAATCTAATGTTAATAGCATAACCATATTTTTCTTTCTATTATACTAAGCCCTCAAAATTAGATGGTATTTTATATTTAGATCATATCTCAGTTTGGGCAGTTGGGATCACATTTCAAATACTCAATAACCACACACAGCGGTTTCTCTTAGCCGTCAATTCTAGTCTCCATAACTAGAATGAAAGCTATTTCAAGAATTTAGCAGAATTATTTTAAGAATTTGCATTTATAGTTATACTCCTAGTTCCTATAACAGCATCTCATCCGTACACAAACACAATAAATAATTTCTCTAAAGAATGAATGAATGAGTGAATGAATGCATGACTAATAAAATAGATTTCAAACCCAATTTGAACCAATTTCAAATCCTGTCTGCACGACTGTTGATCCCCATCCCTCAGTGCACACTCTACTCTGGTTTTTCAGCTGGATGGATAAATACTGACATGTCACTATTATTTTATATTTTTGTTTCTTGTTTACATGATTTTGGACATATTTTCCATAGAATAATCGACCATTTGCCTTTTTCATTCTCCTTGAATTTCAGCTCCACTTCCAATTCTTTAGTGGGAATATTTCTACTGTTTATAAAAGCTGTGTGTACCTTATGCATGTATGTATCTACTTGTGCACTCATAACATTGCCTTCCTTCTTTGGTGAACTTTTTTTGTGTGTGAATTTTGTTTATATTTTAAATTTGGTCATGATAGATTTTGGCTTGTAACATTAAAGAGATATCATTAAATATTCCCAGATTTTGTCTATTCTGTGCTTCCTTGATAACTGAAAATATTGATTACTGTATCCTATCTGATTTTTGAGTGGAAAATTAACTCACATGCCAAGTTCAGAAAAATACAAAGCAAATTCAGAAGAAATCAGTTTAATTCTGGACCCTCTTTTTTTCTTATTCTATACCTTCTAATTAGAAATCTCATCCATTCACTTTGCTTTGAATATCAACTACATGTCTCCAGTTCTAAAGTCTTACTGTCTACCTAAATCAGACTCCTTGGGTCCATAACCTCATTGCAGTCTTTCTACCAGGGATCTGCACCTGAGTATTGTGTGGATACTTTACTAATGCTTGTCCAGTATTGACAACCTATCCCAACTCTGTTATGCTTTACCTCAAGACCAACACCACCATTTAGTTGAGTGAGAAACATGACACGCTGACCTCCTCTTACGTCTCTCTATGCATTGCACAGCCCCCTCTTCCATATCTTCAACCTTGACCTGTCTGAGTCTTTCAGTATCCTCCCCAAAAACATCACCCTTACTTTTGGCCACTGCCACTTTCTCTTAGGATTTTTACAGTGGTTTCCTAAGAACTTCCCCTGCCTTGAGTCTGACATGACTTCTAATGTCTTCCAAGACCAGATCACTAACAATATTTGTAACCTAATTTCTTATGCTTTTCCCCATTTCACACAGTGGTTATCTAATTTTTGAAGATCATACAGTTAATATAATTTAAAACCAAATCTGGTTGTAAAATGCAGAGGTTGAGAAACCCCATTTGTAAATTTTATGTGTGGGTCTATGATCCATCTGAATTAAATTTTTGTCATGAAATGAAATAGGGAATAATGTAATTTTTTATCACTGTTTCTTAAAAACTTTTTCCTTTCCCCATAAATTCCTTTGGCCATTCTTTCCAAACATTAATTACCCCAAAACATGTGGGTCTATTTTTCATCCCTCCTGTCTCATGGACTTTAACTTTTTGCCTATTGTTTATCAATTCCACATCATTTTGATTAGTCTACATTTATTTTATGTCTAATTAGTCAAATAAAATCAACTTTACTAAATAGTCTAATTAAATTAACTTTTTTCCCCCAAGTTTGTTTACATTTCCTGATAACTTTGAGTGTAAGCTTCTTAATTTCTGTAAAAAGGAATTTTGACTGGGATTATATGGAAATTATAAATGAATTTGGGGAAAACTGACATCTTAACAACACAGTGCATTGTGATCCATAAATATAGTGCATCTCTTCATTTAGGTGTTCAAATTAGTCTCCTCAAAATTTTGTAGCTTTCAGGCTATAATCTCAAAACTCTTTTGTTATTCTATTCCCTAAATGTTAAACTTATTTTTTTTTAGCTACATTATATTAGGTCCCTTGTCCTTATTATTTCAATTTGATGCCATTATAAATGATATTTTTAAATTTTTAGTGTCCAGTTGTCCATTGACAGTGTTGATTTCTGTATGATTGGATTTGTATCCTGCTACCTTTTAAAATTCTCTAGTTCCTTATAGTAGTAATCTAAGATAGATTTCTTAAGATTTTCCATGTACTCAAACATGCCATCTGCAAATAAAACAAGTTTCATTTCTTTCTTTCTCATCTTCCTGCCTTTTATCTTTTTGTTCTTGTATTAACACACTAGCCAGGACCTCCAGTTCAAAGCTGACCAGAATTAATGTGACTGAACATCCTTGCTTTTTCCTGATCTTAGGGGGGAAATATTCAAGCTTTCACCATTAACTATGACGCTAGCTGTGTGACTTTAAAGATGCCCTTTACCGGGTTGGGGAAATCGGCTTATATTATTACTTTATTAGAATTTTTATCATGAATTAGTTACAGATTTTGCTAAATGTGTTTTTTTTTTCTTTTTGGATCTCTAAGATGATCATATGATATTTTTCTCTCTTATTCTTCAACGTAGTGAATTACACTGATTAGTTTTTGTCATGATAGATTACACTTTAACATTTCATTCCATTCAAGTGGCTCATGTTTTGTTAAAGATTATTTTAACCATACTTCTAAAATAATTGGTGTGCAATTTTGTTTTTTTCAATATTTTTATGTTTTAATACCATTTATCTATGTAGGACTCCATTACAACTGAATGAACTCAGTGCCTGGACATTATGTGGGTGAATCCTGGGGGTACTTTTGAAAGCTGCTGGGAAAGCATTGCCCATTGTCTGTCAATGTCTTCTTGCAGCTGTAGCCAGGAAATAGGGATTTGTCTTCCCTTCCGCCATTCACAGCTCACTGAAGTACCTTTAGTTAGAAGAATCGAAAAGAAACCTCTTTAGTAAGGAAGCCAGGGAAATGTATTTTCCAAGATTTTAGGTCTCCAAAAAAGAGAGAGAGAGAGAGAGAGAGAGAGTAGGATGTTGCATATAAATTATTCAATTCATATTCCATCCATAATTTTATTAATCTGGGTTTGATGAGAAAAACAAACATACCTCTAGTTTTTGTTTGTTTGTTTGTTTGTTTTTTGAGAAGTAACAGGTTTCATACATAAATGAGAAGGGTTAGAGTGAGCTGTGAATGGCGGAAGGGAAGACAAATCCTTATTTCCTGGCTACCGCTGAAAGAGGACATTGACAGACAGTGGGCAATGCCTTCCCAGAAGCTTCCAAAAGTACCCCCAGCAGTCACCCACATAATGTCCAGGCACTGAATTCACTGTGTCCTGTAGTTGATTAATTTCCTGGTGTCTTGAGGCCAGTGGAGTCTTCACTGAACTTTGCTCCTCCAACCCTTCTCATTTACGTATGAAACCTGTTACTTCTCAAAAAAACTAGAGATATGTTTGTTTTTCTCATCAAACCCAGACTAGTAAAATTAGTCTGATAACTTACCACATGTTGTCAGGATATACGCAACAGCAGGTTTGCTGTGTGGTTGGAAGGAGGCATTCTATAGAGTCTCAGATTGTACACTTATTAACAATCCTAAACTTGATCATGTGGTTGATTCTACACCTTGGATAATCTGGCCAGTTCTTCTCTTGGGGAGAGAAGAAGATGAGGGAGTGAAGCTCACGTTGCCTCCCTCCTTACCCTTCCCTGACTTTCCTTAAGGGAGAAAGAGCGACATCTCCCTGGAGAGATGAGAATGACCATCAGTACTGATGGTGGCCAGACGAGGTGCCTGCTTAGCTGTTGGCCATTTGTGCTTTTTCTCTCCCATGATTACCTTATTTGTATAATCTCTCCCTTTCTATGAACATCAAACATCCATTAGGGTAGACCCTCTTCTCAGAACCTGGAACAGTGACTGGCACAGACTGTTCAATAACTATTTGAAAACTGAATGAAGGAATATTCAGTTGGGAATTTTTTAACTGATCAGAGTATTGAAATTCAACATCACTTTAGACTTCATACATCTCTGCTTGCTACTCCAGTTCCAGAAACACTACAGGACGAGGGACATTAAAGTCATTCCAAGGTAATAAGGAGATCAGAAGAAGGTGACATTTGACATTGCTCTTTTGGTAAGAAAATGCTGACTGAAAGCAGCTTTGTTATTCCGCACAAAGTGTCTCTCGTCTCCATCTCCAGGCATCCTGGGACTATACCTCCCTGAGCCATTGTAACCAGACCGTACCACTAACACCTAGGGGGAGTAGTTTAAATACACAGTGATGGATATGGCTGCAGTCCTGAGGTAATCTGACACTTCTTTGCCAACTGAGTATTTCAAAGAATCAAATATTTAATGAGTAAGTCACAGTTTCTGAAAACCTATCATGAGAGATGAAGTTACGCCAGTCTCTCAAGAGTGATGGAGTGATAATATAGTTACCATGTGGCTGGTTTTGCTGACCTTGTGTCTGGATTCACCCACCATTGGTTACTCTATAACCCTTGGATCTCTAGTGAGCCCTGCTTTGGGTTTAACTAAGTATAAAACAAGGAGAAATAATCCCAGACATTCAAATTTTATGAATCCAAATTCAAAGCCTAAAGGCTTTTGAAAAGACATTTTAAAACAGAGTTGAATTGGAAAATATTGAATCTCCTGCCTTTTGGCCTCTTGGCAAGGAAGATCATCCCTCAACTAATTAGTAGAAGAAATAAGCCTGAACTTTAACCTACTTACTTTTGGAATTAATCATCCCAAGTCTACCTATTTTAATTAAGTATATTTAAGGCTCACACAAAGGGATTTAATTAGACTTAGATACAGTGCCAAGCTGGGAATCCCAGAAAGGGTACTTATGCCTTAAGAAAGCAAACCATCATGGAGCAGGATTGACCTCATGCCCTCTGAGATGTAAGCTCTGTGTTTCCCTTAAATGTGCAGAAGTTTTGATTTGTTAAACCTGAAAATGTTCTTTTGGTTGATTTTGCCATTTAATTATTTTTAATGATGTCTTTGAATTGGAAGGTTATAATGGGAAAGGATCTTAAGTTGTATCTAGTTCAATTCTCTTGTTTTTTCCTATAAGAACATGGGATGTTTTAAAGAGTAAATATCTTGTCTAAGTGGGAGATAAATTGTAGAGTGACAGAGCTCAGCAGATAATTGAATTCTCTAGACTTTAGGACAAGTTGTGCAATTTACCACATTGCACATGGTAAACATTCAGGTGTTATCACCTGTTAACGATGATCTATTCATTATTATTTGTTAATCACTTACTCTTTTTTTTAATAAAGATTTTATTTATTTATTTGACACAGAGAGAGAAAGATCACAAGTAGGCAGAGAGGCAGGCAGAGAGAAAGAGGGAAGCAGGCTCCCTGCTGAAGAAAGAGACCAATGTGGGGTTCAAGCCCAGGACCCTGGGATCATGACCTGAGCTGAAGGTAGAGGCTTAACCCACTGAACCACCCAGGCGCCCCTAATCACTTACTCTTACTGATGGTAAAGATGGTACTGGAAATGGAGCTATCTCATTTTCAAAAACCACAGCTTGCTTAAGAATTGTTTGGTTAAAATACTACTGAAGTCAAACTTGACTCTTTGATTAGTCACCTTTTTAGGAATAATTCATGATTAAGTGGAAGACAGTGCCGCTACCTTCAACAAATGTACCATGTAGCTGTTCCTTTGAGGCCAAAGCATGTAAAGAATATAGAAGATGTGAAATTGGGAGAAGACATTGAAGGCTAAGAATTATCAAATTTTCAGATTACACAAGGTTGGGGGATCAAAGTTAAAATTCTCATAATTTCAGATACTCATTTGGGTATGTAAGGAAATGCGGTACCTATGAACACATAGACCTAACTAAGGCAGAGCCCCGCTGAATCTCAGATTCTGGATGGGGAGGTACTTGGAGTACTTCATGGAAGGTAAGATTTTCTAAATGTGTTTATGAGGAATGCCCACACAATCAGTTTGTAGAGGGAAAGGAAACAAAATTCAAGAGAGAAGGTTTTCTTGGTCTTTGTTTTTATTATAAACTAGGAGTTTATTTTCTTTTTTAGGGCATTTATCACAATCATAATGAGTGTTTCAGCAATCCATTCATTGATTCATGCAGTATATATCCAGCATCTGCTATGTTTCAAGGGTCTCTCCATGTTCTGGGTACATAGATTGAACAATTATGATCTCTGAGTATGTATTCTAAAGCAGAAACTAACTGAGAAATAAGAAATGATAACACATAATATAATGCCAATTAAGAAGTCAGCTCCATGAAGAAAAGTAAGACAAGATGAAGAGGACAGAAGTGACATGGAAACAATTTCACATGGCAGTAACAGAAGTGCTGTCTATACAAAGACCTGAAGGTAGTCAGAGAAGGTGATAAGAAGGCATCTGGGAAAAGGAAGATCTAGACAGAAGGAACAGCAAATGCAAAAGGCTGTGGGACTCGGTGTGGCAGCATCGTGGGAGTGATCATATTAACATTGTGCATAGCTGTCATGTAGAGTGCTAACTTGCAAAAGCCACATGTGGGGCACCTGGGTGGCTCAGTCAGTTAAGCGTCAGCCTTCAGCTCAGGTCATGATCCTGGAGTCCCCAGATCAAGCTCTGCATCAGGTGGGATGTCTTCTTCTTTCTCCTTCTGCCTCTTCCCATATTTGCTCTGTTGCTCCCTCTTGCTCACTCATACTCTCTCTCTCAAATAAATAAAATCTTAAACAAAAAAGAAAAGCCAGATGTTTTTCTAAGCTTCTTTCATATATTAGTCCTTTATATAATCACAGTAACCAAGTGAAATGAATATTTTTATTGTTCTCATTTTATAGATGTTTAAATGGAGACAGAGAAAGTATTAATAATTTTCTCAAGGTCAGGCAGGTGGAAAGTATTTGTCCAATGACTGCAAGTAGAGGCAGAGGAGGGAAAATCCAAACTGCCAGTTGATGGACATGAGACTTGAGTTCTCCAGACTGCAAAAATGGAGAGTAAAGTTAGGAAGAGTGAAATTAGAAGCGGGGAATCAATTTAAGGAAGTTTTGCAGTAATTCTGGCAAGAAATGATGTGGGGCTGATCTGAAGAAGCAGCTGTAGGAGTCGGCAGGATGCAATGGCTTTGAGCAATGTGTAGGAGGTAGAACTTGTAGGAATTGGTGACTTAGAGGATATGAGTGATAAGGATTAGGATAAAGGAAGAGTTTTTAAAAAGATGTGGCAGATTGAAATAATGCAATTTTCTTCCTGATTCTTCTCAAATGATGGGAGTCTTGAATCAGAAATGCTGGACACTTCACTCCATGTTAAAGTCCTAGAATTTTAGTTTCAGAAGGGGTAATATGGATGTTATCATTTTATATCCTTGTTTAAGGATGAAGAGATATAGAGACCCAGTAGGCAGAGTGAGTGACCTGAGGTTATTGGACAGATGAAGGCAGATTCAATGAGGAAAACCAAGTCTCCTCTCCTAGCTCCTATGTTCGGGGGAAACCTAAGTAGTTATGCCATTCAGCACACACTGATTTTTTTCTGAAATCTTTGCATCCTTTGGTGCCATCCCCTGAAGGTCATTTGAATGTCCTGATGAATAATGCTGAGGCTTGTTCATTGATTCTACAATCACCATTTATTCTATTATCACCAATATGGCAGACATCATGTTAGGTCCTGGGATTGTCCTCTCTGGCCCTAAGGCTACCGATACATTTTTCACTGAGTACCTATTGCATTGTTCAAAACACTATTCTCATAGGGTGTGAATTTTAATACCTGGATTCAAGTTCAAGTTCATTTTATGCCAAAGTCCGTGTTTTCTGCCAGGTGGAGAATATTAGTCTGAGAACAGTCTTCAGTCTGTTTTTGCGGTCATTCCTTGCTTCCCTGTTTCTTCTGCCTCTTCCATATCTTATGAATTATAGCTGGCACAAAGTTATTCTCTACCACACTTCCTTCTCTTTTCCTTACAGAAAAGAGGATTTTTTTATTCCTGTACCAGTGCAAATAATGACTTCTTGGAAACAAAGTTCCTAGTAGACACTCAGGGAGTAACTAGCATCCTACACTATAAGAACATCTTGTCTGTAAGCATCACTAAGGGAGTGACAAGGATGGTGCTTGTCATCTGTCAGGGTTGGTATTTACAGATGGTCCTGCCCTCCACAGAGCAGCAAAGCTGATTTTTTTTTTTTTTTTGAGACAGAGACAGAGACAGAGAAAGAAGGTGGGGAAAGGGCAGAGGGAGAGAGGCTAAGAGATTCTTAAGTGGGTGAGCCCGATGTGGGCTTGGTCTCATGACCCTGAGATCATGACCTGAGCTGAAATCAAGAGTCAGATGCTTTACCGACTGAGCCACCCGGATGCCTCCCTGAAGCTGATTTTTATGGAAATTCTAATCTTGGTGGAATCAGGGCATGCCTTCATCAAACCATCTCCCTGTCTCAAATTTATCATCATTCTTTGATGAGGTAATTTTCTTACCATCAATTCAAGCTACCCCTAAGTAGGCTTTCCTGGAAAGAAGATGGGGGAAAGACTAAATGTCAACGTTTTTTCAGTAAATTATATGCAAAAACCTTTAACTACCTCCATAAATGGGATCTGTGATTATTTTGGAATGGGCTTGTAATGGCAACGCTAATGCCTATTTTTATAAGATTCTGCATCAGCCTAACTACGCTCACAGTAAACTTGTCAGATGTCAACAATACGGGAACTCTAATCTAGTTCCCAGGTTTATTAACTGCTGTGCCCTGTGGCATTTTCTCAGAATGACTGTATAACATGGAGCCAGAGGCCGCTTTTACTTCTAACATAAATACAAGAACAACCTTAATAAAACAGATGAATTACACTGCAGTGTAAATGAGACTGTTCTAATGGACTCCGGCGGCGAATGCAGTGAAATAGTAACCAGTGTGATTAGGTTTACTACACCAAAGACAGTGACCGTAAATCATGAGAGGCTGCCAATTTTTATTTTATTTTATTTTACTTTATTTTATTGGTTTTCCCATTCACATCTCTCACCTCTTGAGGGAGCAATTGATTTGCCCACAGACCACAGCTCTGTCTTCTGGAGTCTGGGGTCAGCTTTTTCAGAGCTATGCTCAGAATCACAATACAAATGCAGAGGAAGTCTGCAAAATTTGACAGCACATACATTCTACAAAAAAACTAAGCCCAAGTAGGTGGGCCTGAACCTATGTTCAAGGATGGCTTTGGGGACCAAAGCACAGTCTTACAGAAGTGGTCTGTGGGGGATGAGGGGTTGAGAGACTACCAAGGAAAGTCATCCTGGAAATGCTATTTTGTGCAAAAAAACCTATTTTTTTTTAAAGAGCAGACAGCATAAGCAGACAGCATGGTCAAAGCATTCAACCTACCAGGTAAATGAAGTAATCCAAGTGTAAAATACAAGGCATAAGATGGGGCAGGAGTAACTTCTGGTGGGAAGGTGAGTGTTTGTAAACATTCCTCACTAGAACATCGACAAGAAAAGAAGTAGTGATTTTTCCAAAGGGGAAACAAAACAAAACAAAACAACAACAAAAAAAACAACATCTGTGGGCCCACCAGGGAGAGCTCACACCCCATGAGAAAGCATCAGGGCCACTGGACAATCCTCTCGATACCCAGTTTTAGGGACCGGAGGAAGGACTTGTGAGAAGTAGGGCATGTTGCCCAGCATTGGGTATTCACACGGAAGAGGAGAGCTGAGAAGGGCACAAAACTGGGTTATTTTCCCTAAGTATTGGGGCAAAGGCCACGCGTCGTTGGCAGCACTTCTTTCAGAGCATAATGCATAGCAGAAGAGGACGTTGGCTGCAGGCATCACAGCTAACATCAGGCAGATGCCTGGAGAGACAGCTTGTTTGCGGGGGAGACCTTTGTGGGAATAGCAGTCGTCTGTATGGAGATTGGAGATATCTGCATTTCTACATATTCCCTGCCAGACTAAAAGCTGCTCCAGCATGGGAGCCGTGCCCAGATCATCTCTGCAGCTTGAGACCCATCACAGAACAGAGTACAGAGCACGCGTTCCGTAAATAGGCACCAAATCCTTCGCTGAGGGAAAAAACACATGCTTGGGCAGCACCCAGGGATAGGACTTACCATGAAAAGTTATCTCCATGTTGAATATATCCAGAGCAGAACAGAAGGCCAGATAAGTCATTCTGGTGGCTGTGCTTTGCAAAACAAAGAAGAATGGCCTGCAATTTTGACAGGCACAGGATGATTGGCTGTGTCTCCCTCAAAGAGCATCTGCAGCAGACGATTTGAGAAGGGAAGGAGATGTGCTCTGAAGGCCACATACTGTGGGCCATTTGGAAGGGACTACATGGGCATAAGTTTGTGGATGCCTCTGCTGGGGACTCTGCTGCAGACCACCCAGAACACTGGAAAGGAGAGGAGACATAGCCAGGTTCCAGACCCCATTGGAATCAAAGTAGGTAATAAACACAATTGCCTTAACCCCGGCAAGGAAGCTGGATCACCTCTGTGTCATAACCACAGCACCAGCCCTGCAGACTAGAGGATGTCTAGAATAATTTTCTCTTAATCTAGGTGGGGAAATTCAGTCAGAGGCCAGGATGACCCAAAATAAATGGCAGGCAGATCTGGACTTGAAAATCCAGTCTCCTGACTCATATGTTTCTTAATTCTTTCAATTTTTCATGATTTTTAAAAAATTCTTATATGAAACTTGATGCCACCAGGTGAACTAAGAATCAAAGTTAGAGGCTCTGCTTTCTGTCTCAGGTTTTGTCAACTATATTTAGAAGAGGTAAGAGTAAGTCCTGGTAAAAATGTGATTCCCTCATTTGCTTAATAAATATTTATTGAGTTTGGACTTTGCTTCGGGCCCTTTGCTTCAAGCTGAGATGACTTGTTGTCAGGCTCTCCTTTGATCTACCAATAGTTGTGCTTGTTCATGGATTTAGTGGAAAGAGATGTGAGGATCTGGGGATAAAAGTCACTGACTTTTATCAGTGCAGTTCAAACCCAGGGTTAATTCTGAAGTCATTCATATGAAATACAAATGTGTAGGCTACTTCTGGGTGTGCCAGTGGAGTGAAACCCCCAATAAAGCCAAAAGGGTACTGTGTTACTGTTCTTGGGGCATTCTTAACCCACATCGCAGTGCCTTTGTGTTAAACGGCAGGGTTGAAGGACTTCACCTTCAAGATCAAAAGACAATTGGGAAGTGAGGAAAGAGAATTGTGGGTACCAAGGACGAAGTTGCTGACAAAGACCAAAGTTTAAATAAAACATGTTCGGTGGAGATGAATCAATACTTTATTTGTTAAGGAGAAGTAAAAGTACAAAAAGGCTTGTACAACAGAGCATAAAAAAGTGGGAAATCAATTCTACTTAATTCAGAATGCTTGAAGAGTCACCTATGCCATTATGTATGAATAATTCAGGAACAGGAATTTATTGCAGACACATATTGTTTGGTTTGGATTTAGCACTGGCCCTCATTTGACCTAAATCCTGTAAAGAATGATATTCAACTAATTGAAATAACATTTTTCAAGTAAGACAATGCCTCAGGGGGTTCCAATAATAGAATTTGGACAATGAAGTATCAGATAAAATTTATTTAAATGGTGCAATGTTATAACATGTTAGCTATGATGAGCGAAGATGCCTTAGTTGTCCATTGTCACGGTGAGAAATGAATGGGAAGTAAAGGAGCCCATGGATGACTGCTTTTCTTCCCACTGATGTCAATCATGCCTAAGCAATGTCCCTCATTACTGGGCAGTGCTCACAGGCTAGCCCCATAGACACTGTCAAGAGCAGCCAAATGAAAGCTAAGAAGAATGCAAAGAATCAGGGGCAAACAGAGTATCAGGGCTCCCTACATTGAGTCTAGAGGATACAAGGACTAGTCCAGGGGTGGGAATTTAGAAATGAGGAAGTGGCATTTCCGAGCCAGTGTGATTTCATGCAAAGTCATCCAACCAGCCAGTGTAGAGCTCGAACTCACATGTAGGACCCTTCCTTATCACACTCAGGGCCTCTTGAATCTGGCTTTCTGCTGTTGTTACTTCAAATACAATTAATCCTGCACAGTGGCTTTCTATGCTACGTCATGCCCTGTCCTGAGAACATGATTGATCAAATCCTCATGAGGGAAGAAAATGAAGTCCAGTGGGAAAACTGGATGCATGTCCCAGAGTGTGCAGTCAAGTAAATTCAAGCACCTTTCAAGAGTGCTTATCAGAAGTGACTGTGTGGACAGATTGCCTGCAAGTTGTTACCATGCAGGTTCTGATCTGCTGGGTCTGAGGGAGGACCTTAAAGTCTGCATTTATGACCAGTTTCTAGGTAATGGTTACTAGTGCACAGAATATAGTTTGAGGCACAAGGCTCAGAGTGGTTCTGTTTGCTATTTAGGTGGGGCTAAATAGTTTTATTATTTTTTTTGAAAGAAAAATATGGTAAATCTTTGAAATCATACAATGATGAAGACACAGAAAACACAATAAAAATCATGTCAGGTAACTATTTGCCAGGGTTCTCTAGGGAAACAGAAACAATATGATACGTGTGTATATATGTATACACACACACACACACACACACACACACACACACACGGGGTGGATGGGGAGATAGATTTATTATAGGAAATAGGCTCACACAATTACTGAGACTGACAAGCCCCAAGATCTGTATAGTAAGTCAGCAAGCTAGAGACTCAAGAGAGTCATTACTGCAGTACCAGCTTGAAGACCAGTATACTCAGAAGCACTTCATTCTGAGTCTGAAAGTAGAAAAAAGACCTCTAGCTCAGTTCAAAGACCATCAAGCAGGGGAAATTCCATTTTTCTCTGGGGAGAGTCAGCCTTCAGCTGGGTAGACGAGGCCCACCTCTATTAAGGTGCAATCTGCTTTATTTAATCTACTGATTTAAATGTTAATCTAATCCAAAACAACCTCACAGAAACACCTAGAATAAAGTTTGACCAGATATCTGGACACCTAATGGCCCAGTCAAGCTGACATATAAAACTAATCATCAAAGTAGAATTATCTTGCTGCTAATAAATAGACTAGAGAGAGCACATGCAATTGGCGAGAATCGAGATGGTTTCTTTGTCAACATCTGCCTACAGTTGCCTGACGTTGAGTACATTGGCTTAGATGTGGTTGGGGAGCTCTGTTGATCCTGGGCTTTGCTAGATCCAAAAGAGCAATGGAAATTCCAGAATCCTCTTGGTGTGTTGATATTGCTTTCTTTGAAGTTATCTAGGAAGAAGGGGCCAGGAGATCGTTTGGAAGACTTGGCCAGCCTTCCTCCACCATCCCGGTTCCCCAGGCTGATATGTCTGTTTTTCTACACCAAATTTCACCCTGCTGTTAAAACCAGACCACCATGGATTGACAAAAGCTAATTTTCAGCAGTTTTACTGCATTTTTTCATCTGGCCTGCTAGAGTACTAAAAATTAATTATTGATTCATCAGATGAAGAGTTTTTATCCCCGTGAATCCAGTTAGAGCAAAAGTATTGATTTCCTTCATGGAAGCTGGATTGCTAGGTGGCTTTTCCTAACTGGCAACAAGCTGAGGATGGCTCATGGCTGTATTAAGTTTAAGATCATGAGATTACCACATTTTTAGGTGGCAGCATTCGATCCTAAAATGGAAAGTTCTAAAACTTGGAGATAAACATACTTTGATCCTCATTCTGTTCTGATTGGTTCTAGGCATAGGACCTTGATGAAGTAATAGCCTCTTGATTTCATTGGCCTCATCTATAACAAGGGAATAATAAAACCAATGCAGAAGGGTTATTTTAAAGATTAGTTGAAGTACAACCCCAGTGTCTGCACATAGTAGGTATTCAAGATGTTGTCAGGTACTGGCCTTTCTCAGGTGTCAGGGCCTATGCCAATAAATGTGAAGGTACAGGAGGAAAGAGAGCTTAATGCTCAGACTCTTTGCGGGCTCTGTGAGTCCCCAGGAAGGCAGATGTAATTTAAGGAGATGTTCTAGATGCGGGTAGAGAAGGTGCTAAAATCTTCTTTAGGACTGGACATGACTTTGGTGTGCATGACCATGTGCACAGCCCATCCTGAAGGAGGCCAAAGAAGGATCACATCACACTTTCGCTCAGGATCATGTCTGAGAATTTCCAGTTTGTGTTTGGGACTTGATAATTCATGTCTTGAAGCGCGGCTGGACCCCTTTTGCGGGGAGTTGTGGTTGGGAAACAGAAGAGGTCGTCGGAGGATCTAACTCCTCGGTAACCTTTTTTTCATGATCCTCTCACCTAAGGAGACTTTTTGGACATTGTTTTCCTTATTCAAATCCTCCCTTGAAATGTTCTTATCACATATATACCAAATTTCATGTCTTATAGGTCTATCTGCTCTTCATGCGTTAAAATGGAGATTTTGGCCCCTCACTCCAGTACCAACTTGTGTCCTCCTGGGGGCGATATTGCTCCTGTTTAGACGATGTGATCAAAATGCCTGTTGATTCAAGCCTAAGCAGGTCTGGAGTGGAAGAGGCTACTTGTTAGAGCGGCTTACAGCAGAGTTACAAACTGAACAGGAAGGCAGCCCTTCCCTTTTGAGACCTCTAAACTCTGGAAAGTCATTTCATTAAGGAACCATTCAAAGAGAGGAGGGATTAGGCGGGATGATATTTCCTTGGACAAATCATCCCAGGAGATGTCCGTCCTACACCACCTTGCAGTAGGAAAGCCGCCCTGTTCTCCAGGAGGTGCTTCTATCACTGGAATCTGCACACCGTTTACAATGCGGTGTCAGGACTGGCTGCTTCTCACTTTCCCTGATGTGCAGTAGGAGCTGTGCAAAGGAGACATGTGTTGCTTGCTTTTGTCTAACAGTGGGATCTGCTCAGTGTTCGGGCTCAAGGGAACCAGCCGGGTTTAGCAAAGGTCTAGCAGCTCACGGCAGAGTCGGTAGATGACGTGGAGCTGGAGGTGGGGGTGGGGATGGTGACATTCCTGGGAAAGCGGTGAGTCATGTGGTTGGGAAGCTTTGCCGTGGGAGGGGTCCCAGAGGGTGCAGTCAAAATGGCAGTGATTGGCCCAGAGGTGGGCCTCGCTGTGAGGATGGAGCTGGAGAGGTAGGAGGCAGGGGGAGAGCTCTGGGCTGGAGCCAGGAACAGTGTGAAACCATGGCAGTGTCTTAAGTCACGGTGTGGGTTTGTGACGTGATTAAATTTTCTTGGCTGTATTGTGAGAACAGATGGAAATAGGGCAGGGATGGTGGGAGCGTGGGCCCACAAATACAGGAGGGAACAAGAATAGTCCAATTAGGAAATTACAGGCATCCAAAGGAGGGAAGATGGTTACTTAGAGCAGGGCACTTCAGTGATAGCAGAAAAAAGAGAGGAAAGATTGAGGAGACAAACTTAATAAAATTGTTTTAGGAGTTGGGTGGGGGGTGCCATCAAACCATGCCAGTGTCCCTGTTTGCCCACTCGATGGAAGAAGGGAGCTGGAGATGCTGAATGGGGGTCTGGCTTGACCCATACAGGTGGCCTTTCCGTGTACCTCCGTGCTCACTGTGGTCACCCTGGGAAGGAGAGGGCTGGGATAAGGCACTCTGAGCCCCAGAAAAGAGGACGCAGTAAGAGAAGGGACAGAGGGAGGAGGCAAGCATTAGCACAGCGTACGATCCAGGGGGACAGTTTGAAAACCGAGCAGTGGTAGAAACAGAGGAATCACGTGTTCCAGTGGAGGAACCGTTGGTAGGGGCCAGCCCTGCTTAGGAGCCAAGGGACAGGAGGCTTGGGTATGCCCCAAAAATGGGACAAAAGCAAGCAACACATGTCTCCTTTGCACAGCTCCTACTGCACATCAGGGAAAGTGAGAACCAACCAACCCTGGTCAACCCTGGTCAGTGTGGCTGCGGCACAGCTGTAAAACAGCGGCAAAGCTGTAACTAGCGTGATGGAAAAAGTCCTCCAGAGCCAGACTGGGAGGGGGAGAAATGAACCTGAGAACCTAAGAGGCTCCAAACAACCAGGAACTATGAGGCAGCAGAGGAGGCTTATGTGGGTCAAAAATACTTGTGTTTGTTTGTTTTCTGCGTTTGGGTTTGTTTTTAAACTGGAGAGAGTTTAAGCATGTTAAAGCTAGTAGAGGGCAGGGGGAGGTTGGAGAGGAGCGCTAAATATAACAGAGAGAGAAAGGAGACTGTCAGCAGTGTTTCCGTGATGCCGCAAAGAAAGGCAGGGGCTCCAAAGCTGAGTTAAGATGCTCTGCCTTCCTGACAGAAGAGGCAGCCCTCTACCGTGGGCTTGCACAGGGTAGCTAAGAGTGCACAAAATAGGAGACAAAGAGGCTGGAATTGCAAGTATTGCCCAGAAATGGAAGAGCTAGTCTACTTGCTATGAAATTCAGCGTCCATCCTGGCAAAGATATGGCATCTGAAATTTTCGGTGTGCTCTGTCCCAGCCAGAGGGAGGCGGCCCTGTCTACATGGCTTGCTGTGACACCTCAGTGCCCAGAAACTCTGGCAAGGACAGTGCTGGCACCACCCATTTTCCCAGGGAACTCCGCAGCCCTTATGGCCACCAGAACATTCCACTGAGTATAATGAAAATACGCGGTGGCGATTTAGGGGAGGAAAATTTGTTCCATGTAAACATGAGTTCAGTGGCTTGTAAGTGAAATTATAATTATGCCCAACTTTTATTTGATGGAGGCACACATCATTATCCTCCGGCGAAATTATTCCATGATCCATCGGCCAGAGTGAGCTGTTTAGTTTATTATTTCTGCAAGTTTTGAGGTGCATGGACCCTGCTGTGGGACACAGAGTGTCTTCTCTGCGTTCACCTCCCAAGCCTACATCATGTGGTGGGGCAATTTGCTTTCCGACGGATCCAGCTTCAAACCCAGGGCTGTGTATCACTCACTGTCTGTGTGATCGTGGGTAGGTACCTGAAGTCCTTTGAAATGTAGACCTCTTTTGTTTCTGATGGTAACTATAATGCATAGAGCTGGAGTGGAGACTAAAGGAGACGTCGGAGGTCAAGACTTCCAACTTGGATCAGGACACATAGTAGGTGCTCATCACAGATGAGCTGTCACTGAAGGAATCTGTGGCAGAGGTTATTGCCCGGTGGCTTTTATTTGAACTGCTTCCAGATCCATCCATTTTGCCAGGGTCGCAACTCTCCCCATGAAGGACCGCCTCTTCCTGCTTTGCAGTTTGGTGTGTCCAGTGAGAGTTGGGTGTGCTGTGATTTGGGGAAAGATCCAGAAGCCTCCTTAAGAGAATCTGACCCGAGAAGAGGTCAGTTTACACCCTTCTGCTTTCTTCCCTCCTTCTTGAAATACAGAGGTGATGATTAGATTTGTAGCCATCATTTAGAAATACAAAGTCATATTTGAAATAGAGAAAGAAACTAAGGTCTTTAGGACTGCGAAGCTGTCATATCAGATGCAGGCTTCCTGGCTCCTTATTTATGTTTATATGGAATTTAAGTCCGTATAATGTTGGGTTTTCTGATACAGAACTAAGAGGTTTTTTTGTGTGTGTTTGTGTTTTTGTTTTTCTTTTTTCCTTTTTCCATCACGGCACAAACCAAGCATGCTCAATCTCATTGAATTTCTCAGTGCAAACTTAAAAAAATACATTTTTTCCTTGCCTCTGTGCTTATGAATGTACTATTTTTGACTTTAGAATACACTATCTTACTGTCTGAACTCTCTAAGAAGAGGGAAATCCTTAACTTTCAAAATAAAGATCATTGATACCAACCAACCTGTGAAGGGCCTACCTCACCACCCCCACACTACTATTCACTCCCTTCCTGGTGTCTCTCTATTTATGGGAGACATTTTTATAGCTCCACCTCATAAAAATCCATTAACCCGGCTTTAAAATCTTCCAGAGCTTGAGGGGAAAAAAGTCATGTGTACATGTGTATTGAGTGTTTTCTGTCTTGAGAACCCCATGTGAAATCATGTAGCCATACACATATATGTATAAATGCAAATAATTTTGTATGCATTTATGAGTATATATGTATAAATATGCATAAATAAATATGGATATGTATTTGTGTGTGTGCATAAACATACATACAGTCCAATCAGGGCCTTGAACAAGCAGGTGCTTGATTGTAATTTGTTGAGTAAATAAATACACAGTTCTCTTAAGGAAATAAAGTTAGGGGTGAGGGTTACTATTTTTTCTCTCCTCATTGGAATACGTAATTCTGAGGTCTAGCCTGATGGTATGACATGTACACAACAATGGTTAAGTGACTCATTTTGGTTGTTGCCCCTGAAATGTGAGCTAAAGAAGTTTATCATCCTGAGAAGAAACTGGAAGGAACTGCTGTTTGGAAGTATCTTACCTGTCTAGCAGCAAAAAAAAATTTTTGCAACCAATGAATAATTCAATCATTGAAATCAACTTATGAAATAAGAATTGTTATATTTTGGGGCACCTGAGTGGCTCAGTGGGTTAAAGCCCCTGCCTTCGGCTCAGGTCATGATCCCAGGGTCCTGGGATGGAGCCCCACATCGGGCTCTCTGCTCCGTGGGGAGCCTGCTTCCTCCTCTCTCTCAGCCTGCCTCTCCACCTACTTGTGATCTCTGTCTGTCAAATAAATAAATAAAACCTTAAAAAAAAAAGAATTGTTATTTTTTTTTTTTTGATAAAAAGTTGAAATAGGTTCCATGTCAGTTATTGGAACACCTGTGGACCCAGAATCAACATTAAGGCCTATCAGCCAAGTTCAGTTTACTTTCCATGATCTCATGATGCAAATCACGGTTGGCACCTGACTGAGAGTCATACTGACCACTCAGGAAGAAATGCTTAGATTCCATGAGCTGGGAAATTTGACATGATCATCCTCATTGAATCCAAAGGCTGTTTCCCTCTAAACATAAGACATGCCAAAACACGTTAACTGCAGAGTGAGTCTTGTGAAAGCCATTTGTATCAACGACCAAGTGGGAGATAGCCAGAACCACACAGTGGGACAATCCATCATTGCAACAGCCTGCTGGTGCTCAGAAAATAACAGGCTCCCTAGACCACCTGGGACTGGGCAACACCAAGTATTTTAATACACACGAGCATCTAATTCACCCACTGAGAAGTTTTCAGATTTCATCTCCTGAATATTGTAGTGGCGGTACACCCAGTGGTAGAGAACTGTTCCAGGGCACAGCGGAGGGGTCAGGAATAGCCTATGCTCTCTTGATCTGGTGGGTGTGTGCATGGGGGAGGGGTGCTCACTTAGCTCTAGGGAAGCTTTGAAAAGTTCAGGTCATCACCTGTTCCCACTGTGCAATCCCTTGGCATTCTTCTACTGACTTCCCCTCCCCCCTCTGGCTTTGCCACCCCTCCTTAAAGAGCACACCTGGAGTCTCACTCAGGTGCCCACCCGCTTCTGTTCCTCTGTGCCTTTTAGAGTCTGCCACATTACAGTTGGCTAATTTAGCCAGGAAAGTCTTTAACAAAGCACACCCTTCGAGGCGTGATTTTTCCTTCCTTCTATATTTCTAATGCATTGCTTTTATTGTTGTTAGATAACAGATCTGAGCATGGGTTGAAGCATGATTTCTGAAATTACTCTATCGGTCCTTACAATATTTAGAGAGGCGTCAGTGAAATGAGTAGTCTGCATGTCTGCTGATTCCCACGGAGGATAAACAGTCTCTCAGGAGATCAGCTTGGATTCAGCCGTTGAATAAAGGTTAGGTGAGATGATGCTTAGGTCATAATCAAACCTGATTTTCTGAAACAATTTTCTCTGCATAAATCTCCAGCTGCTATTTTACTTCATACAATATGATATTAATGATACAAATAGATATTAAGTTTAACAATATTTGAAAATGCTTTTCCGTTTTGGTGCCATTCAACCAGGGAATTCAATGGCTTGGAAATTGTAGAGATTATGATTTTACAATCCCTTGCACATCCATCTGGTTTAGGTATTATGGTTATTATCATTATTCTTCATATTGTTATATCCATTTAAAAATTGCTACCAGGTGTGGGGGAATGCATTTTTTTCTTTTTTTTGTTTCCTAGCAACAAATATGATCGAAGACATTTGCCTCAGTCTAGGAGGTTGATTGGTGGAATCTCGTGCTCAACCACATGAGGTTGCTTTCCCAGCTCTTCTGTTAACAGCTGTAAACTTGACCAACATCACCAACGAAGTTGTCATGTGACAACTTCTCATCAGTCCATGGTTTTCTAAGAAAGATCCAGCAAACGTATCACGTGCAGACACCTTTAATCCTATTTCCAATTACCACGAAATGTGTTTGTATAGTTATTAAAAAAAAAAAAAAGATCCAAGACCCTATGACAGAATTAGATAAACCAATTAATTAACTGGACAAGATCAACCTTTACTAAAGCCTGAAAAATCATGCAATTATTTGATGGACTCAGGACTACCTGGTTACCAATTTCCAAATATGCAAAAGTTTTTGGTAATTGTATCTGGAGAAGAGATAACTAAAGTAGGTAACTTTCCATGGGGGAAAATTATTTAGTATTTACCAAATATTTTTAGCATCTATCCTTCAGACACTGGGCTATTTAGTGGGCATAGAGATGAATACAATAGAAACAAAATCCCTTTTCTCATGGACTTTTATCTGGTGGAGGTGGCAGGCCATATTCAAATGAATGGATGATATATGTAATTATAAATAGGGATACCTGCAAAGCTTCTTCTTCCTTTACCACCTTATACAGTATACATGGCCGATGCCTGGATGTGATTTACTGCAAGCTGATCCTTTAAACAGTGCTATAGGTGGAACAGAGAAGATGCTGATTATATACATTTTAGAGTGAATGAAGGCATGAATGAAAGGCTATTTCTGGATAGTACCCTGGGAACAGACCTCTCTAGGCAGCCTAATAACTACCTCTTTTCATGGAAGACAGAATCCAGCATATTTCTGTTTGTTTGCTTCTACTTGAATGAACCAGATATTTAGCAAGACAATAATAGATGTTTTGAAAAATAACCACAACTCTAGTCATTCTAGATAAAGACAGAAAAATGCATGCAGTAGGTAGGGCTAGGGAAAAACACTGTCTAGAGAGAGCTCACATGAACACTCTGGGAGGTAGTTCCTTTATTCTCCTGAATGTACAGGTTGGCTTATTTCTTTGTTTTGGCAATATCTCTTAAGACCTCCATGGCCCTTCATTTTTACACGTCCTTCCGCTGTAAGAGAATTCCAGAATTACCGCATTTCTCCATAAGCAGATTTGCTTCTTCTTTGGATTACCCATGTTCTCCAAGGGGAAGTCATAAAAGTTTCATTTATATTCAATTAAAAATAAAAAATACATATAAACAAATACATATTGATGGTATATATTTAAGGTGCTCTTATTCTAATAAACATCGCTGTGGAATAAGAGATCTAAAAATAGATAAAGAAAGATAGATTATCATCCAGAATGGGATGATACCAGATATATGGATCAGAAATACCACTTAATATAGCCCCGGAGTTCTTCAAGCTCTATCCAAATGTCAAATCACATTTAAAAGATAAAAATGACCAATAGTGGATTAATTGTTTTTCTATCATTTGTTACAAATGGCCCAGTGAATTATGCTTGATTTTTTTTTGTTTTGTTTTTTTAATCTTGACTCATGTAATCCCTCAGGAGTGAGAAAATTTGGAAACAGATGTTATTGACCCCAAAGTAAGTAAAATATGTAGTAATTCATTAATAATTAAATTTATTTCTAATATTCAAGAGCTTTATAGTTTAAAAAGAATAGATAAGATATAGAGAAATGTAAGTATGAAATTTTGGGATTATTGATTTTCTAGGAGAGAGATTTTTTTCAAGTTATAATGTTTATGATTTTAGCAAGAAAACACTAATGGAGGAGAAAGGATGAACACAAACCCAAAATGAAAAGAGGGATACTTAGAAAAGGGAAGCACCTCTATGCATGGAAAGGAGAGAGCAGATAAGAAAGACCCTGAAGGGACCATCAGGAGGACTGACTGACCACTGACTGGAACTAAGTGAACAGCACAGGTGGTAATGTCTAAAGCTCCTGGTTTTTATTTTTTTAAGACTGTATTTATTTATTTATTTATTTGAGAGAGAGAGAGAGAGAGGGAGAGAGCACCAGCAGGGGGAGGAACATAGGGAGAGGGTTAAGTAGACTCCCTACCGAGGGGGCATCCAGACACAGGACTCAATCCCAGGACCCTGAGATCAGGTCCTGAGCCAGTGTCGATGCTTAACCAACTGATCTACCCAGGCACCCCTAGAGCTTCTTGTCTATGTGATAGATTTATCAGGGATCCTCCCCAGGGGTAATGGCTAATTTTGTAGGTCATGGAGTGTTGGAAGTGCCTACAGGACACCTACTTGTTAATTATTCATTAGAATGGATTCCATTAGAATGGAATTAAATGGGTTGGAACATGAATTACAGATTTTAAAGTCTTGGACAACTGGGCAGGATTTGAGAGGCAATAAAATCTCTTGAACAAATCAGTGTAAGCAGGATTAAAAGAGAAACCAGTAAGAGAAGACATCTTCTTCAAAGGCTGTTGTCAGTAAGAACAAATACTTACATTTAAGTAAGTATGCAATGCATGCTTAATTTCATGCGTTGCAACTAATTCATGAAACTAATTTCATGCATTGCAAATGCAATGCAAAGAATTCAAAATGCTTGGCGATTAAGAGAAAGAACCGGGTTGAAGTTACGGAAAGGATGAAAACAACAAGTACTATATACCTAGAGGATCCACGAGAGTATGTGTTCAAAGACAAATATTATACATGTCAGTATAATAATTTATGTACCCTTTCATAGGTTCCTGTCTTTAATTTGTAAATATGCTTAGTTATGCAAGGTGAGAACTTGTTCACAGATAAACCTTGTACTGGACTGCCATCTCTGCTCATGCAGTCCTTAGTGTCATTTCCTCCCCCACTGTTACTGAGCATTACGTGTATGTCAAGTGGTCTTCATATGTTAATATATCTAAGGGTCTTTATACTATTGTATGTTCATTAATATCCCCAGTTGAGTGATGACATAATACACTAAAATTCATTCAGCATGTGGAGAGAAGAGTCGTGATGAACATCTACTTCTGTCTGATGTACAAGTTCACACTCTTGACTACTTACACTGACTTTCACAAATCAGCTCTGAAAGAGACAGATGGGAAGAATGGGTGAAAACATTGTAGAAAAGAGAGGGAAGGAACTGAGGGAAATCGTTACAAGCACCTTTGCTTTATTTCCTCTTCATGAAGCAGAAGTTTACATGATGTCTGTTGGCTATAGTTCTAAAATGAAACTACAGAAAGGCATAACTCATGTCACTAAAAATGCATCATCATTATCACGTTGCCCCTCTGCACAGATGTACTGTTTATTAAGAGCCCACAGTCCAAGTGATTCTAGAAATGACACTGCTTTGGTAATGATTTCTACAGGTATTTTCTGAAGTGGGGCATGTGATGTAGACATAGACATCTGGGCCTGTCAACACTAATTTTCAAACAATGTGACATAGGGCTTTGAACTTTCTGCTTTTGTGAAATATCATTCCCCTCGAAGTCAATATTAGTTAATGGTAAGTTATTCTCTTTGCATTTTTATTCTGGCAGTGCTACAGGCAACAAGAAGTACTCAGGCTGAAGTCCATGCATAAAAATGTCTTTTTTTTTTTCCCCTAAAAGCAATTGCGTGTTTAATCACTGGCAATATTCCTCTTGTTTGAGGATGGTCTAGTTACTGTGCTACTCTACCTGATGGCTTTATTTAACCGTGTATCATATTAGCTGTAAAGGTAGTCAATAGGACAGATCAATATTTATGATGTAATTTATGAGATAGACACAGAAAACAGAAAATCTTTAAGCTCAGGATTGGGTACTAGGTGTCTAAGAAGGATAGATTTCTACTAAGATGTACCTTTGAGATTTGATCATGCTCTCCGGAAACAACACTAAACATAGTTGAAACATTTCACCTGGACAGCTATGCAAATCTGCACCAATTTTCATCTAAACACATCCTAGAAGACTTTTTATAATGAGAGATTTGTGGTCTCAAAAGGTAGAACTTTCTCTGTAAATCATGCCAGAATTTAATCTTAAATTTGTTGAACTCCAAAGCCTACACTATTTTCTCTTCATCCTGCCATGGGTGTATGAGACTAGCCATTACTTACCATCCTGTTGAATTAAAAAGTTGGCTCATTTATAGGTTCTTTCTAGGGATACCTTTTGGCAAAAGTTAATAAACAACATGCCCAACATCTCTTGGCACATTTCTCTAAAGGTAATTACCCAGGGGAAGAAAGAAAGGAAAAATAAAGAAAGCTGAGCCAATGAAAGGTCACATTCATTTTTACATTTGTGTGCTTTTAGGCTGTGGTCACAGCCAAAATATTTGGAGACCATGAATAGATCTCTCAGGACAAAATTGCCACAGGTAAAATGCCTCCTGCATCAGATAAAAGGAAGCGTTCTCCATTGGCCAATGGGCCTGAGATGGAGCCATCATCTATGGACAGATGTAACAAGGCAGGACTAATTCAGAGATAAGAAAATGCCCGTTTATCAACAATAGCAAAACATGTATTCTGGGGGGCAGAGCTGCTTCCTAGATTCTCAGTGAGCTACATAGAAAATGTAAAATTGATAAATACACAATGACCTTCCTGTTATCAGCAGGTACTCATATTGAAGGGGCTGAAAGAGGCGGCCACATCCACTCTTTCTCTGCTACCATGTCTTCCCAATCAGAACAGCTGTCCTTGTGCATGTATGAAGACCACATACCCTACACCTTCCAATGGATTTAGAAATGTCTTATTACTTTACACTTCTTTTGAATAGCTTCAATACTAAATGGCATTTTGTAATTAAGGGAAAAACCCCCCAATCTTTATAATCTCTCTAGGTAAAACAACTGCCCTGAATTGGCCACTTACCCCTAAACCTATGGGTGATGGAGATGCTCCCTGTTCCCATTTCTACATCTTGTCTGAAATATCATCCCAGAGCTCCTCCCTACATGGGGGTCTGCTATGGAGGCATGAGGTGGGGGCAGGTAAGAATGAGTGCAGAGTCCCTGAGGTGTGTCAGGAATGGAGCAGACAGAAACTACACATCTCATTTCATAGAACTTGATGAGGCCAAAGGCACACTATCCTTGGGGATATCCAGATCCATTCTCAAATTCCAACTCCAACTGCGTGAACTTGTGGAAACCCATTAATCTCTTTTCCATTCAGTTGTTCATCTCTGAGACAATTATAAGTGTGTGGGTCCTAAGGCATGTGTGTGGCCATTAAACAAAATATTGTATGTAAGGTTCCTGGCTCATGTCTGCATTACAGCAAGCCCTTATTGGATGATATATATTGTATACTTAGCTCTCTAAAGCATTCTCTGTACCTACAAAATGACAAAAAAAAAAGCATTTACTTCAAGGGTCCTTATAAGAATTAAGTGAGTTATGAAATGCAAAGCCCTTCATACAGAGTCCAGCTACAGTAAGGACTGTTGAATGGTTAGCTACTATTAATATAATAAAACCTATGTCATGTAGGTATATTCTATTTAGTTACAGAAAGGAGAAACAACTAAGGATTTGAAACAATGACAGTGAGTAAGCAGTCAGACTCTAATCAGCCCTGACCTCTAAACTCCTGAGGAAGAAGAGAGAAAATCACAAAACCATGGGCCTGAAGGGAAGCTGGGGCGGTCCCGAGGGCAGACCCGCCCTTGTGGACACTTAAAGTAGGTGCCGAGAGAGAGTCTGCTGGGCCTAGTCACTTGGTACAGGCTTCCTGGCACCTTATCTACACCATCCTGCCTTTCCGTGGGATACCGTTTGTTCCTGTGCACAGATTTTTCCACCTTGGAGCCCTTGGAGCTTTCTCCCCGCTGCTGTCCCTGCTGCCACGTTCCCTCTCTTCAACAACTCTGGTGGCTGGCCTGCATCCCGCATGCTTTCTCCCTAGAGGGCTTCATCCTGTGAATCACCAGAGCCCCTTGAAATGCCGATATCAAGGCTCCTCCCCTTAAGAGTTGACCTAGATGTTGACCATAGCATTCTTAGAATTGTAAATTGAGTGTCTTCACCAGGCACAGTGGAAAATGCTACTGTAAAGTAACAGGACGTGGCCATGGAAAGACGCAGTACTTCACCCCTCAGAACCAGCAAATATCTGACCCTATCTACCATCTCTCTCTCTGTGTCCTCTCTACTGCCATTACCTCTTCTCTGCATGCCATTATTTCATTTTTTATGTCTTTTGGAATCATTCTGATCTAACTTGGGATCGGAAAGCCTCCAGTTGGACCGAGGGTAAGCTTAAGTGGTCCAATCAACCCCTTGGAAACATATATACCATTTTACTCTTGTACATTTCTAGGCTTTTAGAGGTAGTGTTTTCTTAGCTTTCAGAAGATTAGCAAAGAGACCACAATCCAAAGAATGCGAAGGAACAATGAAGGATGAAGTTTTATTTATTTATTTATTTATTTATCCATCTATTTTTATTATTTACTGACTTGACCAAATAGGGGCAATGTCTGAAATATACCCTTGGTATTTCCAGTATAATAGCTATTTATACAAGATGCCAAAATACTGATGACTGGTTTCTGCCAACTCTCAGGCATGTCTGTTCCAGTTAGTTATATATTTAGGGTCAGGGAGATGATCACTGGGCAGATTCATGGACATAGTATATTCCCTGTGAGCCATAATGCGTCTATTAATTATGTGGCCTTCAAACAACCCTCCTCTAAAAGGGGTTTGATGACATTTTAGATTTCCTGGGATCAGTGTCAACTAGGATCCTATATCCATCAGTCTTCAAATGACTGGATATTAATTTCCCCTAAGTGCACAATAACATGAATGGCTAGAGATCTCTTTGGGAATTGATTGGAGAAGGCATCACCACGCGTATGAGCATGGCATTTCAAGACTGTTCTCACAGGAATCTGGTTTACCTGACAGTCAGTGAGTTCTGGCACATGTCTGGAAACTGCTTGAAAGATTATTACTTTTTATTAGAGTAACTATCCTCAGGTTGCTAATGGTGCATGCTTGATTTATTTTATCAATGTAGATTGAAAATACTCTTTCTGGACATCATCTCTTGCCTGTGGAAACTCCCTGTTTTTTAATTATCTCAAGGACTTTAAGTAGGTCAGGTCTTCCTCACTGCCATGCCAATCTTGCAACTCATTACTATAATTGTGTCCACCTGGTTTCTGAATAGTTAAATACTGACACTTGGCCTCTATAATGTAGCATCTTATGTCCTTTGTTACCAAAGACCCAGGTTTATTATGGTGGCCAAGACAATGGCCACACTCCTAAGCCTCTTATCATTAACACTAGTGGCCTCCTCAGCAACACATTTTTGTTGTATTGTTAAATAATTTCCTCTGAGCCCTTCTGCGGAGCATGGTTTGCTTATAACTTTCTGACTTTATATAGAATACTTATTCTACTACAACTATGTGGCTGTGTTTTTATCATTTCTTTTGTGGTCTGCCTTAGCTGTTATGAAGTTTCTATTCCACTTAGTGTGGACCATCACTGTATCTAATCTATTTATTTATTTATTTATTTATTTATGTATGTATGTATGTATGTATGTTACATTAGTCACCCTACAGTACTTTGTTCATGTAAAACACCATGATTCATTATTTGTGCACAATACATGCAATACATGCCCTCCTTAATACCTATCACCGAGATAACCCATCTGCCCACCCCCCTTCCCCTCTGAAACCCTCAGTTTGTTTCCCAGGGTCCATGGTCTCTCATGGCTCCTCTCCCCTCTGATTTGCCCCCCTTCATTTTTCCTTTCCTTCTCCTAATTTCCTCCATGCTACTCCGTATGTTCCACAAATTAGTGAAACTATATGATAATTGACTTTCTCTGCTTGACTTCTTTCACTTAGCATAATCCCCTCTAGTTCCATTCATGTTGATGCAAATTTTGAGTATTTATCTTTTCTGATGGCTGAGTAATATTCCATTGTATATAAGGACCACATCTTCTTTATGTATCTGTTGAAGGGCATCTCAGGTCCTTCCACAGTTTGGCTATTGTGGACATTGTCGCTATGAACGTTTGCATGCATGTGCCCCTTCTTTCACTCCATCTGTATCTTTGGTGTAAGCACCCAGTATTTCAATTGCTGGATCATAGGGTAGCTCTATTTTTAACTTTTTGAGGAACTTCCACGGTGTTTTCCAAAGTGGTTATGAAAAGCCCACAGTGAATATCATTTTCAGTCTGGAAAAGCTGAGAGCCTTTTCCTTAAGATCAGGAACACAAGAATATCCATTCTTACCACTACTGTTCAACATAGTACTAGAAGTCTAACATCAACAATCAGACAACAAACGGAAATAAAAAATATTCAAATTGGCAAAGAAAAAGTCAAACTCTTTCTTTGTAGATGACATGATACTTTCTGTGGAAAACCCAAAAGAATCCACACCCAAATTACGAGAACTCATACAGCAATTCAGTGACGTGGCAGGAAAAAATATCAATGCACGGAAGTCAATTGCTTTCCTATACACTAACAATTTAACTGTAGAAAGAGAAATTAGGGATTCTGTTTACAATACCACCAAAAGCCATAAGATACCTAGAAATAAACCTAACCAAAGAGGCAAAGGATCTATACTCTAGAAACTACAGAACACTCATGAAAGAAACTGAGGAAGACACAAAAAAGATTGAAAAACATTCCATGCTCATGGATAGGAAGAATAGACATTGTTAAAGTGTCTATGCTGCCCAGAGCATCCTGATCAAAATACCAAGGGCATTTTTCAAAGAGCTGGAACAAACAATCCTAAAATTTATATGAAACCAGAAAACACCCCAAATCACAAAGGGAATGTTGAAAGAGAAAAACAAACAAACCACATTGCCTGATTTCAAGCTATATTACAAAGCTATGATCACCAAGACGGTATGGCACTGGCACAAAAACAGACACACAGATCAATGGAACAGAACAGAGAACCGAGATATGTATCTAATCTTCAATGCCATCCTAGCCATGTGTTAGCATCATTTCCAGGGACTCTGTCAGACTGCCAAATCCTGCGTGCCCTGATAGTGCTCTTTGTTGATGAACTCATTCTTAGTGAACGTGATGTTCTACCATCATTTGATTTTGCACATTCAGAAGCCCATCTCTTATCTATGGTCCCTGATGCCACAGATATGTGTTCTCCAGGTTCTGAACCTCCTTCAGCATCAGCTCTCTTCTGTCCCCTACCAGGCCCAGCAATTCATCATCAGATTATAGAGTGGGTTGGACCCTGGTTATGGATCAAATGTTTTTGTTTCCCCACAAATTCATATATTAGAGTCCTGATCCCCAGTGTGATGGCATTCAGAGATGGGGCCATTAGGAGGTATTAGGATCAGATGAGAGGGGGGCCTATGATGGGATTAATGCCCTTAAAAGAAGAGATGTCAGAGGGCTTGGTTCCTCTCAATCTCTCTCTCTGTGGGCACACAAAAGGGTCATGTGAACACACAATTAGAAGGTGGCTGTCTATAAGCCAAGAAAAGTACCCACACCAGGATCGGACCATTCTGGCCCTGTGATCTCAGATTGCCAGTCTCTGGAATGTGGGAAAATAAATTTCTGTTGTTTAAGTCACCTACTCTATGATCTGTTGTGATGGCAGCCTGAGATAAGACACCATCCCACTGTACAACTAGTGAGTTTTAATAATTATACCATTGCAGCACAAGGGACTGACAGGGCTCCACCCATCAGGTGGGAGGGCCTTTCTGCCAGCCAGTCAGCAAGTAACTCACCTTCAAACCCCCATCCCTCTGGTCCACTCCTGGTCCCAACTTTTCTGGGTGAGTTCTTTCAAGAACAGACCCTGAATTGGAGATATTTATGTAAGAAGTTTACTACAGAGTTCTTGTGGGAACAATACTTAGAAGGAGTGGGAGAAACAGCATTGGGTTAAAAAAATCCACATTAAAATGTGACATAGCTGTAACAAAGGGCTCAGCTGATCCCATGTGAGCTCTGGAGCACAGATAGGACTTCTAGGTGACCTACATGATGCATGGAGTCTGGGCCATTTTGCTCCCAGGTCAACTGGCCAGTGGCTGCAGCTCAGCCTTATTTAAGGAATATAAGTTTGGGTAAGGTAATCAGAAGGACAATTCCTGGGAAGATAGCTCTGAGACATCAGAGACCATAGTCTTGGCAGCTGAGGGAATCAGGGCTTTTATCTAGGCAAGTGTTGGGTTGTCAAGGTTCATCATAACATTTACTGCACTACCTATGCCACAGAGATTGGAAAGACATGCAGGGAATTACTGCTGTTGAAATCTGTCCATCAAGATGCCCTGCCCACATTCTGATAGGCAGTTGACAAATAGAGTTTATTTAGAGGAGTCACAACACAAGAACTGGCAACTGACTCAGACCATGACCTTTAGAATCAAAGAGGTGGGATCCCAGTGCTGAGTCTACCACTAAATACATAATGTTGAATCTTAAATCTGCCTTACTTGTAAATTGACCATCATCATATTTACATCATCCGATTTGAGGATTACAAATATGATATACAACAAGCACAGTGCTCAGCAAATGGCAAGTACACTGCAAGTGATAAATTACTATTATAATCTGTATTTTTACCTCTTATAAATCTGACTCCTTGATGAATTCAATTCCAGCAGAGTCAGGAGTAGAGATGAACATCCGGGCCAAGGCTCGGATTTAGAAGACAGGCCTCTAGTCTAGATTCTGACACACATGTCTTTTCACTTCCTTAGAATTATTTGCTTCTCCAATATTATTTTTCTAATATTAAAAATGAGCTATTTATTTCCAAAATCCCTTTAGGTTCTGGGCTTTGATTTTCCATCATCTGTAAAAGGAGCATAACAAAGTGAATCTCTCTGGATTATGGGGAATCAAATAAGGTCACATGTGGGAACATAGTTTATAAACTGTAAAGGTTGTGGGACTTTATCATGAATAATAACCACAAACAGGACCATGATACAATTTTTTAAAGTAAAGCCCCAGGATTAGTTCAGCAGTAAAGAGAAGTCATATTTACAGTTAAAGATTCTCATTCTTCCCTGGTTTTCCATGTCAGGGTCTCATTAGGCAAACCATCTCTCTTGTTATGAGTCTCCCAGTCTGATTTCTCCCATGTAGACTTGTTAATGGGTTCTATCAGGTGCACACTTACATTAACTTGATAGGTGATCACAAACAAGCACATTATCTTTGCCAGCCTCTGTTTCCTTTTTGTAAAATAAGTGATTTTAAAGGCTTTTTCCATCTTTTATTTCTTAATGGTCTGGAGTTGAGTTGTCTTGGGGGAAGGGATAGATATGTTTCAGTGATAAAATATAACTATGTCATCAATTCTAAATATCTTTAAAAAATCTTGGACAATTCTGTTCAAACTTTGGGATGTTGGTGAAACCATCTGCTGAATGCTATTAATGTGCCTGACAATATGCTAAGGGATTTATATGACACAATTCTCTTAATGTCCACTGTAATCCTCTGGGATAGGTATTATTTTTTTCCAATTAATTGATGAATAATTTATCTTCAGAGGGATTAACCAGCTTGAGTAATTTTGTACAAGCTTTAAATTGCAGAGCTAGGATCTAAACCAAATATCCTACCGAGTTGCTGATTTTCACAAGCAAAAATGTCTGCAGAGAACAGACACCTGAGCCACACAAGTCAAGACATCTGGATAAGACCATGCTACCGGGCCTGGAATTGTCAGTAGCAGCCACTGTCCTTCTCCAGGAAAGGCTGTCAAGTGGGAATTAGGGTCCACGTTATGTAGATCTTCTAATCGTATAGAGAAATCAGAACAGTGGACCTCTTCTAAATGAAATTTCCAATTTTAAAATGTTGGCAGCAAACTGTAAAAAATAAATAAACATTGTATGTTCCCAGACAAAATGTAACCACCAACTGCACACTGTAAGTTTGCAAGCTGGAGCATAGAAACTGGTCTTTATAATTCAAACAGGGTCTTGTTTTACTTTATCTGTGTGGAGGCACATGGAATACACATGAAACTGTTAAAGACAAACAGGAGCCATAGGTCCAATTGTAGGATTTCATTACTTTGGTCTCTTGTTTTGCCTTTATATTTGCTCATGAATTTAATTCTTCAACTGACCCTAATGAAAATTTGGTCAGCTTTATAGTTTCTCTGTTTCTTTAATCACCTCTGCTCAGTAATGTGGCAGGATACAAAATCAAAGTACAGAAATCAGTTGCTTTCTTACACATTAAAAATGAAAATATAGAAAGGGAAATTAGAGAGTTGATTCCATTTAATATAGCACCAAGAACTGTAAGATATCTGAGAATAAATCTAACAAAAGAGGTAAAGGATCTGTACTCAAGGAACTATAGAAGACTCCTGAAAGAAATGGAAGAGGACATAAAAAGATGGAAGAGCATTCCATGCTCATGGGTTGGAAGAAAAACACTGTTAAAATGTCTATACTGCCAGAGCAATCTATGCTTTCAATTTGTTGTTGATTCTCCAGTACAAAACAAACAAATAGACTGGAGAACAGAGTAGAGAGCCCAGATATGGACCCTCAACTCTATGGTCAAATAATCTTTGACAAAGCAGGAAAAAATATACAGTGGAAAAAAGACAGTCTCTTCAATAAATGGTGCTGGGAAAATTGGAAGCTACATATAGAAGAATGAAACTCGACTATTCTCTTACACCATACACAAAGATAAACTCAAAATGGATGAAAGACCTCAGTGTGACACAGGAATCTATCAAAATCTTAGACGAGAACATAGGCAGTAACCTCTTCGACATCAGCCACAGCAACTTCTTTCAAGACAAGTCTCCAAAGGCAAAGGAAACAAAAGTGAAAATGAACTTTTGGGTCTTCCTCAAGATCAAAAGCTTCTGCACAGCAAAGGAAACAGTGAACAAAACAAAGAGGCAACCCACAGAATGGAAGAAGACATTCGTAAATGACAGTACAGAAAAAGGGCTAATATCCAAGATTCACAAAGAACTCCTCAAACACAAAACTCAAAAAAAGAGATAATCACATCAAAAAATGGGCAGAAGACACGAACAGACACTTCTCCAAAGGAGACATACAAAAATGACTAACAGACACCTGAAAAATGTTCATCCTCATTAGCCATCAGAGAGATTCAAATCAAAACCACATTGAAATTCCACCTTACACCAGTTATAATCACCAAAATTAGCAAGATAAGAAACAACAAGTGTTGGAGAGGATGTGGAGAAAGGGAAACCCTCTTACACTATTAGTAGGAATGTAAGTTGGTACAGCCACTTTGGAAAACAGTGTGGAGATTCCTTAAGAAATTAAAAATAGAGCTACCCAAAAGAGAAAAAAAATAAAATAAAATAGAGCTACTCTATGTCCCTGTAACTGCACTACTGGTTATTTGTCCCAAAGATACAGATGTAGAGAAAAAAAGGGCCATCTGTACCCCAATGTTCATAGCAACAATGGCCACAGTTGCCAAACTGTAGAAAGAGTGAAGATGCCCTTCAACAGAAAAATGGATAAGGAAGATGTGGTCCATATATACAATGGAATATTATGCCTCCATCAGAAAGGATGAACACCCAACTTTTGTATCAACATGGACAATGGGACTGGAGGAGATTATGCTGAGTGAAATAAGCCAAGCAGAGAGAGTCAATTATATGGTTTCACTTACTTATGTCGCATAAGGAATAACATGGAGGACATTAGGAGAAGGAAAAGAAAAGTGAAGTGGAGGAAATTGGAGAGGGAGAAGAACCATGAAAGACTGTGGACTCGAGAAACAAACTAAGGGTTTTGGAGGGGAGGGGGTTGGGGGATGGGTGAGCTTGGTGATGGGTATTAAGGAGGGCACGCACTGCATGGAGCACTGGGTGTGGTGCATAAACAATGAATCTTGGAACACTGAAAAAATAAAATTAAATTAAAAAAAAAAACCTTCAAAGTCATTTTAAGGTACAAAATTCACAAATTACAATATGAGGGCCTGTGTAATCCCCAGCATTCAGAATATAGTTCATAGTGAAGCCTTCTCTCGACACACCCTCTCTCACATCTCTGCTTCCAGGGGGAAGACAGCCAGTATGGTTGTCATATCCTTCATTCCCTAAGCCAGAATTTTGACTTCTTATCCCTCGTTTTGGTTACTGTAGTGTTTGATCCTATGGTAGATAGAATCATGGACCCCAAAGAAGTCTATGTCCTGATCCCCAGAAACCATGAATACTATGTCAGGTCATAGGGCACAGGAGAATTAAAACTGTTAATCACTCCACCTTAAGGTTGGAAGATTATCCTGAATTATCTGGGTGAACCCCATGTAATCACATGGGTCCTTCAAAGTGGAAGAGGTAGGTGGCAGAGGAGGAACCAGAGGTAAGACAGTCAGGAAAGATTGATGTAGCTTGCTTTTATGATGGATATGAGGGAGCAAGGGAAGTGGGTGGCCTCTATTATCAGAAAAGGGCAAGGAAATGGATTCTTCCCAGGAGCCTCTGAACTCACCAACACCTGATTTCAGTGCAGTGAAGTCCATTCCCAACTTGTGACCTCCAGAATGGTGAGATCACAAATGTGCACAGATTTAAGCCACTACTTTTGTGGTAAATGCTATGCCAGCAGTAGGAGATTAGTACAGATCCCTCCAGAGTAAAAGCAGGGAAAGAGAGAGGAGATCAGGGGACCTGAACGTTAGGTCTGGCACCACATGGTGTTTAGAACTTGCTGACACCACGCATGTGCAGAGTTTGGATAACCCCCGTGCTCAGATGAAGTTGGCTGGCCTGCCCCGTCCCTCTGCTGACAGGAGTAGGCACCCCTACTGAGGATGGCTGTGTACACTCCCCTACGGCCCAAGGCACACAGGGTTACCTTTGGCTTCCCTGCTTGCCTCACCTCTGTTCAGGAGAGTTTCTCTGGTTCAGGTTAGAATACTTGTGATACCTTCTGGCTTTAAGATTTTGGTAATAGGCTTTAATACAAAGCCCAGATCTTTCCAGTGCTACTCCACTCAGCTACTTAGCTGTAGGTTTTCTCCATTGTCACTCAGACACCAGTGCTCCCGGGGTGCTGGTGTGCGGAATGCACACAGTGGCCACTTGAACTTGGCAAGGGAAAAAAGAGGCACCTCTTCCCACAGTGAGTGGGCCACAGTCACACAGCATGACTTTCTGCCTAGAATAATTCTTCAAAACCCGTGTCTAATACACAGTTCCCGACAAAACTCTTCACTGTGGGAGATTTACGTAAGGGCATCTAATCAGTGCTCAAGAACATCATTTAATTTTTTTTTTTTTTGCTTGTTTATTTGACAGAGAGAGAGATGGCAAAAGAGAGAGACAGTGCACAAGAAGGGGGAGCTGCAAGCAGAGGAAGAAGGAGAAGCAGGCTCCCTCATGAGCAAGGACCCCCATGCAGGGCTCTATTCCAGGACCCCAGGATCATGACCCCAGCCAAAGGCAGCCATTTAACTGACTTAGCCAACTGAGCCACCCAGGCACCCCAGAACATCATTTGAAAAACAAAATGCATCTTGTCTACTATTTCATGTGGAGACTAGCCCAGACAGAATTTTCATATTTAACATCATGTGACAAACTGAAGTTGAGATTTCTGCCAACAAATCAGTTAATGGAGGAAAGAAAGAAACCTTTCACCAGAACAATCTAGATAATTAGCATGTTTTCCATTAGTTTTTCTGTAAAATTGCTTCATTGCTGTGGGTTTCCTTGATAACATGTCTGTGATAATTGAGGACAAAAAATCTTTGGCAGCCTTCCCCAGCTGAGCTAGTTGTTTCATTTTCCACAGTCTTCCTATAACATTATATTTAATATTCATTTAAGGAAAGTTTAAAAAGGTTTTGAAATACCTAAGTTATGAATTCACATTTAACAAATCATGCCAAGTTAAGCAATTAGAATTGTATGAAGTCTGGATTGTTGTAGAAAGCTATACATCTTCTTAAAATTTTGCATACATAACAAACACCTGCAGACCTTGTTAAAATGTGGATTCCTGGGCTTTGCTGTCCACAGAGTCTGGTTTTGTAAGTGTAGTATCAGACGTGGAATCTTCTTGAACCTTGAATTGATACAGGATGCTCCTGAACACTCTCTTGGGAGATCCTGATCGCATTAATGCAGCTGGTACTGATAGGGTTGCTTTTTGTATCAATTGTTTGATCATTTCCTTAGAGCCGCATGGGTTGATAACTATTTTCCATATGTCGTCTTTAAAATATTCACAAAACAAGCCTGTGATACACACTCTCACCGCTTAGCAACTGAAGAAATCAAAGCGAAAGAGGTTTATAGGTCAGCAGAGCCAGGTTTAAGGAACTGACTTGGAATCAGACCCACCATTTGTAGACCAATCAAATACGTTCTTTCAGGGAAGGAAACTTGCAAGAGATAAAGAAGGCTAGCATCACATTTTTTTCAAGATGGGAGAGGTTAAAAATAGTTGAGTATTATTGAACTACTATAAGTGATTTTTTTTTTTTTGAGTGGGAGGTAAGACAGACAGACAGACGTATAGAGAGATAATTAAAACTGCATAGCACAGTCTTACCTATCCCCAAACAACTTATTTTTTTTTAAAGAGTACAATAAAGAAAAGTCATATTTTGCTGTATTTTAATTAATTTTGCCTTCAAATTCTAGCTAGTTTTTCAGTAGTTGTGGTCCTTTGGCTGTAGAAAACTGGTCTTCTCTTCATTCTGAAGACACAAGCAACAGGCAACATAGGAAAAACTGCTGATCCAGTTTCCAAAAAGTTAAATATATTTGACCAGAGACACGAATGTAAAGGAAACACTTCTCAACAGTGATGCATTACACACTCTTCTCCCAAGTAACCCCCCCACCCTTTAAAATACATTAGCTCAGGCACCTAGGTTAAACATCTGCCTTCAGCTCAGGTCATGATCCCAGGGTCCTCGGATTGAGCTCTGCATCAGGCTCCCTGCACAGTGGGGAGTTCGCTTCTCCCTCTGTGTGCAGTCTCTCTTTCTCTCTCTCAAATAAATAAATAAATAAATAAATAAATAAATAAATAAAATCTTTTAAAAATAAAAATAAAATAAAATACATTAACCACTCAACATGGAAGATTAGGGGAATTATTTCCAGGAAAGATAGCAGTAATCACCCATCCTTTGAGCTTACTCCTTATCCTCTCTCCTCAATGATCATGTACCATTCTCTTTCTGCCAACATAGTCAGAGCCCGAGTTTATCACTAATCTCAGTGCCTGGGTCCTTGCCAACTGATAGCCATCAATTATCATGGAAGAAATTGTAGAGAATGTACACCATCTAGGGAATGGATGGAACATTCCAAAACAAAGAGGGAACACATCTGGCTTGTTCTAAGAGAAACTTAATCCCTGATTAACCTTTTGTCTTGATGACATCTTAATAGTTCATTTTGCCTTTGTTTCCCTTGACTTTGAAGATAATGTCTAACAAGAAGTTGCTGTGACTGAGATCACAGAGGTTGCCGATTGTGTTCTCCTCTTGGATTTTGATGGATTCCTGTCTCACATTTAGGTCTTTCATCCCTTTTGAATCTATTTTTGTGTATGGTGTAAGAAAATGTTCCAATCTCATTATTCTGCACATCATTGTCCAATTTTGCCAACATAATTTTTTGAAGTGACTGTCTTTTCTCCATTGGATATTCTTTCTTGCTTTGTCGATGATTAGTTGACCATTGAGTTGAGGGCCCATTTCTGGATCCTCTGTTCTGTTCCATGGATCTGTGTGTCTGTTTTTGTGCCAGTACCATACTGTCTTGATGATGACAGGTTTGTAATATAACTTGAAGTCTGGAATTGTGATGTCAACAGTTTTGTTTTTCGTTTTCACCATTCCTATGGCTATTCAGGGTCTTCTTTGGTTCCAAACAAACTTTAGGATTATTTGTTCCAGCTCTGTGAAAAAAAGATGATGGTATTTTGATAGGAATTGCATTGAATGTATAGATTTCTCTAGGTAGCATAGACATTTTAACAATATTTTTTCTTCCAATCAATGAGCATGGAAAATTTTAACATTTCTTTGTGCCTTCTTCAATTTCTTTCATGAGTGTTCTATAGTTTTCAGAGTATAGATCCTTTGCCTCTTTGATTAGGTTTATTCCTAGATATCTTATGATTTTTGTTACAGTTATAAATAGGAGTGATTCCTTAATTTCTCTTTCTTCTGTCTCATTGTTAATGTATAGAAATGCAATTGATTTCTGTACTTTGAATTTGCTAAATTCCTAGGAATTTTGGGGTGGAGTCTTTTGGGTTTTCCACATAGAGATCATGTATTCTGTGAAGAGTACATGAGGGTGAGAATTTGACTTCTTTTTGCTGATTCAGATGTGTTTTATTTCTTTTTGTTGTCTGATTGCTGAGGCTATGACTTCTAATACTAGGCTGAATAAAAGTGGTGAGAGTGGACATCCCTATCACGTTCCTGACCTTAGGGGAAAAGCTTTCAGTTTTTCCGCATTGAGAATGATATTCACTGTGGACTTTTCATTGATGGCCTTTATGATATTGATGTATGTTTCTTCTATCCCTAATACTGTGAAGAGTTTTAATCAAGAAAGGATGCTGTACTTGGTCAAATGCTTTTTCCGCATCTATTGAGAGGATCATATAGTTTTCTTGTCCTTTCTTTCATTAATGTAGTGTATCACGTTGATTGATTTGCAGATGTTGAACCACACTTGCCGCCCAGGAATAAATCCCACTTGGTCCTGATGAATAATCCTGTTAATGTACTTTTGGATGTTATTTGCTAATATCTTGGTGAGAAATTTTACATCCATGTTCATCAGGGATTTTGGTCTGTGCTCCTTATGACTTTCTTAATAACATTTCCTCCTCTCTAGCTTATTTTATTGTAAGAATTCAGTATATGATACATATACAAAATATGTCTTCATTGACTCTTAATGTTATCTGTAAGGATTCCAGTTAACAATAGACGATTAGTGGTTAAGTTCTGGGTGAGTCAAAGTTAAATAAGGATTTTCAGCTGCACAGTGGGGCTGGTGGCCCAAATCCACACATTGTTCAAGGGTCAAGTGTATTCTGTAGGGACAACAAAGATAGTTGCCCTAAGAAGCAGTGAAGGTCTAGCAAAAACATTAAGGTGGAAATTTTTAATTTGGAATTTTCTTGATAAATCTGCTTTATGTGGTAGTTTTAATTTAATAGGGATAAGAACATAAATTCTGAATCAGCACCAGCACTAGTTATATATTTTTTAAATCCTGCCAATTAGTTATGCAATGAAAATAACTAATTTTTCAAATGAAAGATATATTTACTTTTACTAGTTAAATCGAGAACTGTTTTTATTACTTTTATTATAAGCTTTTGAGCCACTACATTTTAATTGTGTGTGTGTCTCTGTGTGGTGTATATGTGTGTATGAGAGGGGGAAAAGAATGAGGATTCCTTCTTTGCCTATTTTTTTATTGGTATATTGCTTTTCTAATTTACTAAAGCCCTTTAAAAATATCAACTCTATATCTTTCCTATGTGTTGGAAATATATTTTTCTTAATCTGTTGGTTTTGAATATTTTATTATGTCCTTTTATGTAAAATATTTTTATGTTTTTATTTTATCAATCCCTTGTACATGTATCTTTATGATTTTCCCCATGGTATTATTCTTAGAGAGGCATTTCCCATCTTGTGGTTAAAATTATTTATTTTCCTTTTGGTGCTTTTAAAATTTTATTGGTAATATTTTAAACTTGAAATTACATTAGTAGATAGTGGAATTACGTACCAGATTTTTCCAAATAATTAATCAGTTTTCCTAGCATTTTTTATTGATAAATCTAGCCCATTCCTCAGGTTTGACTTAATACCCTTTATCCGAGATAACACTAAAAAAATAACAAATGTGTGCATAGGTACACCCACTTTGGGGTGTTTTTGTGCTTCTAATTTTGTGTCTGTGTCTCTGTTTCAAAGCCTGTCTCATACTTTTGCACACCCTTGTGCTGTTACTATTTGTGGATCCCTTTAAAGTTATTTCATTCTTTGTGTTTGTAAATAGCATGACTTTGAAAGATGACTTTAAAAATACATAGGGCAGCTGAGCGAACCATGTCTCCTTAGGCAGAGTTCGATGCCTGCTTACTAAGTAAGTGGGCAGGTAATTGGAGAAGGGGATTATTTAAGAGCTCTCTCCAAGTGAGAAATAATAGAGAGGGATAAATGTGCATGCAAGAAATAGGTAAGATAAAGAGCAAAGCAAATCTGAGGTCCTGCCTCTTGACTAGTTATAGCATTGCTCAAGCTAGAGAACTGGATGCCAGGAATGGTCTGTGGCCGATGGACTGGGCAGACTTCCATTTTGACAGAACACCAAGGTATATAAATTAGCAATGGTCCATCTTTTACTAATGCCATGAAGCTGTCAGTTTCTGGAATGATCATCAATATTAAAGTCATAATGGTTTTAATGAAGGTGTCATCCAACTGACACTTTGAAAATAAAGTATGATGATGATTGAATTGGAAGCTTGGCAGGACCTTTGAAAAATACTTCAGGAAACTTGAGAGTGTCCCAATGACTGAAGGAACTCTGAGTCAGCCACATGACTCATCCATTCATTTTCTTAGCATTAGAGAGATTTATTTGGATTGACATTCTTCAGAGCTCCCATCCTTTGACATTCTTCAGAGCTTCCGTCCTCCCAGACAGCCCCACTGAAGTCATTGCCCTGCTCTCTGGAGAAGCACAGGGATCAAAGCTTCACTAAATCCAGCTACAAGTGTTTTTCAACCAATTAGACAAACAATGTATACAGACACTAGCAAACCGTAAGTATGACATGATTTATCTGATTACAGATGAGTTCAACTAATTGTTTCCTACAATTCCTAGTAAGTGAACAAGCTAGTGGTGTGTCTGACAAAATTTCAGGCACTCTCTGAGTTTCCTGTTTCTGCCAATGTTTATAGAATATAAATGTTTAATAGGACAGTTGCATTCTTGGCTTGTATATACAAAAATGCTACCAGTTTCCAACCCAGTCTTACACAAAATATACCTTTAAGTAATCATGTCTCCCTTGTGTGACGGCCGCACTGAACAATGTGGAAGGCACAAATAAGGCTGCATGTGCTCAGGTTTGAAATATTGAAACCCACATTCATTGTTTAAATCTGAGGGTTTGGTTCTCTCACTTTTAGGAAATGGAGTCAAAAGTTACTGCACCAGGTGAGAGATGATGGAGATCTGAATTAGGGCCATGCCAATGGCAGAGTTGAGTGAATGAAGACAGAATCAGTCACCAACAGAATGTGAGTGGATTTGATGTGGAAGGTAGAAGACTCCACCAGGAGACAGTGTTGTACAGTAAGACAAATGCAGGCTTACCTCCCTAGATCCATGGGGAGCCTGGTTCTACCCACTTCTCATTGTGTGACTTGGAGAAAGCTGCTTAACCTCCCAGTCTCCATTTCAGTGGATCTGAAATCCCTCCCTAAAGAGGTTTTGTGCTTAGCTGAATGCTTCATGCATAGTATGTACTTAACTAATATTTGTTTTGGACCTTTATATTCATTTAATTTCCTTGATCCCATGGCAACCCAGATGTCTTATATCACTATCTCATCTCTTTGTTCTGAAAACTTCAAACCAATCTTCTTCCCTTTGTCTCCTGTCTCAGATTCTTTCTGCACACCCTATTCAGAATTAGTATCCTAAACCAATATCTCCACACACAATACCCTTATACAATAATTTGTGGTAGCTCATTATTTCTTGGGAACTAAGCGTCTTAGCTCTTCATTGTCTGGGTTGGTGAATGGTGGCTCTTTGAAGATGTTATCATGGGATTTTGGCAGATGTACTTGGGTATGATAGCTAAAGCTTGGAACAACACCATTATACCCTTACCCACTGGATCACCCAGGGAGATCATGTACACTGAGGATGAGTCAATGCAGAGATGAGTTATTTAGGCTGGTTCTGAGAAAAATCTTTTAACTGAGGTGCTTCAACTTGCATAACCTAGATGGTTATATTTCATCTTCTTAATTCAGAGGGAGGAGAAACTGCACATGCATGTTCATGCATGCCCTTGCACAAGCAAATACATTTGCATATGGATTTGTATTTACCTCTGATCCCTTATATTATCCACATCCACCTCCAGTCTATGGACAATTCTGGTCTTCTCCATGGGCAGAATATCTCCCACATACGATGAGGCTCTATTTCCATTGCTTCCTCTGTATCCCCATTCATGGTCCCCACCTGGCTGCTGAAATTGTCCCTTCCCTGGCCTGTCGGCTGTTGTTTTTGCCTCTCTAGAGTCCATTTCCCACACAGCAGCCAGAGTGGGATTTTAATAACCTAAGTCAAATTAATATTTGTCAGTGCAAAACCCTCCAGGGGTTCCTACTAATAGGAAGTGTAAATCTATTTTACTTACCCTGACTTGAAAAAATCTACACAGCGTGGTCCTTTGCATCTTGCCAGACCTACTTTCTACCATTTTCTCCTCCATTCATTACATACTATTGATTTTTTTTCCTTTCCTTTTCTTTTCTCTTCTTTTCTTTTATATTCTTTTTCTTCTTTTCTTTTCTTTTTCTTTCTTCTTCCTCCCTTCCCCACTTTCCTACCTTCCTTCCTTCCTTTTTTGAGATGTAATTGATATGCAAGTAATTGCTCAGATTTAATGTATACCTCTTGATTAGTTTTTCCATATGTATTATATACTCGTGATATCACCACTGGAAAAAGTGCTAAACATATCTGTTATACCCACAACTTTTCTTGTGCTCTTTTGTGTGTGTGTGTCTGCTTGTGTGTTTTGGTAAGGACATGTAACATGAGAACTATCCTATTAACATATGTTAGAGTGCAAAATACTGTATTGTTAACTACAGGTACCATGTCGTACAGCAGAGCTCTAGAACTTGAATTCATCTTGCATAACAGAAACTTTATAAAAATTTGAAAAGCAATTCCGCCTGTCCCTCTCTCCCCTGGCTCCTGGCAACCATCATTCTGTTCTTTGCTTCTATGAGTTTGACTATTTTAGACACCTCATGTAACTGGAATCATGAAGTATTTGTCTGTCTGTCTTTTCCCTTTGTTGAAAAATTTTACCTCTTTCTGGTCTCATAGCCTGTTTCATATAACGCTCTTTTTTTACAGTATTCTTCCCGAACATTCCAATATAGCTGCCTCTCAGTTAACATGCAGTTATTGTTCAAATGTTACTCTTCATTGAAATTTCTCTTATCCACCCACCCTCTTCCTACCTAAAGTCACTCTCTACCACATGACCACATTATATGTTTATTATAAATATTAATGCCCATCTTAAATTATATTTTTATTTACTTGCTTACTTTCTTATTATTATGGGTTATCTTCTTGCCACTAGTGCCTGGACTGCATATCAGTGCCCAGAACGTGCGTGTTCCACCAGGAGTCACTCATTCAAAACTTGGTTAAAGATAAGTGAATCTGAACAGCATCATACAGATTCATGCCTCCAGACATCCCCACATTACAGATGGCCAAACAGCCCTATTCATCTGGGTTTGGGCTCCCACCCTATTACATTGCCCTTCCTTCTGCCCTGTTTTTGTTAACTTTTATTATTCTCCATAATAACTTCCTCATAGCACAGCACACTTAGGAAATAGATAACAGCAGACTGGCTTGTTTATTATATGTCTGAGAGTAATTTTTAGAGTTTTAAAATGTTATGTACAGATTTTATAGAGAAATGAGAGAGGGATTACCCAACCTTGGGTTTAGGTGGATGATGGCTCCCAAGAACCCCATATTTTGTGGTATCACAATTACAGAAAGTTTCATCAACCTTCCACTTTCTATTCCCTCCACCCGTCCCCACATCTTGCTGCTCTTTTTTTCCTGGGATTTTTTTTTTTTTTTCACTAAGAATTTCCTTTTATCCTTGAAGCCAAATGTGTACACACCACATGCTTTTCAGAATGGAGGCAGCTGTCTCTAGAATTGTTTGCCTTTGTGTTGTTACTGCATTGTTATTAAAAGTGTTCATTCATTTACTAATCCTTAAATCAGTGATTTCTTTGGGAAACTCTAAGCAATGTAAATATTTAGAAACACTTTTACATTTTTGGCACAGTTTCCATCTACCTTCTTTAGTATTGCATGTAATTTCACTCCATGCTCATTATAAACTGGAAATGAAGTTAGAGTTATTTAGGGAACTTTTCTCAAAAAGTTGGAGCTGGTTTTGTTCTAGTCACATTCAGTCTTACACAGACAGTGTGTGTGTTTTCTTTTTTTTTTTTTTTTTTTTTGGTTCTTCCTTTTGGTGGTGTCTCATGGATGTGTCATGTGTTTTATGCTAGAAGTTGGTGGATGCAATAAACTTTATTTCTTTTACATTTGATTGTTTTTTTTTAAATGTGTTGAATTTCTTGTGCCCACACTTAAAATTGGATGTGAACTGCATGTGCCTGTTAAAATTAAAATAGAAAATGGGAGAGAAAGGCAGGAAAAATATGGTGATAAGCATATGGTTTCCAAAAAAAAAAAAAAAAAAAAACAAGTTGGAATTTGTTAAATCCAATCCTGAATTTCAAGTTCTATACTTTCTATCATCTAAATGTAGAGAAGCAGTCATAATTTCCTACTAATTTTTCTTCTTCTTATTGTCACCATACTATGTACCATTGCAAATTGGCATGAGAAGTAGAAAGAAAAGGAAACACATGATGCTAATTATTCCTAAAATTACAGTTAATGATTTGAAAGCTGTTAAGATTTTATTAACTCATGCACTAAATAACTTGTGTTTTGGGGTTTTTTGGTTCAACTCTGAATTTTGCAGGCTCTGTGCTGCGCTCTGGAGGACTCAATGGAAAACCACACGTGCAATCTCTCTGCTGATTTTCATATGGACACAGGTGATAGGCAGGCCAGCCAGGTCGGATATGTGCCACAGGGTGGAACATTACAGGGGTAATCCACAGTACAAGGGCAGTGTTGGAGGTCCACCCTTGGAGGAGAGCAACATGGAGCCGAAAATTGGATAATGAGTGGGATTTAACTGGAGTGCGGAGGGTGGGTGGGAGGGAGAGGAACCGTGAGCAGACCGTGATAAGAAGGGGTGGAAGCCGCAGAACAGGCTGGAGCACAGCAGCCTAGGATGGAGCACAGCAGCCTAGGATGCTGACAAGGAATGCGCTGAATCTCCCAAAGTGAAGCCCATTATCCTGTGGTAGAAGGGCTTGTGAGTCCGCTTAAGTGGTTGGGATCCCGTTCATCTGAGAGCAGTAGGGAACCACTGAGGGTTTTCAGCCAGAGATAACACAGGCATTCTTCTTCCAGTGAGTCCCTTTACTTCTCCAATTCTAGATCTTGACACGTAAGTCACAGGCCCTGAAGACATGATGCAGAAGGCGGCGAATGGAGAAGGACACAGCTATTTCCAGAGTGGTCTTCTGCATGTATGCCCATTGGGCAGAGCAGTGAAAGGGTTTAACACAGACTTGTAGGCAGATGACCTGGGAACAAATCTTAGCGGGAGTCTGTGGGTGAGTGACTTTATCTCTTTGACCTGGTGTCTTCATTTGTAAAATGGGGTGTTTAATAGTGCCCTAATTGGTTACATTGTAGGACTCAAAATTATGCTGTGATTTGTACAACCAATGGTGCTTCATGCTCAGCAGAGTCTGTGTGACTGAATGGTAAGTGTTAGATGGGATCATACCTATAATGGGCATAGAACAGAGCTTGATCCACAGCAAGCTGATATATGAGCACCAGCTGTTATTACCAGTGTTGTGGGCCTTACTTCATGCAGCTTTCATGACCTTCATTTTTCCCTCTCTTGTATAAGCTGGATCACAGCCTCAGGCCTATCCCTAACACTCACAGGGCATGGAGCAAGAGTTCCAAGGGAGGCTTCAGCCTAGTGCCTTCTCCCTGACTCATGCAACCACCCTATCTCAAGAGGGGCCCTGTGGGCACACCTGTTGACAAGCTACCTATCCAACCAACCTGAGCCCCAGTCACAGCACTCCATCCCTGAAACCACATACTTTTTCCTACCCCTGAAGCTGAAAAGTCTATATACCTGTGGTAGCGTTCATCTTTGGAAAGAAAGGCTATTAGAAAATGATTCATGTAGGTCTGGCAGTGGGCAAGAAACTGTTAGGGATTTCAGAGTCCTGAGTCTCCAGACAGTGGTTTAAAAGAAAGAACTAGGTCTCAGTAGGTACACAGTGCCTCCGTATTGCCATGGACTCCATGCCCTGTGGAGTGTGGCACAGCTGGTGAAGGATGGGATGGGGCATGTCAGAGTTTGGGGTCCCAGAGGAAGAGCCCCAGTTGCCAGGTCTACAAGTACCTTGAATAGCCATCATTAGGGATATATCCCTCCTAATTCCTTCTAGGCCCTTGAACCCTGCCAGACTCAAAACAGAAGGCAAAGACAAATTTAAATTTTAACACCATGATGAATTGTCAAGAAGTAGGTGGCTGAGGTAGTGGAACATTCCATCATCAGAAGTCTACCCGTCTTCCCCTTGGCTGTTATAACTTCCCCTTTGGGTGCTGTTATAACTCTATTTCACAACATAGATAGGGGCAGGAAGAGGTTGATGAAGAGCACAGTATAGAAGTGATGTATCTTGTGTTTCATAAACACCTTCCTGCAAGGAAAGCTGTTACCCAAGCTAAACTATAGGGTCTCAGTATCAAAGGCCATGTCTTATTCAGCTCCATGTCAGTAGAGGATAACACAGAATCTGGCTTATGGCTCAGACCGACCATCCACTTCCATTACAGAATTCAACCAGGGCCAGTAAGAGGCATACAGAAGGGCAACTGTGTCATTTTAATCTAACTGAGCTGGAAAGAACATGGCCTCTTCTTTCCTAAGGAACAAAATCAAATTTTAAATCAAATTAATGTGCTAAGGCTTTGGATTGATTCCCTCTAAAAACCAGTATTGTCTTTGGGGGTCCAGTTAAAACACCAATTGTTTCAGGGATAATCAGTGAAGAGTAAGGTTTAAATGTTTAGAGAAATCATCCCATTTTTATTTCCCTTCTTCCCAATTTACTAAACCTTTGTGATTCTTCAATTATTCAGTCCCTCTTCTAAGTTGGGGGTTACCTAGAATAAAAGACAGGGAATTGGAAATTCATCAAGCAGAAAATGTAATTAAAATGTGTTTGGCACAATAGAGGTATGTACAAGTTAATAATAGAAGCCGAGAGAAAAGATAATATTATAGTTGGAGCCTTTAGACTATAAATAGATGGAATAAGGAAGAATGAAATTTCTTTTACATTTGGTATTACTTATGGGAATTCTGCTTATTTGGATTGTAATATCATGGTCAAAACATGTAGCCAAAACAAGGCTCTCTGGTGTCAGCATACTTCCAAAATACAAGCAACTCGAAAAATTTCATGAGCTTCCCTCTTATTTCTCAAAACCAAAATCATCTGAGAGAAAAGCTTTCTCCCATCCAATGAAAAATCTTCTCATGTACTCAAATTTAGGATGTAAAAAGCCTTGTAATTTCAGTATAACACGCCCACATAAATGACCCTGTTAGCAAAGATTTCAGTGTTCTCTGCTACATGTTCAGCTTTCTTTTTCTCCTTCTTCTTATTTAAGGATGAGGCAATCCACAGAATGTGCCTTGTTCACATGGCCTTTGCTGTTCTGTGTTCCTGTTTCAGCAAGAAATTCAAGAAGAAATTTGCATACTGCATGCATAATATACTTCTGGGAAACACACTATTGATGTTTCCTTTAAAACTATGTCTCTTTTGCCTTCTTGGATATTTGTCCTAATGCACTGAAAGCCTGAGTCGGAATTATCAAAGTGACAGCCTAGAATATAGGTAGTAGGAATATACCTTGTTCTGTACTTCCTACTTCATTTTTTTCTCATTCATTGGCAAAGCTCCAATGTGAGTGATTTACAGTTCTGGTTATGCTACAGCATGGTCCTCTCCATTCTCTAAGGAGTGTTACAGGTGTCTCAAAATATACTTGAACCAAATTCTAGGTCTCTTCAGAAACCCATCAGGGAATACCATATGGCACTTTAGGGGAAATCATGCCACAAGAAAATAACAAAAAAATTTAAATTAGGAACAAGATAGTGTATTCCACATCTGGTGAATTTGAAAATCAACACGACATTTTTAATCCTGTAGATTTCAAAATAGAGAACATATTTTAGAATCAAAGAATATGTATAATTGGCTTTTGATGTAATGAAAGTAATCTTCAAATCGCTATACTAACTTGTACATCTGTCAGTATATAGAATTCACTCTATCTTCAGATTTCAATAAGTAGGAATATGATGTAAAAGTTATCCTCACCATATCAAATGATGAGGATTTTTAAAATCTCATATTATTCTCAGTGGCATTAGTGAAAACCAGTGCCAAACAAATTATCCTCATGGTCAGTAAACATTTAATAAGCATCCAATGGTTGCAGAGTTCCATGTGAGGTACCAACAGTACCTACTTGCAGCTCTCCTAATGCTTGCATGTGGCAAATTTTATTCTCAGAATTTCTCTGGCAACAAAAAGCAATTGTCCAACCAAAATGTTTAGTACTTTTTTATATCTTATTTTATTTAAATTCAATTAATTAACATATAGTGTATCATTAGTTTCAGAGATAGAGTTTAGTAATTCATCAGTTGCCTACAACACCCAGTGCTCATTACATCCCGTGCTTTCCTTCCTGCCCATCACCCAGTTACCCATCCCCCCACCAGCCCTTCCCCTCCAGCAGCCCTCAGTTTCTTTCCCATGATTGAGAGTCTCTTAGAGTTTGTCTCCCTCTCTGATTTCATCTTGTTTTATTTTCCCTTCCTTCCCCTGTGGTCCTCCGTTTTGTTTCTTAAATTCCACATATGATTTAGTATTTACACAGAAGAATTTCACTGGTCAAAGCCATTGGGCTTACTCCTGTGAAGCTGACCATACAGTTTATCTTAGCATGACTAAGACTCAGCTAATTCTAACCTTCAGATGGAGGCAGTAAGTTTCCTGAAGCATATGTATTTTGCATTCAACACTTGATAACTCTGTACTTGGATGGTGAGGGGATATAAAATATCAATACTTTTGTGGGCACATGTGTTCAAGATGGAAGCCAGGAGAGTGCTTACTTCATGTCTCTTTTGTTCTCATTATTATATCAACTCTGTGAAGAAGTATTACTATTGTTGTCATTGTTTTCTTTTGTTTCACAAATGAGGAAAATAAGGTTAATAAGGCTAAGTGATCTGTCCAAGATTGCTAGGCATGGGTGTATCCAAGATGTGGATTAGGCTGACTCCAGAGCCCACAAATGAGTAGAAATGACAAATGTCTTTAATGATACTTATTATGCTCTAGTTTAGGAGGGGAAGAAATCTACATTTTTCTGGAACCTTCTGTATTTCAGACACATATATTATTCCCAAACACATACTGTGCTAATGGTAAAGGGCAGTACATGCCCATTCTTGCCCTCAAGGAGTGCCCAATGGAGCGTGGGGCAGTGGGGAGGGTATATAAAGAGATAATTGCATCCAGTGCAGAAGCTGGCTGATGTTCACAGAGTCTCTTGCCAAAGCGATGAAGCTGACCTCGGACTTCCCCTGAACCACCTCCATTCTCCTCTCTTCCCCCAGTTGCTTCTCAAAATAGGACTGTGATCAGTCAGGAATGGTCCTCCTGTGAATGATGCATTTAGTTTCAGCTTTATTTTGCAAACTCAGGCAAATTCCCGAACCTTCCCCATCCAGTGCTCCCATGTATAAAGCAGAAATAATCACACTGACCCAACCTCCCGGGGCCGAGGTACAAATCGGGTTAGCTAATATTTGCAGATTGTTTTGGAAATGTTAAAGACTAGGGGTTTTTAAGACTGCACTGTGGTATAATAAAAAGACATAAAACCAGAAAGCAGAACAAACCATTCTTTGGAGCCCTTACATAAATGGTTGGAACCAAAGAGATAAAAACACAATTATAATGAAGAGAGTGAAGTTTGAGCTAGGGCAAGAAATTACATCATCACTTGTGGAGTGAGGGAGGAGAGACTTTGTTGGCAATAATCCAAAGGATGAGGGGGACACATAAAAGAGAAAGGCATGCTCTTGAGGAGGAAGGAGCCCACAAAGCCCAGCACTAATGACTGATTTTATGCTTCATGTATTCAGTAAACACCCTCCTGCTACAACTCAGTCCAAATCCTTACCTTCCCTCTTTGGGAAATGCTGTTGAAGTTCTTTTCTGAACGCTGAGTTGCCTAGTCCTCTGTCTCTGTCTCTCCCCGATAGTCCTGTATAGAGAAGCAGGAGAGCTAGAGCTAAGTGGAAAAATTGGCTATATTGCTTATGTTCCTTTATCTGGCTATCTGAAAACAAAATAATCCGAATGTTTTAGAGATGACATCCAAGGCACTCATGATGGGCCAGATTCCCCCCCCACCCATGTCCTCCAGCTCTCCGTGCTCTCTGCTTCTAGCTTTGGCAAATGGCAGACAGAGTATGCATCTTGCTGTCTCTGTCCATTCCTGAATGTCTCTCTTCTTTGTCCAGTTTCCACTCATACCAGATGTGTGTCTGTCTCGGGCTCCCACATGTGCTTCTTCAGAAGTCACCCCAGTTCCTCAACAACCGTATTGTCTTACATACTCTCTAGTGTCCTGTGGGGGGGGTGTTGTGATGCTTAGTTCTGGGAGTTACTTCTCAGAGAAAGGATCATGCCTCCCTCTTCTTTGCATCCTTACCATGAGCCGCTTAGCTGAAGTTTCCAGGAAATGTGTGAGAGAGAGCAGAAGACGAGAAGGAATGTGAAGGATAGAAAGAAAAGGATCTGAATAGGATGGAAGAGAGGACATAGCTTCTGACCTAAGAATTTTATGATCTAAAACGGGGAAAATTTAAAACACAAGAAAGCAAAAATTTACCACCAATGTTACATGACTTGATATTCCCTCAAGCCTCTGAGAGTATTCATTGTTAAACCCTTTTGCATGTGAGTAAAATGAGGCTCAAAGAGGTAACCCATCCACACTCCCACAGCTAATCAAGATGAAGCTCAAAAATGACAAAGTCCACTGTTGACCCCGGGAATTCTGAATGGTAATAGAAGCATAAGTGTGCTACTTCAAGAGGACAATCTTGCTGGGGCACCTGGGTGGCTCAGCCATTAAGTGTCTGCCTTCGGCTCAGGTCATGATCCCAGGGTCCTGGGATCAAGCCCCGCATCAGGCTCCCTGCTCAGTGGGGAGCCTGCTTCTCCCTCTCTCACTCCCCCTGCTTGTGCTCTCCTTCTCTGACAAATAAATAAATAAAATATAAAAAAAAAATAAGAAGGACAATCTTGCTGAAGGCAGCAGAGGAGTTTTCCAAAGGAGACACCATTTTATGTGTATCTTGCCAAAGAAATGAGATCTCACTGCACAGAGAGAAAAACAGGGCATTCTAGGCAGACAGAAGCATCGTAAGATATGCATATAACACATATTCATATAATAAGGTGACAATAAGGTGAATGGTATAATCAGACAGAGGAGGACTAAGTGAACAGTCCTGGGCAACTAACCTGAGAATGTTCAGGGTGGGAGGCAGTGAGAGATGGGTTTGGAGAGAGGATGTAGGGAAATGTTTTTGGAAGAAACACTTACTCTATGCTCAGACGTTTAGGCTTATGCAAAGGGGAAGCCCTAAAATAAAGGTCTCTGGAAGGTCAGAAAGCAGATTGACACATTTTAATACTACAGGATAACAACAGAGAGTGAGGTTTGTGAAATCAGGGTGGCTATCTGAACTATTAAACTGCAAAAAAAAAAAAAACTACACTTACTTCCAAATGAGGAAGAGAGCAGCATGGGGATCAATAGCCCTACAAAGTCACTACAAGAAAAAGAAGCAGATCAAGATCCCAGAGACAAGGAAAACATGCCAGAACATCAAATCAGCAACACACTACTTCAAAACTGGCTTTAAAAACACTAAGAATTATATACAAGACATGAAAACATATATCAGAATTTACAAAAACCACAGAAATTAGGTGACAGAACTCACAAAAGAATTATAAATAAATCTATTTTAGAAAATAAGAGTTAGTCAATGCACATAAAGCAAACAGACATAATTAATACGGAGGAAGGAATGCTCACTCCCAGACCCCATCTCCCAGGCATTTCCCGAGAAGTGACTGATGAACTAAAGAAGGGAAGAAGACCAGAAGTCTGGGAACCCGAAGGGGATTCTCAGAGGACATATGGGAGGTCATCACATGGCAGCAATGATGTTTCTCTACCTATGGTGGGGCAGAGGGGTGAGCACAGTCATGCCACTCAAGCCTGAAGGACCTTTGTTCATATTTCCTTTTATGACGGTGAGATGAGTACGGCATCCCGTTGGAATGAACCTCAGGAAAACTTACACATGGAATAAATTCTTCCATTTTAGAGTATTTATTGGATTTTTTGAAGAAGAATGGAAGGAAGGGGCAGAATGGAAGTGAGCACAACAGCAGAGGGTGAGGAATGTCGCAGAGCCTTGTGGAAGCAAACTCTCCTCACCATTCGGCATTGTGGCCTCTGTCCCTGTGTTGCCTCTGAGTACTGGTGATTGTGTCTAAACTCACAACTTTTCTCACCTGAAAAATGAGAACATTGAACCAAATGATTTGTTTCAGGTTAGTCACCATACATCTTGAAAAGAGTAACTGAAGCAGTGTTGGATATTTTAGGGAGATCCTCAAGCCTACAGCGGGTATTAGAGAAACTGATGATAGGTGTGTGCACCTGTGTGTGTGTGTGTGTGTGTGTGTGTGTGTGTAGTATTCCCTCCCTTGGAATCTCCACCCTTTCTGATGAGCTCATGTGTCCAGGAGAGAGGAACATTGTAATGATTTCTATGTTTGCATGTGGCTGGGATTTGCCAAGATCGCATGACCCTCAGAAACCATATTGTCTTCTCTGTTCTTCTATTGTGCATTCCCTGGCCAGTCTTCCAGCTACATTTCAAGTCTCTTCTTCACTGAGATTTCTGTTGCTTATGTCGAGGGTTATGTCATGAGGTTTACTGCTGATGTTCTAATTCTTCACTTTCCTGAAGACACTCACTCCGGTGATTTACAAAGCTGTTACTCCAGAACGATGTTTGCGGCAATAAAGAATTGTCTTGTAGGCATGTTCATTCTTCGAAGGTTATCTCCCTCTTCCCAGGGCAGCGTTTCTTCCACAATCTCCACACTAAGTCAGGAGCCCAGTCGTGCTGATTCTCCCTCCTAAACATCTCTCATAGCTGTTTCCCCACGCTGACCCCTCTCTAGAGGCATGGTGTTGGCGCTCACCTTCATTCTTTCCATCCTGGACCACAACTGCTAAACACCCTACACCCCTCTCCGTAATTCATCTTGCTACTCCACACTGCTGCTAGACTGATTATGTTGATTCTTAAAATGGAAATATCACCCTGCAAACTTCCTTATTTAAAATATTTCAATGACTCTGAGTTGCCTCTAGGTTATGCTTCATGTACCCACCAACATATTTTAAGTTCTAAATTAATAACAATACTAGTATCAAGTGAAGAGTAAGAGGTAAGCATGTGTCAGTGTTCTGAGTGGTTTATATACCTTAACTTACATTAAAACACTACAAGAAATTTCCATTCCCCTAATAAGAAAAACTCAAGGAAACAGAAATTTAAAATAATTCTCTACAATCATACAGCTAGAAAGTGGTGAGCTATGGCTCAGACTCAGGCATGGTGTTTGCAAAGTCTGTGTTTTCTCACCACTCCTCTACTTCAGCCTCACTATCCTTACATGCTGAGCTCTGCCTCCCCCTCCAGATCATGGTCCTAAACTTCAGTCTCATGTAACTCACATTTTGGATATATACGTCTCCAAATCTTGGGGCACGTCACCTTCTCCAGGAAGCTTTCGCTAACTTACACACAATCTGCACGTTACCTTCATAGAAGCTCTCCTAGGACTTGAGGAGCTCTACTGCAACATATGTTATCTTGAGTTTTACACCCAACTTGGTTTTGATGTTTACTTCCTTTTTGTGGACTGTTGGATTGCATTTGCTAATATCTTGCAGAGGACATTTGCATCTATGTTCTATGTTTGTGAGAGACCTATGGCTTTCCTTTCTTCCAATGTCTCTGTCTTCTTCTTCTTCTTCTTTTTTTTTTTTTTTTTTTTTTAAGATTTTATTTGTTTATTTGACAGAGAGAGTACACCCAAGTAGGCAGAGTGGCAGGCAGAGGCAGAGAGTGAGGAAGAACAGAATCCCCGCCAAGCAGAGAGTCTGACGCAGACCTCGATCCCAGGACCCTGGGATCATGACCTGAGTTGAAGGCAGATTGCTTAATTGACAAACACCCAGGTGCCCCTGGTTTTGGTTTTAGAGTGACACTAACTTCACTGAATAATTTAGGAAATATTCCCTAGGCTTCTATTATCTGGATGAGTTTGTGAAGACTTGGTACAATTTCTTCTTAAATGTTTGGTAATACAACTGAAATCATCCAAGCCAGGAGTATAGTTTTTGAAACGTTATTTGTTATTGATTTAATTTATTTAGTAGATACAGGACTATTAATATTATCTATTTCTCTTTGTGTAAGCTTTGGTAGTTTGTGTCTTTTAAATAATTTGTCTCCTTTCATCTAAGGTATAAAATTTGTGGGCATAGACTTGCTTATGGTATTTGTTTTTTTTTTTTTTTTAAGGTTTTATTTATTTATTTGTCAGAGAGAGAGAGGACACACAAGTAGAGGGAGCATCAGGCAGAGAGAGAAGCAGGCTCCCCACTGAGCAGGATCCCACTGTGGGACTCGACCCCATGACCCTAGGATCAAGACCTGAGCCAAAGGCAGACTTAACCGACTGAGTCACCCAGGCATTCCTGTTATTTGTTATCTTTTTGATGTCCATAGGGTCGGTGGTGATGAATGCTTTTTTAAACTTTCGGATATTAGTGATTTGTTTTTTTTTTTTTTTTTTTTTTTTTTGGTTAACTTGCCTAGAGGTTTATAATTTTTTTCTATACCCAGAAATTTATCAAAATTGCCACCTAAGTGTTCCTATCAGTTTTAGCTCCAGTGGCTTCTGCTCTGATTAAGCAAATCTAAGTTGTGATTCTGTGTTCACTTCTCTTTCTAGATTTCGTGGTGGCAATTTGCCCTGCAAACTCAGTCCCTGATGGGTCCAAGATAGATAGTGATTTTTGATTTCTTTAAGATTCTGTTGTGGGGACAGGAGTGGTAACCGCCCAGTACTTCTCATACTAGATCTGGAACTGGATCTGTCCTTTCATTTTAGTTGTTCTGTATCCCTCTTCTAGACTATAGATCCTTACGGTTAGTGGGTGTCTATCTCTACATCACACATACATAGAAAGTCGTCTGGAATTGTGATAAACAACTTCAGTGCCCACACACAGCCCCTTGTGTCCTTTTACTCCTGCTGTGTGTCCATTCCCAGCCTCTGTGTACTTTGCTGTTAAAGGCTCACATACGAGATTTTATTCAGACAAGTGGCCCAGGGCTACCAAAGCTCTTTGCCTGCCTGAAGAGTCAGAAGTACCTTGGAGTTTATGTTCTTAGTCAAGCAATCACCAGTATGTGAATATAAAACATCCAGCTCTCTTGCCTTAAGTCAGGACCTCTCTGTGGTAAGATGTACGATCCCAATATCCTTGAAGGATTTGACCAAATCTGGGAACTTACATGGAAAATGTGCCCCGATTTTCTGGTTCCTCCATCTCCTGCTTCCTTGTTCTCCCACCAACACCCCTCTCACTGCACTTTGCTATAATACTTGCACCAGAATATTTGGCTAGGGTCTACTTTTGAGACACCCAACCCAAGACTGTATAAGTACATGTAAGTGGCATATACTTTTTTTTAAATAAATTGAGCTATGGGTCAGGATTTATTGTTTTATATGTGGATGACCAATGCTGCCAGCACCATTTGTTGAAAATACAATCCTTTCTCTACCAACTTGCCTTTGCACCTTGTTGAGAATCAATTGATTGTATGTGTGTGGGGGGGTCTATTTCTGGGGTCTTTATTATGTTCCATTGATTTATGTGTCTGTGCTTTTGCCACTAGAAGACTGTCCAGCTTACTGTAACTTTAGACTATGTCTTGAAAGCAGGTACTTTAAGTTCTCCTACTTTGTTCTCCAAATTGTTTCTGCTATCTTGGTTTTTGTTTTTCAAAATAAATTTAGAATTTGTTTGTTGATTTCTCCAAAAGTCTTGCTAATATAATCTTAAGGACTGTTTCATGTATAGGTGAATTTATTAGATTGACATCTTAAAACAGTACAGAGTCTTTCAATTCAATGTGGTGGTTTCTATTTCTTCATTAATTTAGCCTCCTTTCACTTCTCTCATGATGGTTTTGCATACAAATCTTGCACATATGTTCAGTTTATCTCCAAGCTCCAAACTTTCATTTTCAGTTTTCATCACTAGTATACAGAACTACAATGCTTTTTTTGTATATTGATTTTATATCCTGAAATTTTCATAAACTCATTTATTAGTTTTCATATTTTTGTACCCCAAATTGTTCATGGTGTATTTTCATTTAATACGTTTATAAATTTCATTTTCTAATATTTTAGTAAAAATACTTTTTTTTTTTCATATTACCAGGACATATCGTTCTGTAATTTTCATTTTGTCTGATGTTTTTGTCTAGTTTAGGGGTCAGATTTGCCTCAAGAACTGAACTCGGAAGTGTTTCCCCCTCTTCTATAGTTGTGGGGCAGTATGTATAAAAGGGATAATTTATCTCCTTAAGAATTTGGTAAAATTTGCTAGTGAAGATATTTGAGCCAGTTTTTCTCTTTTGTGGAAGGTATTCCATTTCATCAAAAGTTACAGGAATATTCAGGTCATCAGTTTTTACCTCACTGATTTTACTAGTTTGTGTCTTACCAGTGAGTGGTCCACTTCATCTAAAATGTAGAATTTTCTGATGTACATTGTTTGTTTCATATGTCCTTATGAATTTGTGTTTGTTCATGACTCCTTGTGATATCTTTCTTGCATTAGTGATAATCTCCCTTGCATTTCTGATACTGGCAATGTATGACTTCTGTCATTTTCTTTTTCAGTCAACTTGGCTATATATTTATCAGCTTTATTGATCTTTTTTGCAAATTTTGGTTTTTGTTTCATTGATTTTCTATTAGTTTTCCTGTTCTCAATTTCATTCTAATGTGCTGTTATCTTTGTTATTTTATTTCTTAAGCTTGTTTGGCTTCAATTTTTTTCTTCTTTAGGTGTTTTCTTTTTTTCTCTTTAGTTTTTTTTTTTTTTAAGGTAGAAATGGAGGTAATTGATTTCTGACTATTATTTTAAAAATCAATTTATTATTTTTAAAAATTAAACATTTGATGCTATAAACCCCCTTCTATGCCCTGCTTTAGCTACTTTAAACAAATTTCCTTTCTTAAATTTTCACTTTGTTCAAAATTATTTTCTAATTTCCCATGTGAGTTCCTTGTTGACCCATGATGAGTTATTCTTAAATACATTGTTTAATTTCCAAACTTAGATCTTTTTTAGCTCTCTTTCTGTTATCAATTCATTTCATTAGGGGTCAGAGAACATGTCTTGTATGATTTTGAGTGAATGGTAAGGATGCCCACACCTCTTTTGGATTCCTCTTGTGCTCTGCTCTGCTCTGTCAGTCTGTGAGTTCCTTCTGTTTAAGGAAGCTCTGCTTTTAGGGATGCCGGGGTGGCTCACTCAGTTGAGCGTTGACTTTATTTCAGCTTAGGTCGTGATCTCAGAGTTGTAGGTTTGAGCCCCTCGTTGGGCTCTGCACTCAGCATGGTGTCTGCTCCAAATTCTCTCCCTCTCCCTCTTCTTCCACCCCTACCCCTCAAACGAATAATGAATAAAATCTTAAGGAAGCTCTGCTTTTAGGTTCATATACTATATTGAGGATTATTTTGTCTTATTTTGCCTCTTTACCCCTTTATCATCATGTTGTTTGTCCTTATGAATGTCTTCCTATATCCTGGCAATAATACTGCTTCACAAGCCTCCTTCTCATATCAACATGGCTATTTCAGTCTTCTTTTGATTAGCATTTGCAAGGTGTATCATTTCCCATACTTATATTTTTAAGTTGTTTTATGCCAACAACAAAAAGGAAAAGACAATTATCTTGTTCATTAAAAAACTGAAAGGAAATGAAGAGATAGGACACACACAGGGAATGCCATGTAATAGTGTATATATATTAGGTATTTTTTAATATATGCTTTCTCTTTTTCTCTCTATAGAGGATGGTATAGCTTTGGTTCTATTCATAATAACTCTCTGGTAGAGGAAGGCAAATTCTAGCATGAAAATGCAATGTACTTTGAAGGTCCATTTATTATTTCTTTGATCTTTCAAATCAAAATTTAATTAATAATCATAATAATAAAGTAATGGTGATAATAACAGTAATAATAATGGTGGTCCTAAATCTTGTTAAATGCACTATGTGCTAGCAATAAGTTCTTTACCTACATAATGTCATTTAATTTTCATAAGAGTCCAATGGATTAAATCCTTCTATTAATCCCATGTATAGCTCATGATAACATTCTAAAGATGCCATCCCCCCAAGATTCTGTTTTTTCTTGTTACCCAATCAAGCCATAAACTAGATACTGTTAAGAAACTTCAGAAATGTATTTAGGATTGTTCCTCACTTGACATTATAAAAGAGGGAATTTTCAGGCTGGATTAACTTAATTACATGAGCTTCTAAAAGCAAGGAATTTTCTCTAGATGCAGTGCAAGAGGAAGATACAAAGGGAAATCAGAGAGATTTGAAGCACTAAAAGGGCCAGGCATGCATGGTTGGTTTGAATCTGGACTGGGCTATGTGAGAAAGTATGATCTTTAGGAGAAGACGGGGACCCTCAGTTAGTCCCAGTGAACTCGGGAAACAGACTTCAGTGCTCCAAGCACAGGGAACTGGATTTTGTTAGCTCCTTAAAGTAGCTTGAAAGTGGATTCTTTTCCAGATTCTCCAGATAAGAACTTGACCATCCAACACCCATTTCAGGCTTTGCAAAGGCTCTAAACGGAGTCCAGGTGAACCAACCCCATTGTCTCATCTACACAACTAGAATTTAATAAATGGGCATTGCTGTGAGCTGCTGAGTTTCTGATAATTTGCTACACATCAAAAGAAAACCAACACATGGTTAAAATAAATGGAATTTAGAAAGATTGCCTAACTTACCCAGTTTAGTCTGAATCAAAAACCTTTACATTTGACCACTACGCTAATAATATATTATATATATATGAATAATATCTTTATTTTTGTCATACATTTAAACTCCTTCCTCTTGTGTAAATACCAAATTCTCTCTTTCAGTCATTATTACCAACCATTTATAATTTCTTGCATTCTCAGAAGCATCTAACACCACACAAGCACATAGCTGAAGTTCAAGAAAGGGAAAGTCTCATTAAATTGATTTGAATTCTTAAGTCTGATGCATTTCTTATCCCCCTCAGATCTTAAGCTGAAAAAGATTTTAATGAAGCTTGCATAAATCAGAGTGGCATTATATGGTCTAATAGTTAACTAATCTTTAATTGTGCAGTACTTTGAAATTTAATGACCATTATAGAGAATTCTGTCAGGATTAAAATGAACCAGGGAGGCTCACAATAGAAGAACGGAGTAGAAAAATGTACATTGCTGATGTTAAAAGTGGCATTTTTGTTGTTATCTTCCTATGGGAGACTTTGCAGTAAAATTAAAATTGGGTCTATTGTTCAATTGTTTTTGATAGTTTCTTTTCCTATTGTTTGCTGACTTGAGTTGTCATGTGTTGACAAATGCAACAATAGAAACGAATCAATCAAGATTTTTCCATATGTGAGGACAATAGGTCCAGGAAACAAAGGGTAAGGAAGGAAATGTAGCTTGATTTGCCATCCTGACAAAAAAGACTTCTAAAACATTAAAACAGAAAACACAAGGAACATATAAAACAACAGCAACGATCAACGACAAATAGAACTTAATCACTTTACTTTGTAATATATATTGCTTGAAACTTCTTAGAAACCTTTCAGAATCTTGGGGCACCTGGGTGGCTCAGTCAGTCGGGTATCTACCTTCAGCTCAGATCATGATTCCGGGGTCCTGGGACCAAGCCAGGCTTTGGGGAAGTCACTGCTCAGTGAGGACGGACCTCACTTTCTCTCCCTTTGCTGCTCCCCTTGCTTGTTTTCTCTCTTTCTGTCAAATAAATAAAAAAAAAAAAATCTTTAAAAATTTTTTAAAGTATATTAAAAAAAAGAAACATTTTAAATTCTTGACTGGATTCATTGACCATTTATTGAGCTTTTTCCATGAATGGAGAAACATGTCTCATATATTATCTAATCTCCTTTTCAGTGTTTCTACTTAGCAAGCAAAGCAGGTGTTTTTTCCCAATTTATAAATGAGAAATCAGATACTCAAAATACTCACAAAACTTTCTCAAGTGCCCAAAACTTATTTGTAACATACATGAAACAGTAACATAAAGGCAGATGTCAACTCATATTCTAACGACTATTCTAAAAAGTCAGAATTGAAAAATAACCTCACTAACCCAAAAGAAGTTATCTTTACATGTTGAGTAGCTATATTTACCAAACTCAAAATAGATGTATGCAATAGAACAATGAGAATATCTGAAATTCAGTGACCAGGAATACACAAGTCATGCAGGCCACTAATACAGATGCATGGCTACCGGAGATGGTGAAAATGAACACCTTTATAATTCAGCTTGACAAATGAAAGCAACTGGTAGGGATGTTCTGATATATAGACAGTTAACTTAAAAACAGACAAAATAGCCTTCAGGTTGGGAGTATGGCAATCTCCATCCTAAAGAGTTGTTTTATATATACAAAGAAATACTGTTTCAATCAGGAGCAGGTGGTCAACATGAATGCAAATGACAGAATCCAGTTGGTCTTGTGTTCCCTGGTGCTGAGACAGGGGACACCCAACCGCCAGACCACCCCAGTGATGGTGTCTCCCTGTTTTAGTGATCCACAGGCCAAGGCCACGAGAGACATTGCCCCGTAAAGTTCTGCCTTGAATTCACACTCACCAAGCCAGGAGCTGTTCTTAACCTGACATCCTGATAGATTTGCTTTTAAGAAGAAAATAATTCTGATCAATCAAAACAAATATCCAGGTTTTTAGCAAAAATAGTCAACTCTGCATATGTTAACTAACACACATCCTGATGTGCATATTATTCTCCGTTTGAGCCGAGTCTCGGAAAGTCTGATTCACTCAGTGGTAAAGCTGAGCTGCCGGAGGCACAAACCTCAGGTTTGCTCCAGCTCTGCCCATGGCCTTGTGAGCCAGGGACACAAACACAATCCCACATGCCCATCTTTCTTAAGGATTACTCAGGAAAGGCACCCTTTCCCCACTGGTGATGGATTGTTCTTCAGCAAGTACTTCCTCCTCTCCCGCACCAGATGGCATGGAATGTACACCCCCAACCCACTGACTTTGCATTTGGCCATGACTTGCCTTGGACAATCACATGTGAAGGGATACGGCATGGGTAGACATGTTAAACATGTATGTGGTTTCATGCGTCCTCTTGTGCTGCTGTCATCCTCCAGAAAGAAGCACAAACTCCAAGTGGCCACTGCCTCTGCAGACTCGTCCTCAGAAGCAAATGGACAAAGCAAAACCAGATCTCAACCTGTAGCCTGTAGGCTGTAGCCTGTAGGCTGACCCAGATGAGGTCAGCCTTGTCCCTGCTGAGCAAGGAAAACACCATGTGTTGTTGTAGGCCACTGAGATTCCAAGTGTTCTGCTACAGTACACAAAAGATAGAGTGATAATAGACAGAGAGATAGGTAGATGATTGATTGATTGATTGATTGATGATAGATAAATAGATAGATATACACATGTACATTGGTTAATACACTCTATCACAATTTCTTTAGTGTTTATATTTTCTTTGATTTGACCTATTTTCCATGTAGATTACATTTCTGCCTAGATCTGACCTCTAGAATCCATGCCATTTCCCAGGATGTCTGTTTCTCTCCCCTGAAATCAGTGTTTAGGCTCAGACATTTTAATATTTAGACTCTAGTTTTTACCAAGGGCATGAGTCTGCCCTTAGGTTTTTTGGCCTCCTACATTGCATTGGATTAGAATTCTTCCCCTCATTTTTGATTTTCTAAACTGAAAACTCAGACTTGCATCCTGACTGGGCTTGCACTGGCTTCTCTACAATACAGGCGAAGGGGAAGCCTCGGGTTCTGAGGATCCACAATGGGTGTTTAGCAAGGTCAGGCTCCTCTGTGATGGCTGAGGAAACAACCAGCCTCCTCATCTTCTCAGGGAGGCTACAGTACTGATGGAAAAGGAGAAACAACAGACACCAAGGGTCTCCCAAACCCTCACATGTTAACTGGGACGTGTGAGGCAGGGAGCATGAGGTATGACCTCCTTTTCCACAGCTCAGATTTATTGTGTCTCTTGTGACAGAAACACAGTGAGCAGGAAAGCAAACCTGGATCTGTTTTTTAGGTGATGGTATGCGTTTAGAAATGCTGCCCTTCAGAGCTCCCCATCCCAGCTTCCACCCCCAGATGGTACATGAGTGCCTGAGAAAAGCTGTGAGTCACAGGATCTTGTGTTGGAGAGAGATTTGGGGTCCTTCCTTACAGGAAGTATCCTGCATCCCCCCTGGTCTTTGCTTCAGGGGAACTTCTGTTTGTGGGCTGCTCAGTGGATGGAAAAACAGTGAGGGGGTGTCCTCCCCAGGGCATTCTGTTGCTGTTTGTGGTCAAGGTCTATTGGTGGGATTGCTTCTGGTGTGATCTTGTAGCTTGGGAAAGGGTGAGGAGAAAATCTTCCATACCCGTGTGCTGGGTAGACTCCATCTCAACCCACATTCCTGACTATGATGGCTGCATGACTGTCAGGCAAGGAACTTTGTTCCACGGTCTTTGGAAATATCTCCAGTGCTCTGGTCCCTTCAGCATTGTGTCCTTACTCTGTCTACCTTTCCACAGGACAGAAAAGAAACTAGGCTACCTGCCACAGTCTGATAGTGAGAGACCAAGGTCCCCCTCTGCCTGACCAATCCTGGCTACCCCATTCACTGGGATGTGCCTGCCCCTGGTTTGATGCAAGGGTTAGGAAAATTGGTAAGGGTGCACATGGGGGCACACTGCTGGACATCTCCTAAAATTCCTGAAAGGACCTGAGCTCTGGCATTGTCATCATCCTTATGAGTGCCCCTGCACTCCTCTGTCTCTGGGCCTTTTCACTGCTTCTCACATCCTGCTTCCCATAGGCATACCTCAAAAAGCAGTGTTTATTCTTGATGTGAATGATACATTCCATTGGTATTCTATTCTAATTGACTCTGCTGTGTCCTAATCAATAACAGGGAACAAAAGGCCAAAATACAAAACCAAAACCAAAACAAAACAAAACAAACAAACAAAAAAAAGAAAAAACAAAAACCATGCACACACACATGTGTAAAACAAGCACACAAAAACTTTTGTTAATTAATCAATCTTATGACCCATTCTTGAGTGTGAAAAATAGAACTACAGGAAATTTGAAAGTCCTTTCTTATCCTCACAGGACTAGTTTGTTTTTGTTTTTAGTTGTTGTTTTGTTTTGTCTTTACAAAACAATTAGCAAGTAAGAAACTCAGCTTCCAACCTCAAAGCTTCTCCATGACCTCTGTTCTAGGACACAGAACAAGGAAGCTGAGGGATCCACCAGGGAGGTAGAACACTGCACAGGAGCCTGGCGTAGCAGTAGATTACAATGGGTGGGTTTCATATGTGAGAAACATTATCCTCATGACAGGACCTTCTATTATCTCAGTGTGAGTGAGCAGCAAGGTAACATCTGCCAAATGCTAAATCCCGATTCTGGCTGATTTCCTTCCTTTCTGTCTTTTTCTTCACAGCGCACTGGCTGAGATCTCTTCTGTTCTTTTCTCTGAATTTAGGCCCAATTAAGGATCAACAGTGAACAAAGATATGGCTGTTAATAGTGAAAGGAAGTTACACTCTTTATTCCCATCTAGAAACAAAATCTAGGCACACACAAACATCTTTGAAACTAGTCAGAGAACAACATGTATCGCGACATGGCCTGTTGGGTTTACCCAAGTCTCCCAGGGGAGAGGCTGCCTGGGCAACTCCACACCTCCCCCTGGACATGGATGGGCGTGGTTAATAGGGCACATTAGGGAGGGGAGGTGACTGGTGGGAAGGGTTAGAAACTATTATAATTTAGGACCTTAAAACTCCTGTGAAAATAGCTCTGGATCATTAGGACTGGGACATGACTCCACTGGCACTGGGTTGGTCCAGTGACTAATAAAGTTTGCTACAATTCACCAGCCACTGTGCTCTCTCATTTGGCACTTCCATAAGTCCATAGGGTGCAGGCTAAATGGGGGCTGTAACAATCTGTCAAGGGAAAATGGCAGCGCAATCCAGCCCATTTGTATGCCTGCTCTGGATAGCAGAGTTTGCACAATGTAAAAGGAGCTACAGAATGAGCAAAGGGATGGATGGACACAGAAGAGGACATATTAACCCACGGTCGGTTGAGATGGGGATTGGTATTGGGAAATAGTAGAAAATCCATAGATTGGTCTCTCCTCCCAGTTTCCAGCACAGGGCCCCAAAGCCTTTCGGAATTGTCTGGGTCATAGTAATGTCTTTTGTTATAACAAGGTGACACTTGGTCTCCTGGACTAGCAGCAGCTTAGTGTCGGCTTGAGTTGAATTGAGGGGTACCCAGGTCGCATTGCAGACAATTGCTTGGTGTGGGGAATGAACCCACCCATCTGGTGTCAGAAGCCTTATGAGTGTGTTGTAATAAGTGTAAAGGAAGAGGGGAGAAGTTTTTTCTTTGCAGGTATGTCAAGATAAAATTTATCTGGGATATTTACTACGAAGGCCCTAGAACCTTTTGAGTGCATTCTAAGTATTCAAAGGAGGGCAAAAATATACGGGTTCTTCAACATGGTTGATGCCTGCCTCCTTTGGTGTGAACTTTGGGTAGAGAACATGCTCTGGAAACCAAGGATGCAGACACCATAGGATACACTTTAACCAGAATCAGATATTAAAACTGTGACATTGTTTCTTTAGCTTTGCCCCGAAAGGTAGTCATGGCTTAGCTGATCTAGTCTTCATTTCTTAAATATTAATTTATTTCATTGTAACAATACAAAGTAGCAAGGTCATTAATGCATTTTATCTATTCTTTATAAAAAATATTGGTGTTGCTCCTGCCCTTCCCTATCCCTCAAACCCACTAATCATTCCCCTTTTCTTTCAATTAATCTTTTCTCCCCCAGTCTATAAGCAAATCTCATTATGGAAAGTTAACTCTCAAACCTGAAGATAAAATATTCTTTGATGAGTCTGTCCCTAATTATTTACAGGATAATCTTTCATTTAAATATTAGCAAATTGTTGGCAATCTCTTTGCATACCAATGCACTATTCATTGACAATTGTCTCTGGTTGTATTCTTAGTGCAAGTTTTAAAGTAAATAATGCTGGCTTATGAGCTGACTAATCTGCTGTTGAAATACTTTCATTTTCTATCTACCAGCTGTCCTCTCCGAGAGGCAGGATGTAATGAATCCCAGGAAGAGGATTACATAGTACCACCTATTCCATTAGGGTATTTCATTTCTAAGCTTGAGAGAAGCCAGTTGTGAGCTTAAATATTATACCACAGAGCTTTTGATTAGAATGTTTTTTGTTATTCATTTTAAACTGCAGAGGTTGAAAATGTATTTCTAATTTAATTTTTTTTCCAATTGAATAGCAGAAGTGATAGCAGCTACTATGTTTCTTCAAAGAGTTTCTGGGGAAAAAAAACGGGTTATTCACTTCGAGTTCAAAGTATGCTCTACAGAGCAAGTAACAAAAGAAAATCTCTAAGTGTTGGCAAATAACATCATTTATTTTTGTTGTTAGTAAAATCTGCTTGAATATCTACTACATGTAAGTCACTGTGTAATGTGTGTAGATATATTGTGTCTGAGTGTAATCTTGCCCGACAGAAAGCCAGGCATGCAGCTGGTGCTTAATAATGGGAATTATTTTCCCCAAATCTATCCTGTACTGAGAGTTTGGGCAAAACAGGTCACAGGAGCTGTCAGACCCCAGTGATAGCTGAGAGGATGTCATGCCAACATGAAGTGATAAGAGGGGAGACTGGGTCATTAGCGCCACAGGATTCCGACAAGCAGAGGAACCAAACGGATTAAGATGCTGTCAGCACATTCAGAGGATAGAATGGTTTTAGCACTGCTTTGCTGTTAATGAGAACTGGGCTCTTTTCTTTTATATTGAACACAATAGTATTTTGATTGTTATAAATACTCAGATGGAGAACATTTTCAAAAGCAGACCTGTACTGAAAAAATCCCCCCCATATTTATCCTTTGCTTCTCTGCTCAAGGACTGCTGCTCTCACAGTACTTTGACCCACCACAAGTCACTGTGAACTCCTGACGTCAGCCCTTGCTTCTTGCCAGATCTGCTCAAATCTCAGAGCTCACCATTCAATTCCCTTGCCCTTTCTTTTTGTCTTTCTCCACAGACCTCCAATCCCAGATAGAATAAACCTCTATGTGTTTGTATCAGAGTGGGTGAACATTGCTGAAGAAAAAATTCACACAGCCTAGGAGATAAGTTTTGCTTTACTTTTGTGATTGTGCACTTGTACCAGACTCTGAGTAGCTGGGGATGCACCTCACCTGGTTCACATAGTCTTGCTCTCTGGCTGTCTGATGTGCCTATTTCACACCTTCTCTTTTCTCCCTGGAACTCCACATGGTACTTCTCCACAATCACAGCAGCTGACCTACCTCTATGCCTGGACACCAAAGGACATGACGCAAGAGCACCCCATTTCTGGTGCTGCTGGAGGATTGCTTTAAGGCTGGGTTGCAGGACCGGTGACCCCTCTCAATTGTTCATGTTATTTGCCAATTTCCTTTCCTCCTTTTTTCCCTCGCCTCTGTCACTCTGAACACCTAGAGGCCTACCAAGGACACTTTGTCTATGTTGAGATGTGATCAATAATCCTTATTAATTACAGGAGCTAATGGGGCCCGTTATCTTAACCCCCCACCCCAATTTAACTTCTTATATTTTTGTCTCTTAGTCTAGGACCCTGGTGGAAGACCGTGAGTAGTGGGATGGAAGGTATATGAGGGAATGACACATCCAAGGGGGCTCTGAGACTATTAAAGCAGGATTTGCAGGATCTAGGGTTGCCTGGGTGGCTCAGTAGTTACACATCGGCCTTCGGTTTAGGTCGTGATCCCAGGGTCCTGATATTTATCTAGTCTGGCATCAAGCTCCATGCTCAGTGGGGAGCCTGCTTCTACCTCTCCCACTCCCCCTACTTGTGTTCCTTCCCTGGCTGTGTCTGTCTCTGTCAAATAAATAAAATCTTAAAAAAAAAAAAAAAAAAAGAATTTGCAGGAGCTGGAGTTACACCAGGATGATTGGGAAAGGCCAGAGAGGTATCATGGTGATTTAGATTTTATCCCCTGAATTTTGGTTCTTGAGCTAGAAGTGGTAAGTTTCAAAAAATTTCAGAGATTGTGAGTTACAAACCATATGTACATGTTTGCCATATGTACCCTGGAAGCTTCTACAGATTATTTTAGGAAATTATCTTATTTAAACTTAAGACATTTCATTAAATATAGCCTTGACTGGCATTTGAGTTTTGTGGTTTTTGCGAGACTAATATAAAGGAATTAAATTGCAGTTGTTAAATTGTGTGGAAGCTTCTGATGCCCTGACGTCCCTCTTCCTCCTAAACTCTGACTCAGTGGGGGTACAAACGGTTCATCAACTTGCTTATTCACTTTACAAGAAGAAATACTTCTGAAGCCCCTCCACGATTTCAGTTTTTTTTTTTAATATATTCTAGGTTTTTATATTTAAGATATAATCAAAATAGACAAAATTATTTTCAAAGAACTTACATTCTGTGGAAGGGGATATACTTACAACTATATATACTGGTGGATGCATTTATGTGTACATAGTGTGATAAATACTGTGGGGAAAGATAAAACAGGCTGAGGAAAAGGTCAGGGGTGGGTAACTATTTTATATGACTTGTCATCAAAGACCTCATCAACTATGTCACATTCGATCAGTCTTAAGGAAAGGAGAAACCAAGCCTAGACGGTGAAAGCCCAGGGTCATTGCAAGTGTGCAGACACTGAGGAGGAAGTGTGCTGAGTGTGCCTGAGAGACAGCAGGATGCAAGCAAGACTGCAGGAGAGCCATTGGAAGGGTAAGCCAAGGGGGTGAGATCAAAGACAAGCACAGCTTGCAGATCTACTGGGAAAGATTTCTGAATCTGAATGCACAGATCTCTAGTAAAAGAGAATTATAATTTGGACTTCGTTATAATTAAACACTTTTAGTCCTCAAAAGTCACTGATAATTAAAGAAAATTATAAGTGTAATACACTTGGAAAGTATTTGTAAGACACATACCTTATAAAGCATTTGCCTCTAGAATATATAAAGAACTCTCAAAACTCAACAAGAAAATAAAACTCCAATTAAAAAAAAAATAGTAAAAGATCTGAACTGACACTTCACCCAAGAAAACAGAAGAATATCAGATAAGCACATAAAGAAAAAAAAGCTCAACATCATTAATCGAGAATAAAATTACAGAAAAGTACAATGACACATCTATTAGAAAAACTGAAAAACAAAGCAAAACAAAAACCCGACCCTGCATATACATATCCATTGATGGAGAGGATAGAGAGCCTGGAACTCACATACACTGCTAGTAGGAATACAAAATGAAGCGGATATTTTGGAAAGTAGTTTTATTTTTCTTTTTTCTTAAAAAATTAAACATTTATCATAAGGTCTAGTGCTTGTACTTACATATATTTGACCCTAGAGAAATGAAAATTTAAGTTCCCACAAAAATCTATCTGCAAACATTTATAGAATCTTTCATTGTAATCACCAAATATGGAAAAAAATCTAATGAATTTAGGTTTTTCAAAATAATGAATGGATCAAGAGACAGTGTTATATCCATGCAATAAAAGGTAACAGACTATTGTTACACAAAACAGCATGGGAGAATCGTAAGTGCATAATACTAAATGAAGGAAGCCAACATTTCCATACTATGTTTTTCCTTTGTATGACATTGTGGAAAAGGAAAAATCACAGTGGTAGAAATGATCGGTGGCAGCAGGAGGCAACATAGGGGAAGCACGATGACCCTCGGGGTGATAGAAATGTTCCATATACTGATTGTGATGGTGGTTACAGGACCTATTGCATTTATTAAAGTTTATGAGCTGTACACTTACTGTGTGTAAATTTTACCTTAATAGAGCTAATTAAAATATTAGAAGTCTGGTTTATGTGGCTATTACGCTAACCAAAAATTATGTAGATCATTAGTGAAAATTATAATGAGGCAGGTGATAAATTCCTTAAGGAATAAGGATTTGGGGGGTTTTAGGTGACTTAAACCAATGGTATTATCTAATTGCATGAGTTCCAAACCTAGGGACTCTTTAAGGAGGAAGCTAAATGAAAGGAGTTTACATCAAAGCTTTGGAAACAGCAGTAAAAGGGAAGCTCCTTGAGCTGCCTGAAGGGTGTGGCTGGGTATACAATTGTGGTTTTGAGATTTCAGAGAAAGCAGAGTTCTCCGTGGTGTACCAGATTCCAGGAAGAACAAGGACAGCAAGAACATTTAAGAAATGAAATTTTTAAAAAATGAGAGAATGTACCGGTGACTAACATTCCCAAAAGGTAGAGTAGAAGTATTGAGGACAGTGGTGATGAATGGAAGAAAGGTCAGTTTAACAACATACGGAGCCATAGTGGAGGGAGAATCCAAGGGACACAGGGGGACCTAGGCTCATCGACCTTATGGGGGGCGCATGACCTCCGTGTCAGAGAACCACAGGAGGACCATGGTGTGTGCACCTCTGAGTGCTGGCAGGAGGTGAGGGTAGAGGTCCCCCATGAGCACGCAGGGCTCTGGAGATCCCCTCCCCTTGTGCTGATAATGCTGGCTATATAGAAATGGGGAGGTCTTCCCAAGGTCCCCATATGTACCCTGGAATATCAGGGTACATACTGTATGTTTTTGGTGTTTCATTTTTAATGAATATCTCCAGTGGCTAATTCTAGAGTTTCTAACATCAGAAATTCACTTAATATTTTTAAGTGAATAGGTGGAAAATAAATGATAGACATTCAAGGATCTTTTGACTAATTGCCCTACTTGATAATCGGTCTTGATGTTTAGAGTCTGTCAGCACGTGTGACAACAAACTTACTAATAAAGTAAAACTGCACATCTTCCTGTTTCTATGCATTTTGTTCGTATTCATTTGAATCCATATAAAGGCCTGATAAGTGGCTGCTCATTGACTGGGCTTGAATGAATTCAAGAGAACAAAGATCCCTTCTGCTGGATAGAGAAAAGGTATTTTCTTACTCTTTTGTTTTGCTTGGATGAGTCCACTCTGGGGAGTGAAATGTCCAGAGTATAATTAAGCCAGCATAATCCCTTGATCTGGCTACTCCGGGAGCTTGTTCTCCCCTCCCAAATTTCTCTCCCTGATAGAGAAATTTCAGAAAGAGAGGAGATTCCAAAGTAGGAGAGCCAAGGGCAGATATCTCGGTGTCCATTATCAAGGGAGCTTGACCAAAGAATTGGTTCCAGTTCCTGTCATGACATCCCCAGGCCAGCTGAATGCCTCTATTGTCTGTAACCACAGCTCTGTGTGTTTCCCCGTTTGGGCTGTAGAAGCTCCTTTGCTGTCCACATATGGTTATTCTTTGACATTTATTTGTTTTGCTTCTCCTTGGGTTCTTTCTCTCACCATGATTATATCCACCACCTTTTGTGACTATGCAGCTCTTCAAAAATTACACATTGATAAATATTTTAAGGACAAAAGAGAAAGCTGTTTAGAACTGACATGAAATTTTCTCTTGTTTCCTTAAAGCTTGTTTGCCAGGGAAAGAAAAGCTACAATTACTTTAACGTGATCATGGGTTTTCACACCAGTGCTGAATGCGCAATTACTCTTGGCTTTGGGAATGAGTTTGAAAAGGGACACAGAAAGGTAATCAACTGGGTGTCTTAGGCAGACAAAAGGAGCCTGATTCAGGAAGGGCAGAGGGCAGAGGTCATGGCTGCAGAGCCCCTGTCCCCAGCACCCCCATGCAGAACACTCACACTTCAGTTTAACTCTTTCCAGTGCTCCTTTCTAGTCCTTATTATCAAATGGTTAATTTCCAATGCTCAGTTAGATCTGCTTGCCCCAACATGAGATTTCATCATCTCAATCAGGAATGTGACAGAGGGACACCTGAGGGGCTCAATCGTTTAAGCATCTGACTTCAGCTCAGGTCATGATCTCAGGACCCTGGGATGGAGCCTGCCTCAGTTTCCTCACTCAGCGGGGAGTCTGCTTGTCCCTCTGCCCCTCTACCTGTGTGTGCTCTCTCACACACACACACTCTCTCTCAAATAAATAAATAGAGCCTTTGAAAAAAAGAATGTGACAGAATCTGACTGGGTTTTCATCATGGTATTAGTGGCCTTGAGTGAAGTCCGGAAGGAATGAACTGAGAGGTGACCCCCACATGTGAAGCCAGGTACCGCTTTCAGCTTTGAGAAGCCTCAGGTGTCTTGTTTTTCCTGGAAAACTCAGAGACACTAATCTCTAAAAATCACTGTATGATTATTTTCAACGAAATGAAGTGACATAAAAAATGGCATAACATAACACAAATATAATTTATAGGAACAAGAGTGGTGTCAGTGGAGAGTTCCAGCTTTAAAACAGGGCAGAGCAAGGCTTAAATATACTCAACCACTTTACTAACTGTGTGGCTTTATATGAGGCACTGACCTCTGCTGAACAAGAGTTGCCTTTTCTGTACATTGAGTCAATAACTCTTACTTTACAAAGTTGTTATCAGCATTTGGGAAAAGGGGGTTGACCTTGAAAGTAAAACAGCCAGTATTTTACCAGAAAAAAATGGGTTTATTTGGGAATCGCAGAGGAACTGCAGTTCTAAACAAGCTATGGCAAAGATAGGTAAGCCCAGAGAACAAAGGAGAGGAAAATTACTTTATAAAGAAAACGAGCTGCCTTGAAGGAAAGTCCACTGGAGGAAAGGGAGAGTTCAGGGGGTTGATGGTTTCTCATTGGCTGAGTTGTGAAATTTTCTTATTGGTTGAGCTTGTTGCAAGCAGAAAAATTTCCTTCCTTCTGCTATAGCAGGGTAGACTTCTTCCTGTTGGGAATTCAAGAGAATCCAAGACACCTCTTTTCCAGGTGGGTCTGCAACTGATGACGAGGGAGAGGGCGTGAGTGCTCGCCTTTCTGGCAACAAAGGTAAAATGCTTGGTCCATAGACTTTATTACAGACTGCTCTGCAGAGGTTCCTGATGCTAAAAATCACTGGAAGCTTTGTTAAAAATAGCAGATGCCAATCCCCTTCTTTAGAGAGCCTGATGCAACAATTCAGGGTGAGCTCTGGAGTGTGGAAACACAAGGTAAGAAAGATTTGGGAAAGACTTCTGGGGAATGTGGCGTTTCCGCTGGTGTTCAAAAGCCGGCAGGACTCCTGGCATGCAGTTAGAGAAAGGCATCTTGAAGTAGAGGAAATTGATAGGACATGCGCACAGGGCTGGAAGTCTGTGGGGAACACCAGGATAGGCTGTAAAGCCGGGAGGGTAGCATGCAAACTGCAAATAAGAAGAGATGGGCAGAGAGTGGAATATAATACACCTGGCATAAAAATCTCACATGTGTGAAAACCAGAAGAGAGACAGCCTTTGCTGGGACCATTGTGCACGCTACACTGTTCTACCATTTCTTAGGCAGTATAGTCAGGTGAGGGATAAGCTAATTTTATCGCAGATACAGAGTTACATTTTGTTAATTATATAGAGTCACATTTCTGTACCTGCACTCATTCTGCACATTTTTTTTTTTTTTTGAAAACCCGTAGGAGAATGCAATGTTTCTATTACTGGGTCGTGAATAGGAATGTCTATTTTGAACTCACCAATACTACTCTCCTGAAAGTCTGACCCAGCACACATCATAATTCTAAATGGTTTATGTTTTTCTCTAAGTATACCGCACTTTTCTGCTCCCTGAAGCTTCAATGTCAGCTTTCAGTAAATGGTACAAGAATCTATTTTGTTGGTGGTTTAACTATAGGGATTCGTCCCTGCCTTCTTATTTAACTTCCACATTGAATTTAAATGTTTTATATTTATTTTTTCACCAGTAACCATAAACCTGAGGCCAGTGAATGAATCTTGAGTAAGAGAAATGAGCTGGACTTTTTCCAAAATATAATTCATTTCCTATGAGCAAGTTGGGAGTCTAGGGAATTAACTGTTGCACACCAGTAGCTTATTTTATATCACATAAGTCTGCTTCCTATTAAAATTAATTTGAGAACAAGAGCAATTATCAATACATTTTTGTTGCTGTGGGTCCCACTCCACATAAAAATATTTTAGAAAATATACAGTGATAAAAGTGTTGGATTATAACAGAAGACACCATCACTGGTGGGTTTCAATATCTCTGACCAGTTTTCCTGCTCTTGAATTGCTCGCTCTCTCTCTCTCTTTAAAGATAATTTACTTTTTTAAATTATTTTTATGAACATATAATGTATTATTACCCCAGGGGTACAGGTCCGTGAATCGTCAAGCTTACACATTTCACAGCACTCACCATAGCACATACCCTCCCCAATGTCCATCACTCAGTAACCCAAACCCTACCCCGCAACCCCCAGCAACCCTCAGTTTGTTTGTGAGATTGAGTCTCTTATGTCTTGTCTCCCTCCTGATGCCATATTGTTTCATTTTTTCCTTCCCTACTCCCCAAAACCCCCGCCTTGCCTCTCAAATTCCACATATCAAAGAGGTCATATAATAATTGTCTTTCTCTGATTGACTTATTTTGCTCAGCATAATACCCTCTAGTTCCATCCATGTCATTGCAAATGGCAAGATTTCATTTCTTTTGATGGTTGCATAGTATTCCATTGTGTGTATACACCACATCTTCTTTATCCATTCATCTTTTGATGGACATCTAGGCTCTTTCCATAGTTTGGCCATTGTGAATATTGCTGATATAAACATTTGGGTGTACGTGTCCCTTCAGATCACTACATTTGTATCTTTAGGGTAAATACCCAGTAGTGCAATTGCTGGGTCATAGGGTAGCTCTATTTTCAACTTTTTGAGGAACCTCAATATTTTCCAGACTGGCTGCCCCAGCTTGCATTTCCACCAACAGTGTGGGAGGTTCCCCTTTCTCCACATCCTTGCCAACATCTGTTGTTTCCTGACTTATTAATTTTGGCCATTCTGACTGGTATGAGGGGGTATCTCATTGTGGTTTTGATCTGTATTTCCCTGATGTTGAGCACTTTTTCATGTAAGATACTTTATTTTTTAAAGCAGTTTTAGGTTCACAGAAAAATTGAGCAGGAGGTACAGAGGTCCCATATATCCCCTCTCCCCACCATGCATAGCCTTCCTCAATATCCACATTCCCCCACTAGAATAGTACATTTATTACAATGGGTCAACCTATATTGACACATCATAATCATCCAAAGTCCCTAGTTTACCTTGGATCTTACTCTTGGTATTGTGCATTCTGTGAGCTTGGACAAATTTGTGATGACATGTATCCATCACTATACAGAGTATTTTCACTCTCCTATAAATCCTCTGTGTTCTGCCTGTTCTTTCTTCCCTCCTGCTAACCCCTGGACACCACTGATCTCTTTATCATCTCCATAGCCCTACTTTTTCCAGATTGTCATATAGTTGGAATCATATACCATATATCATTTTCAGATAGGCTTCTTTCACTTTTTGATATGCATTTAAGTGTCCTCTGTGTCTTCTCTTGGCTTGATAGCTTCTTTCTGTTTAGCGCTGAATAATATTCCATTAAATTGGTGTTTCTTAAACAATGAATTTAGATAGGCATATGGACATGGCATTAAATAAATCCTGAATTATGCATGAGTAAGTTCTTTCTATTTTTAAGTTGTATTTAATTTTTTTTTCTGATTACACCAAAGTAGAATCTTCAGCAAATAAGACTGCGACTGGCTTACATTTTCCCATAATGAAGTAGAGTTTCGTTTTAACATAATAGATGTGTAAGCAGAAACAATGAGTCCATGCAAATTAACAGTATAAATATATTTAAGAGTAGCAGCTCACATCAGTTTAATAACACTAGAGGTTCATGTGATTGCAGCAAAATTATAAAGGTCATATTATAACAACAGTGGTTTAGGATACTCTGCAGCCAAAATGACTTTTTAAAAATCCAGTTTTGATTATGCCACACTTGTCTTAAAGCCTTTCATTTTATCCTGGGACATCTATGGGGGACTTCTCTTTATCTAACCTTCTTCATTAAATCTATCACCAAGTTGTACCTCTAAAACACATCTTAAACTTGAGTCTGTCCATTTCTACTACCTCCCAATCCAAGTCACCGTCATCTGTGACCTCAATGTCAGTAAGAGCTTTCCACATCCCCATCCCTCACTTCAATCCAAGCAGCCAGACCGGTCTTTCTAAATTATAAGTTGGGTCAGCTCACCTAAATGATGAGGTGATGCTAGCTTGTGAGCACATGGTTATTTTCAGCTCTACTGAAAAGCCTCCAGCTACTGAGAAGAATGTGTTTGAACTAAGAATCAGGGGGTGGGGAGGAAATACATGTATTTTCCAGGTCTTGGAAGTCCTAAATTATCGGGGTCCTGACCAATTCTTTGGTGTCGTTTCCTTCTAACCTTCCCACTGGCCTTCTTGTCGGGATTTGCCGACTTCATTTCCAGCATAGTACCGCAGCACTTGATGACCTTTCTGCCTGGAAGGTGCTCCCACCTGCCCATCTACCCTCACCCCTTCAACATCACTGACCTCTGTACTCATTCTCCCTGAGGATTCGGGTCTTTGTTTTAGTGGCCATTAAAAAATAACTCGTCCTGTGCATTCAATTTGAATTCTTGACTTAGTTCTCACTGTGAAATGATTTGTTGTATCTGATAAAGATTTTATTTGTTTGAGAGAAAGAGAGAGAGAGAGAGAGTGCACAGAAGCTGGGGGAGGGGCAAAAGAGAGTAATTATCTAAGTTTATCATTCATTCTACCCTTATTCACCGGAATTCTATCTTAAGAAAGAACTGTCTCCCTTATTCTCCCTATTATTTATATATTCAATCATTTATTTATAAGAGTATGGCCCTGTGGATATTTACTTTATCCATTTGTATCATTATTTAAATTGTTGCAGAAATTGTCTCAAAGGAAGTCATTGAATCTCCAAGTTGGCTTTTGTGCCCGTCATTTTGTGAGCTAGCTTTTGTGAGCACAGCTTTCATTTCTGGAGCCAGTCTGCATACCAGGCTTAACTTGTATTTTCTCTGGAATCATTTCCTCCAAGGAGGCCTGGTTCCTTTTACTGGAAAATGGATCTACATACTAACGTATGTACATTAGTGGTTTTTCATTGCTACTGAAGTGTTATACTTCCCAGTCCTTTAGAGCACATGGCTGATGTACATGAGGGTGTGAAATCAAGGACTGAGGAGTTTCAGAATCATCTTGGTCTGAGAAAGACTAGGGAGAGGTACTAGGAGGGATTGCCTTTTGAACGGTATACTTCTGGCCAGCCAGACTACTTCCTGGTATTATAGCTGCATTTCCTTATACCATCTTTTCAACAAGTACACAGTTTAGCTCTTAGTATCCCTAACTTAGATTAAGGATAGAGAGGTTAACTCACTCAAATTCCTATAGCTTTTTAAAGGGAAGTAAACAATACCAATTACCACAGTGACCACTGAGCAGTGCAGGGGCCAGGAACTAGGTCTTTCTCACACTGAAGCCAGAGTTCTTTCCAGAGTCTAATGTTTTCTATCCAGGGATGGCCCCCAAACCTGGGGGACAAACTGGAAGATCTTCTTCTACCTTCCTCTCTCCACTACCTTTGCTTCTGTCCTTCACACAGTAGCATGGCCGAGGCCAGGAATAGTCTTTGGTAGGTGGAATGAAGAAATATTAAAGGCTTTATTGACAACTTCTCCAAAACTATATTTGGGTAAACTTTCATGCCTAAATAAATAGAAACATGTTTGTGGTATCATGGAAGCTTTTGCTCTTCTCAGGGCTTTTGAGGGATCTGTGAGCAGGACACACTGTGACTGAGGGATAGAGAGAGATATGGCCGCTCAGGTCTGGCTCCAGGATTTTTTGTGTTTTTTTGGGGAGACATAGCTGGGCTTTGCGTGGAGGCAGAGAATCCATAAACCTCGAACATGAAGTGATGTGCCAGACCTGTGGAACACTGATGCCCTGCCATAGAGCCAGAATCCAGACAGTCTGGGATGCCTGGGGGGCTCAGTCTGCGAGGCATCTACCTTTGGCTCAGGTCATGATCCCAGGGTCCGGGGATCAAGCCCCACATCAAGCACCTTGGTGAGCGGGGGTGCTACTTCTCCCTCTCTCTCTGCCCCCCACCCCGCCCTGGCTCATGCTCTGTCATGCACACTTACTTTCTCTCAAATAAATAAATAAAATCTTAAAAAAAAAAAAAAAGAATGGAGACAGTCTGAAACCATACACTGGTGCTATTTCCATAATGACACTCAAAAAGCCTAATATTGAGTCAGAGGTGAGATATGAACTGGGCTTCCCTCCTACCAGCTGGGTGACCCTTGGGAAGTCACTTGAACATCCTGACCCTTCCTTGCTTTTTCTGGCCCTCCCTCTAGTTTTTTTTTTTTTTCTCTCTCTCTTAATTTGTCTTCCTCCCTCCCTCCTTCCTTCCTTCCTCCCTCCCTCCTTCCTTCCTCCCTCCTTTCTTCTTCCCTCCCTCCTCCCTATCTCTCTCCTTCCCTCCCTTCCTTCCCTCCTTCTTTCTTTCCTGCCATAGTTAAATGCACTTAGCTGAACCTCCGTAATAACTAAACACGACCAAGAGTGGAAAAGTGCGTGCTCAGGCAAAGGCATGTGATAAACTGATGTTTCTCTGATGTTGCTCCTTACTGCCCTGCAGATTTTGCAGACTTGGAAGCCCCTTGTGAATATGGCAAGGCAGCAGCGTAGAAGAGAGGAAGGAGAACATCGGTATTTTAGAGTTATCTTGGTGTCTTTGGAGGGCATAACACACAGATTTTATTCTCCCCTGAAATGGCTCACATTCAGGTCATCAATCATATCACTGCTTGTAAAATCAGTAATCAATTCTCCCTTTTCTTGTTTCCTGACCTCTCTGTAGTCCTTGCTGAGCTGATCACTTTATCCTTCTTTTCTAAAGATTTTATTTATTTATTTATTTATTTATAATTTATCCTTCTTGAACTTGTGTTTTGTTGCTGCCTTTTCCTCCATACCTATCTGGGATGTTTGTTTGTTTGTTTGTTTGTTTGTTTTTCTTCTAAGATTTTATTTATTTATTTGACACAGAGAGAGAGAGAGCACAAGTAGGCAGAGCAGCAGACAGAGGGAGAGGGGGAAGCAGGCTCTGCACTGAGCAGGGAACCTGATGCAGGGCTCAATCCCAGGACCCTGGGATCATGACCAGAGTCGAAGGCAGACGCTTAACCCACCCAGCCACCCACGTGCCCCTATACCCATCTGGTTTTATCACAAACTCTTGACGATTACTTAGTGTATTTTCCCGGACCTTCCTCTTCTGCCCCATTGTGTCTGGATGGTGTCTCCACGCTGTGCTATCCACCTGCTTTCACTTCTTCGCAACACTATTTGGGTGATTCTATCCATTTCCTTAGCTCAAAATACTATCAAGAGGTTGCAGACTTTCAGATTTATATCTTCACCTCAGAATTCTCCCTAAGTTCCAGAGGCGTACACTCAAATGCTTTCTCCAGATCTCTGCTTGGATTAATGACAAGAACCACAAACTTAATATGTTAAAATATTGGTTCTGTTTTTTGCACATAATGTACCCCCTGCAGCTTTCCCATTTCAGTATGTGTCCCCATTGTGCATGCAGCTTCCCGCCCTGCATTCAGCTAGGCACTACGCCTCCAAGATATACCCGAATTCTCATCACTCCACACAATTCTGCTACTAAAAATGAAGTCCACAACACATTCTTGTCTTCTCTGTGGTAATCCAGCAGCCCCCACAGCCGCTCTCCCTACTTCTGTTCTCATCCCTGCACTTGTCTTCTGCCCAGTGGCCTGAGGAACTTATGCAAGATGCCATTCCCTAGAATGACCTAGAGACTCCTCCATTCCTTACAGGCTGCCTCCCCTCCCACCCCAGTCTCCCCACATCTTTCTTAAGCACCACCAGCCTTCACTGTGTGCCCTGGAGAGTGTAAACCTTTCTACCTAAAGATCGCTGCACCTGCTGTCATTTTTCTATATTTGCAGAAATATCTCCTCATTATTCAAATCAGAACTCAGTCTACACCTCCTCAGAGGGGCTTTTCCAGCATCAGCAGAATAGTAACCACCTCCCTTACAATTTACCTGCTTTTCTTCACTTAGTGCTGCACCCATCTTGCCTGAAAGCATTTTCCTTCCCTTCGTCCTTCTTTCTTTCCCTCCTTCACTCTGCTTTCTGTCTTTCCTTCCTTTACACTCCACTTTCTTTGTTTCTTTGTTCATTTCTTTCTTCCTTCCTTCCTTTCCTTTCCACTAAAGTATATGCTGCAGAGGAGTAGAGACCTCTAATGTCTTTTTAGCTGCAGTGTTGGTCCAGGGCATGAACGGAGCAAATACCATCACAGGTTTAAATGTATCAAGGCGTTATTAGGTAAATGCCTGTGTGTTGAGAAAGAGGGAGACAAGCCAGACAGTGATGTCAGTCTGATTCCAGCTGAAGAAGAGAGAAGAGAGGAGAGAGGAGTGGGAGGGAGCATTCCGGGTTTCTCATTACATTCTTGAGCCAAGATCAGCTGATGGCTGGTGACTGGGTCTCCCAGAAATGGGTCTGCCTTACCATCCACCCTGCAGGCATTGCTGGTGGGGAGAAACCATGAGATGCTTAGCCTAAAAGAAAACAGAGATGGGTTTCAAAGCACAGCCTCAGTCACATTCCCTGGAGTGGAAATCTGTCAGGTACAATCCGTGCAAGGCAACAGAACTGCCTTTTACTTAAGAGTAAGACCAATTTTTGACATCCCATTGGTAGTCTAGAAATGGTCTTACTGCTTCTTTCTATGGATGAAAATATATATTAAATATGAAAGAATATATGATTGCATCTATAGAAAGGGGCACTTTTCCAATGGCTTTCAGAAAATTTTAAGAAAATGTGGTAGATGGGATCCCATCAAGTATGTTAAGTATGCTTGTCATTGTGAATGAGAACTTGATAACACCTATCCAGAAAGTCCAGAAGGACTCAGGAGTGATTAAAACCAACAAGAAGTACATTCTGGATAGCTAAAATGAAAAGCAATAAGCTTGAAATTATAAAAGAACCAAGGAGGGACTTCTAATCACATTTTATCTAAGTAGAATTCCATTTTTCAAGAGCATAATAGAAGGTAATGAAAAGCACTTGTACAAAGAGAAGGCGAAAAAGTACAACTCATTAGTCTGTTCAAAACCGCAGTGTATTACCGGTAACATTTTTTTCCTCTCAGGTTGTCAGATATATTTTAGTACCAGCTGGCTAAAATTTGTTCCTTCTCTTTCTGATCTTAGGTTGTAGAGGCTCCCTCTCCCCTGGGAGTCCCTTCCTCCCAGAGGGCACTGCCCCTGGAGATCAGGAGCACAGTCTCAGCTCTGTGCCATTCTCCAGGAAGGGGCGGTGAGCTCTCCCTTTGTTATGCTTGTCATTGCTGCAAATTAGAGTTACACATGAGTGGACCTACTATATTTACTCCATAGTAAAAATCTCCAAACCTCTTCCTGTTTTCCTTGTGACCTTCTGTTAGTTGATTTAGTGGGGAGAGTATCAGAGACTGACTTTAGTTAGCCTCAGGACTGCGGGAAATACACACCCCCGGGGAAGGGTGGGGCACAAGGAGTAGCATGCTCTGGGGTCCTAGTCTGTTTGCATCATGGATCACACTAAAACTATACTCAGAAGGAGACGCTCACAAAAAGCAATCACTCTTAAGAGTTTGAAAAACCAAAGCTTAGTAGTTGTAGATGTCATTATTCACAGAATATACAAAAGTATGCTTCTGCATAAATCAGTTTGCCTGTAGGTGCTGGTTCTTGGAAAGAAAGCAACAGATATAGTTTCAGAAATGACAGGGTCATTGTTTAAATGAATAAAGAATAGAAAGTTGTGGAGACCTGGGAGACAGTATGGTGTAATGTGAAGATGTTCATTCGCTCCACAAATATTCCTCACTTCCTAAGTTTTGGACACAGAGCATCCACACAGAAAGAGGACTAGTGTCTCAGTAAACACTCTTGGACTTAGGGAGCCATGTTCCAGAACACAGGGTCCACAAAGGCGGAGAAGAAAATTATGCATCACAGAGACTCCTGCGTGAATAAGGTAGAGCTGTAGGAAGGTTTATGCTTGTAGGAACATCACAGCATCACTCATTTGTTTAACAGGCTTGTTCTTAACTGGTTATGAAAACCACTTTTGCTATAATTAGTATTAATAACAGTGATGCATGTAGATTCCTTCTAATCTGATGTGGCATCTGTAAGCAGAGTTCATATTCAGTTTCTCACTGTGTTCCACAACAGCCTCATGTGGGGTCCCCCATATCCCCTATTCCTGTGTCTGCCTGTAACTTTCCACTTTAGGCACCAATCTTTCCATCGGAAGCCTTTCCCCAGCTGTGTGTGTGTGTCTGTGTGTGTGTGAGAGAGAGAAGGGGTTGCTGTTTGACCTGCTTATGGGTAGGGAGATGGGAAGGTCAGAAGTTCTGGCAGTTACCATCCCCTGTCTTAGTCAGTGACAGCGGGGATTTATAGACAAATACCCCAGCTTCCTTCCTTTCTGGTGGGACGATACTGTATCACACATAACTTCCCACAAGTCCGGTGAGGACTGAATCCTGATTGTACTAGAGGTCACCTTGTCATCAATGCTCCCTCTCCTGGCTTGCTCGCTTCCTTGCCTAGCTTCCACTCCCCCACTGGTGGGTCCTGAAGATCTCCCACAAACAAACAGCTTGCAATAACTGTCCTCACTCAGTACCTTCTCTGAGGAAGCTTAACCTAACGCACATGGCATCTTGGGAAGTAGGACTGCATTCACGTCGGGCAAGGAACACATGGGCACAGGACTATCAAGCGACTTGCTCAAGGTCACACATGGAACAGACAGCATATTTATGCAAAGAGAAGAAAAACAGAGATTGGTAAGAGGGCTTGGAATGAACAGATTTCAGGAACCCTGGCAAGGATACCATTTCTGAGTGAATGCATACCAAAGAGAGAAGGGGGTAAGCCCTCTCTGCAGTGATAAGAGTGGGATCCGGTGTGAGCAGAGATAGAAGGAGAACCTCTCCAGGGTCTGGTTTGGTCTGTAGAAATGAGTGAGGTACTGCTATTTCAGAAATAATGCCCACATACCACATTTGCTGGCGGAAGTCTGTCTCCGGGGCAGCAGACAGAAAGAGCATCTGGGGGACGTGAGCGCCTTAAGACGATCCCAGCATGTCCTACATACAGGTCCAACTCTTGCAACCTACAGTATCAGGAAAACAAACAAACAAACAAAAAACAAAACAAAACAAAAAAAATGCATTGCATTAAAACACAGATATTACATGAAATTAAAAATACAAAAAGATTAGTAAGACACAAACAGATGGAGAACAATTAGCATGCAAAACAAATTTTGTTTATGGAGAAATATCCTCTGGTGTCTTGTATGTTCAATATTTTTGATTGTACCTTCAGTAGCTGAAGGACAGATTCCCTGGATTTAAAATTCTAGTGTTGTGTATTAGCTCTCTATTGCCATATAACAAATTAACCCAGACCCTAGCAGCATGAAACATTGGTACACATTAACACTTCCCTTAGTTCCTGCGGGTCAAGAGGGAAGCCAGAAACGGTAGCAGTGAGAGCTCTCCTTGTATACATTTTTACATGTTGTGAATTTTGACTATGTGACTTTGTTAATATTCAAAATGTAAGAAGCCATTTCACTTTCCTTAATTAAACGTGAGAGACCAAACACAGCTCCTTCTCCCTGAGGCCCTGTCATGACTCACGCTCCCTGAAGGGGTCGCCAGTTTTCACAGCCGACATTTAGAGCTGTAGACCCTGCTCTCAAAGTTAAATAAGGCACTTACTTAACTCCTTGGGAGTAGGTCCCCATTATTAGTTTCCCCTTAATTGTGAGACTATTGTATGACAGAGGAATCAATAAGTTATGTAAGCAGCAAGGTACACTCATGTACACTCACACGGATTTGAATCTAGGCTCTCGGGACCCCACACTTACACCCACATGATGATTCTTTCTTGGCAAACAAGTGCTAGAAACATAAACTCTTATTCAACTGTGGGAGGGTGTTTACAGAGCAAGATCTCCCTCCCTCAACCATCCCCCAAAACCCCCCACACAGTTTAAGCCCCTCTACTGAGCCCAGCCAGTAGCTAATGTTCCTGGATTCTCCTGGAAGTCACCAACTTTGCTCTTGGAAAGGCTTTCCTGTTTACAGCTCTTTGATGGGATTTTCATGGGATAGAGGGAGATGGGATATTTATTCATTTAGGGAGAACATGGTCCCTGGAAGGTGTTCATCTTCATCCCTTGTCATTTCCCATCGATCCATGACACGGGGGGGCGGGGGTTGAGCTGTGGGCTGTTCAAGCAAAGCCAATTATGACTGAGTGCCTGCGTGGAGGTTCAATTGTCCGGAATGCTATACTGGCCTCAATTTAGAGCCTCAATGCTGAAGAAAATCTGAAACTCTCTTTCAGGTCTGTCGCCCTTAATTATAATATTTCAGAGGCATTAGAGATAATGGAGCCCGTGTCTTTCACACAAAATTGTTGAGTACCAGACGACTTCTCTGGCTTTCATAGGCTCTGGGCAAACAAGAGCCTGGGAGCACCCTCTCAAGTGTCCACGCGGCAGAGCCATATTTGGAGAGAGGGAACAGCGCATGTGCTGGGATGGAAAGCACAGGCCCTGTGTAATGGGAGAGGATACACACACCGTCCACTGCACAGATATTCACGCACCATGATGGCAAAGGAGGTGCACCATGTTTTTAATGGGCACTATTTTGGGCCTAGGTGCCCGTGGATTTTTTTATGAGAGTATGAAGATTTTTGTTTTATTTTGCTTTGTTTTGATTTGTTTTTCTAGATTCAGCACTGGCTTTGCAATGATGCTTTAGGGGAAAGTGTTAACTTTCTCTGGAAGGGGGTCTCCTATGTCTAAGTTGTCTTATCGCTCTCTGCCTGCCCAAACCTCATAGGGTCAGTTCCTGCAGTTTTTTTTAAGGCACATTTGGTCTTTGTCTCACCCAGACAGTGCCCCCAACCCCCAAGAGCCCCACCCCCACCCCAGTCTCACTAAAGCTCCTCATTGCCCTGCCGAGCCTGGTGCCTTCCTCTCCCATGAAAGTCTCATCCCAGCCTCTTACCTAGGATCCAGAAAAGCAGAGGATTTCTCTGAGGGAGATTCAGGAAGAAATCGGCAGATTGTTCCAGGAAGCGAGAGTGCAGGTGGAAGGACATGAGTGGGGAGGAGGAGAGGGATCATACTGGTGGAGGAGAAGAAGCTGCGATTTGTAGTCTCAGAGCCAAATCAAAGATCCCAAAAGGAGGGCCTGCAGGGGCAATGTGGTCAGAAAGGATTGATGAACACAAAAATATCTTAAAATTTAATGTAAACTCATGCTTCCGCTGTCCTTTGTTGCCTATCTAGTGCACATGTTGGATGAGTTGTTTTAACATTCCTGTTGGGTCCCTCCCAATTCTTCAGCACAGTTTGGGATCAATGGGAAGCTGTGTTTCATGATGTTTTGAAAAACCAGTGGAGGGCTCAGATGGGTTCCCTGCCTGTGTTGAGGAATAGAGACAGCAGAGGTGAACAAAGGGCTCTGGAGGGAGGGAATCTGTGGGTTGTCCGCTTTGAACATCCCCAGGAGCCTCAAGGAGGCTTTGGAAGGTGTGAAACAGAGGGAGAGAAATGTTATCCACAGGTCATGCAAATATCAGCTGATGATCCAGATTCTACAGACAAGTGCAAAGAAGCCTGAACTTGGGCTTTGAAATTAGTTGGACCAACACTGTATTTTGTTTGGAATCCTTCTCTTACTAAAGCTGTGACTTGGAATAGATGGTACAACCCGCCCAGGCCCTGGATAAGCAGCTGATGTGGGCATGTTCAGAACTCTCTCCCAGGGCATGCGATGAAGGACTGACAGGGGTGTGTGGCTGGCAAACACTGTCTAGCCATGATTTTTCTCTTTTAACTGGTCTAAGGTGTGGAAGAAAAACACAATTATTTAGAGGCCTAAGAATCTTTCTACAGCCCAGTTCTCTGACTTCTTCTGAACATGCACCCTGAGTGGTGTTCTAAATTGCGTGTATCACTTCCAGAGTGTACCCAGCCCAGTGTGGGGGGCTGTGCTGGACGCTTCTGCTTAAGACAAAGTTCTATTATTATATGGGTGCTTAATTTCTTTGGGAGAAAACCTCCATGCACAAATGATGGAACAAAAGAAAAGGGATTTCAATAAGCTCTAAAATGAGAGGAAAAGCTATTAATGAGATAACAAAAGAAGAACAGAAAAGGCACGGTTAAAAAAGGAGGCACAAAAAAAAGATAGAGTTGGAATTTTCTGTGAATTTCCATGCCCAAAGCTTATATTTTTCAAATTCTCTATGATTTCTGAGAAGTGGTGCCTGGCATGACTCATCCACTTGTTTTATTAAAGAGCAGAGTTTTTTATATTTCTGTTGAGTGTGGATCGGTGTTTAGTTTCCTGAAGAAATTGAGGGTATGGGAATTCAAAGTTCCATCTATTTAACGCCTTGGGGGCAAAAACAACATGAAGGGTCAAATTGTGCCCCACCCCCACATCTGACCTCCAAAATTTATATGCTAAAGTCCTGACCCCAGCACCTCAGCATGTGTATTTGGAAATAAGGTCTTTACAGAAGTCATTAAATTCAAATGGGACCATGCAGGAAACTGGGACAGGGACAGGGACAGGGTCTCCCACAAATCCAGGACAGTGGCTGGGGATCTTCCCGTCTGGGGCCTCAGAAGGAACCAACCTGCTGACACTTTGCTCGCAGACTCCTGGTCTCCAGAACTGGGAGAAAATAAATTTAAGCCCTTTCTTCTTATTATTAAGAAAATAAATGTAAGCCCTCAGTCTGTGGTGCTTCGGAGAGCCTCCTTATCCAACTCATACAGCCACCAAGCAATACAAATGCACCCTTTTCCAGTGCTCTCAACTCCACTAAAAAGTAGGTAGAGAGAAGAATGCATAGACATCTCGTCCTCTCTCAGAGTCTTGATTCAGTCAACCTTCCATTCTATGATGCTATATGTCAATGAGCAAATTTAATAAATTTGTAAATGGAAATTTTAGAAGTAAACCTTACATTTGAATGGCGAACCTTCTAAATTGCCTCGTTGTCTACAAAGGAAACATCTCCGTAAGTGCAACCCATAGGAGTGTGGAATTTATATAGATTCACGAGGTTTTTGGCAAGGTGAGACCAAAGTCCTTGTGTCAACCCAGCAAACTCTGGTCTTTCTTGAGTATGTGATCTACTGAGGGTGTTTCTTTATCTGTGGAATGACAACAAAACCTATGTCTCAGCCGTCGTGTGGGTTAATGGAAATATTGTCTATGAAACATCTAACACAGCTCCTGCCCCTGGTGTGAGATCAGTGGTTCTCAGTTTCCTTATGATACTTTGTAACAGCACCATGGAGACTGGCCTAGTGCCAGGGAACTTATTCTCTGCATGGATCTGTCCTAACTTGGGGTCTGGTATCTCTTTCGAGTTCATGGTCACTGTGCATTTACATTCCAAGCAGTAGCACAAGTCTGAATATCTCTGATGACTTTTTTACAACACTCCCTTTCAGAGAGAGCTTAGACCAAAGGCTTCTAGAGTCAATATCATGGTATGATAAGGAAATGAAGAGGTTTGTTTTAGAGTCTGACTCAAATGCAATAACTTGAGAGAATTCACTTTATTCACCAGCTTTGAAATCCTGGGATTCCATAGACACTAAACAACTTGTGGAAGTCTAACTAAATGTTTTATATCAGAGAAAGATCTTAGTTGTTAACACTGTTTTAATGCTTATCAATGAAACAGGGATTTGATTCACAAGTTTTTAGCCCTAAAATTAAAGATGCCTCTTGAACAGATAAAAAGGGAAGAGAATTTAAATAGAATCACTTCCCCATGTGCTGACTCATTAATCCTAAAAGAAGACACTCTTTAGATAAGGCAAATCATTTTTAGACAACCCGGACAGTGTTACCTGAAAGCTTTTGGGATCCATCTGTAGGGAACTAATTTGTAGTATGTTTTGCACCTTGCTTTGGGGTTTGCAGGACAGAGTTTAAAGTAATAACATACTTTGACAGATTCATTCTTCATTTTGACTGTTGGTTAAGCTGTTAGTTTCATCTGTTTGATCATTTCCCCCATTCAAATATCCATTCTTTCATTCATCTTTGATAAGCTATGTTCAAATATTCTATTGCATTTTGGATGAAAAATGCGTAAATGCTGTTATCATCTCTGCCCCCAAAGACTTCAAGTTTAGTGGGAGAGTTAAGACATGTTGGTTAAAAACAAGACTTCATTTTGGCAGAATCCCACAGCAGCAGCAAGTACAAAATCACACAACAAAAATGAAAAGAAGAATGAAGAGTGACGGTAGGGATGGAAGCATGAATCATCCCTACAGGTGGATGCTGGGGGAGGATTTACATACGTGCTGGGCTCTGACAGGTGGTAAACCATCATCCAAGTCCTAAAGAAAAAACATGACATATATACACATTCACTTATTTTAAGGACAATAGAAATAGGAAATACATTTGATAATAATCTAATTGAGGACAGTCTGTCTTTGAAGCTCTGGGGATGGCAGAGGGGAACAGCTTGCTCCTCCTGTCTTCAGGTGGCTCATTCTCCCGGGAATCACATCTGTGTGTGCACTGAGTGACCCCTCACTCTGCCATGGCCAACTTCTGCCATGATATTAACTGGATGTGTTCTGTACGTCATGTATTATGAACGAAGACTTTTATTTAGCCCCTATTTTTATTTTTCCTTTATTTTTACTTTTTTAAAAGATTTTATTTATCTGTTTGAAGAGGGTAAGAGAAAACAACTGGGGTGGGGAAGATGGAGAGGGAGAAGCCGATTCTTCACTTAGGGACTTGATCCAAGGACCCCATGATCATGACCTGAACTGAAGGCATAGGCTTAACAGACTGAGCCACTCAGGTGCCACAAGCCCCTATTTTAAAATTGGTGCTCCAAAATGTATAGTCCTTTGACAGACCTCTTTAAAAAATATATATAGTTTTTACTTTAGAACAATTTTAAATTTTTAGAAAATTGTGAGGGTAGTACAGAAAGTTCCCATACATTCTGCATGCAGTTTCCCCTATTACTAACATCTTACAGTAGAGTGGTATGTTTGTTGGAGTTTATTAAAAGATATGGGTACATTACTCTTATCTGAAGTTCATCATTTATTCAGATTTCCTTAGTCTTTACCTTAGTCTTACCTAATGTCTGTGTTCTGTTCCAGTATTCCATCTAGGATACCAAATTACATGTAGCTACATGTCTCCTTGAATTCTCAGGAGTTTCTCAGGTTTTCCTTCTTTTTGAGGACTTTGACAGTTTCAAGGAGTACTGGTCAAGTAATTTGTAGATTGTCTTTTAACTGAGATTTGCCTAATGCTTTTCTCATAATTAGTTATGAGTTTGGGGAGGAAGACCACAGAGGTAACATGCCATTTTTATCACATCACAGTAATAGCACATATTATCAATGTCAATTATCAAATGTTGATGTTGACCTTTCTCCTGTGGCTGAAGCATTCTTTTTAAAGATTTTATTTATTTATTTGAAAGACATAGATCACAAGTAGACAGAGACAGGCAGAGAGAGGGAGAAGCAAGCTCCCCACTGAGCAGAGAGCCCAAGCGGGGCTCAATCCCAGGACCCAGAGATCATGACCTGAGCCAAAGGCAGAGGGTTAACCCACTGAGCCACCAAGAGCCCCCCGCCTTTTTTTTTTTAAATCGGGTTTCTCCACTGTTAAGTTACTCTTTTCTCTTCCTTTTACTCTGGTCTTTGGAAGGAAGTCACTATGCAACGTTCTCATTTTAGGAGTGAGGGTTTTGCTCTGCCTCCTTGTGAATAAAATGTATAAACAAATTATTTGCACATCTTCATGGGAGATGTCTCTAATCTCCTCCATTTATTTATTTATTGAATCACTTATGCGTATCAGTTTAGACTCAGAGACACCAATTTCCTACTTTGTGTTCTAGTCCAATAATACTTTATTTCTTTTGGTGCTGCGATTGGTTAAGTTTTGGCCACTGTGAAGTCTTTCACTGAGCTCCTGTGTCCTCTTCACAGCATTGCCATATACATCAGTGTTAGAATTATTATTTTTTTTAATACTTACTTTCTCTCATGAGATGCTCCCTCTGTGTATTTTTATCCTTTCTCCATAGATGGGGAAATTGAGGCTCAGAGAAACTAAGTAACAGGACAAAATATCCCAGTGAGTGTGTAAGTGTCCCATGATTCAGAGTGAAGTCTGTGTGGTTCCAGAATGTCCATGATTTACCATTACAATCCCCGCCTGTGCAAGACCATGGGATGAGCTCTTTGACCTAAACATTTTTTTTAAGATTTTATTTATTTATTTGACAGAGGTCACAAGTAGGCAGAGAAGCAGGTGGGGGTTGGGGGGAAGCAGGCTCCCTGCTGAGCAGAGAGCCTGATGCGGGGCCTGATCCCAGGACCCTGAGATCATGACCTGAGCCAAAGGCAGAGGCTTAACCCACTGAGCCACCCAGGTGCCCCCTTTGACCTAAACATTTTTAAAAAACAACTAAGCAATAGTTCTGATTCCAGAGAGTCTGTCATATAGTCAGCCCTATAATTTCAAACATCACAATATTTTGGGTATTTTATGTTTCTGGATGGTCGTTTAGTCATTCAGGAAATATGTTTGAGCACCTACTGTTGTCCACACTGTTAGAAGCAGGGATGGATCTTACGGCAAATGGAGACAATCTAGGAGTCTGCTCTCCTGACAGTTCAAAGACTAGAGTCCTGTGACATTAATTGGGTAATCACACTAAGATCAGAGGATTACAAATGCATGTTAACTCTTCTGGAGATCAGTTCTGGAAATCAGCTTTACTGGGTTAAAACCACAGTGTTATCAGAGCAGACTACTGGAGGCCAAGGACAATTCATCTTGACCTCTCTAACTTTTAGAAGCCACTTGGGTTTCTTGGCTCATGGTCCCCTCCCCGACCTTCAAAGAGTATCACTCAACTGCTCCTTCCATCAGATCTTCTCTTCCTGCCTTTGACCTTCTTGCCTCCCTCTTATTAGGATCTTCGATTACATCAAGGCCACCAGGATGACCCTAAGCAGTCTCCCTACCTCCAGATCCTTAACATATCTACTGGTGCCTTTCAATGGGAGAAGTAATATATTTACATTTCTGAGGATTAGAATGTGGTCCACAACTTATCCTACCTCTCTGCCTTCTGTAAGGGCACATTCAAGAGTTTAAGCCAGTCTGGATATGTTCTTAGTTGTCACAACTGGGGTACTACTGGCATGTAGTTGGTAAAAATTCAGGGATCCTGCTAAACATCCTATTATTCATAGCACAGCCCAACAAAACAAATATTAAGCCCCAACACTAACTAGTTCCAAGGATGAGAAACACTGACTTAAAGAAACAAGCAGTGGTATGAACAGAGATTACTATAAAGGTGTGATTTTATGATAATAGTATGGAGAATTTGCAGAGGCAGAAAATCCGTTGATTGCCCTGAGTAGTAATAATTGAGATGATATAAAGGGCAGACAAGATTCCCAATAAACCCAGCTGTGGGAAGACTTTCCAGAGCAGTGGAGGCTGGTATGTAAATCTGTCATGGAATAGTATGGTAAGTCCCATAACTCTCCAAGAACTTGAGTATTGCTGAGGTATAAATAAAGTGGTGGGTGGAAAGTGTTATGGGAGATACAGTTTTGGATCAAAAGGTCACTGGTCCTTGAGGGATGTGGTATAGAACTCAAACAATGTCCTGGGGCAGTAGAAAACCTCTGAGAGGTTTAATAAATACAGGGATTTTAAAGTAGAGCTTAGAGCAAGGCTTGGAATTATTTCTCCTTTCCTAAGGATAAACCATATCAAATATTTTGAATCTATCAACAAGTTATTTTCATAGACAAGTAACTGGAGCTTGGGATTTTCCAAGATAGCTTAGAGACCAAGCTAACTCCCTCAATTTTATATTTTATAGTTGTGTGACATATTTCAAAAATAAAACTACTGATACCTAAATAGTAAAAACTCCAGTCTCTCCCTCCTCTTGTACAAGGAAAGCCCATTTGTCCCTCTGTGTTGCCCTCCTGTGCATCTCCTTTATCCTCCCACAGCTTCACTCTGACATTTCTGGTCTCCAAATGTGTGGGGCTTTCCCCCCCAACAATCAGTGCTCTGTGGCACCTGCTAGCGTTCTGTGGTTCATCTCAGTTCTGACACTGCCTGCCTGGAGACAGTGTCAGATCCCACAGCTTTGGGGCTCAGTCCCACAAGACTGCCCCCCATCCCCTCCTTGGGTTCCATCAAATTGCTAGAGCAGCTCACACAACTCAGGGAAACAGTTACATTGACCAGCGTGTTCAAGGATACAGTGGAGGATACACATGAGGTGGCAAATGAAGAGACACACAGGCTGAGGTCTGGGAGGGTTGAGATCGCAGGGACATCTGTCCCTGGGAAGTTGGCATGAGTCACCCTCCCAGTCTGGATGTGTTCACTGATAGGAAGCTCTCCAAATCCCGTACTATTAGGATGTTATGGAGGCTTCCTCATGTAGGCATGATCTGTCATTAATTAACTCCATTTTCAGCCCTTCTCCCTTCTGAAGAGAATGGGAAGTGAGATTGACAATGTTTAGTCTTTCTGGTGACCAGGCTTCCCCCAGGAGCCATTTAGGAGCCCACTGAGAGTCCCTTCATGAGAACAAAAGACACTCCTATCACCCAGGAAATTACAATGGTTTCAGGAGCTCTGTGGCAGGAACTGTGGCAGGAACTAATAGACGGATTTTCTATAACCTCACAGTATCTTTACCTGGTTGTTCATACAATCCATACGCTGGTTAACTGCAATCCATATGCTCTTGTCCTGGGTGCTGCTGGAGCACCGTTTAGGCACAGAGGTTACTGGCCATTTACACCACAGTAAGAATGGGCTTCAGAAATTTCCTTCCAAACAGGTCACAATGAGGAAAGCAGAAAAATATAAGACAGTGTGCCTCCCGTCGTCCCGCCTTCCGGTTTCCCTGTGGCTGCTTATTTTCTTCTGGTGTCAGGCAAGCAATGTCTAATCTCTTCTAGAAATACATTTCTTTTAAAAAAAAAATCAAAGTGCAATCATAATTCTTCCATGCAATATTTGTCATTGTGGAGATTCAATGAAATAATGTAAGTTCATTTATTTGTTCACAACGTATTGAGTGTTACAATGGGCCAAGCGGCACTTTTCACATCGGGAATTTAAAAATGAATGAGAACGTGTCCAGGGTTTGAGAGGTCATTTCTTAATTGGGGAGGCATCATTTAAAAAGTCATTACAACATTGGGGAGGGTATGTGCTGTGATGAGTGCAGGGAAGTGTGTAAACCTGGCAATTCACAGACCTGTACCCTTGGGGAAAAAATATAAGTTTATAAAAAGTAAAATTAAAAAAAATAATAAATAAATAAAAAATAAAATAAAATAAAAAGTCATTACAAACTGTCGCCCACTGTGAGGACGCTATGCCAGGTTCTGTGGGGACACAGGGAGGCCTGGCAACCGGCAAGTCTTCAGGACACAGGGACACTCTGTTGGGTCTCCAAGATGTGAAATCATGCTGCCATTACAGCAGTGAGTTATTCATAATGAGGACATGAGAAATAGATTCTTTGTCGGGAAAGGGTGTAGACATAGTATTAGTTTACCAAGGGCTACCATAACAAAACACTACAGACAGAGCTATTGAAACAACAGAATTTATTTTCTCGCAATTCTAAAGCCTGGAAGTTCATGTACACAATCAGGTCCCATCCTGTGACCTCATTTAACCTTAATTACTTCCCTAAAGGCTGTGTATCCCAGAATAGTCACACTTAGCGCAGTATGGCTTTAACGTGTGAAATTTGGAGGTACACAATTCAGCTCACAGCAGACACTTAGGTTTGGAAAACAGAAATAAACCCAGGGTCTGAATAAGCAGAGAAACCCCACTACTTTAGAGTCTTGCAAGGTCTCAGACAAGAGCTGAATAAAAATCAGTGTCACTGGCTGCGAGTGCAGTGGGCTGGCTGGAAGTGTCTGGGGGAGCAGTCCCCAACCTGGGCACAGAGCCCAAGGATTCTTACAGTTCATCAAATTTCCAACCAAAACCAGAGTCCAAACAAATTAGGATGCTCACATATCCTGCAGGGCAATGGATGATGCCCAAGGCACAGTGGGCATGAGACACACACTGGGAGGGGAAAAAAAAATAAGTAAAACAACATTTTAATTACCCTTTCTTATGCTTAATGCTATAAATGTCTCCTGCTGTGATTGCATTAGGAATGGGTTATGAGTTTCTGTCCTTTGAAAAAAGCAATCTGAACGTGGCTTACAACCTTAGAATCGAGCCTTTGTCTTGAAGATGGCGTAAATGTTCTTGAATATAGTCATCTTTCCGCTTTAATACATTAAAAAAAAAAGATAGATCTAGTAACAAAGAGTCTCTTCAAAACTCTAACAATAGTACATCCTTGAGGAGGTGCAGGGGTGATAGAATGAAAACAAAATAATTTTGGCAACAGGAACATTAAATGGAGTTCAACAACCTTCTTCTGTGACTCTCTGGGATTTGCTTAAACTCTTTGAGCCTCAGTCTCTACATCTGTAAAATGGGAACAGCAATGTCTAGTTTCCAAGCCTGTGCTGGCAATGCTATGAGATTCTGTATGCCAGGCTCTAGTAATGTATACAGAAGTCCTAAAATGCCCTTCCGAAAGAAACACTTTCTTTGAACTTGGCCAAGCTGAAGAGGAGTAAGGATGTTAAACCCTCAGAAAAAACTAAGTATGCTGGGAAAAGTGCAGGCTTCAGTCCTTGGTCCCCTCTTATTGGGGATGATTTGTCGTCTTTCCTATCTCACTAAGCTTTAATCTGTTCACATGAATTTTCTTTAGAAGAAGCTACAGATACACTCTTGTCTGGCTGATACATCTAACACTAGGACATAGTGGCTTCAAGAAACAGTAGTTTTGTCTCCTTACCTCCTTTTATGTGTGTCTTAGCCACAGCGCAAGAGGTCCCATAACTCTTGGATGACGGATATATTCACATTTTTCCCCAGCTTTCGATATTCTTTGCACAAGAGCCAGGAACTCAGGAGGGTCCTGAACCTACAAGGAAGGCCCCCTTGGTATACAATTGGGGAATCCAGGAAACTCTGAGGTATTTTGTATTTAGTATCTTTTATTGGGACAGGGTTGGGAACCCCAGTGGGATGGTCCCAACACTGCAGAGTCTGAATCACTGGGAAAGCTGCACAATGAAACCAAATTAAGGCGTGTTTCCAGGTGTGTCCGACTCAGCGTAGACCTGAGGCAGGGAATGATATTTTTTACATAAATTTAGATTTTCAGTCCCTGGCAGAATGCTTACATGTGTTGTTTTTCACAGATCCAGGGACAAGGCAGCCAGAATAAAAGTTCCAAGCTCAAGAACAGGCCTTTGGCCAACACGACACAGATTGCAAGGATCCGGGGTAACCTGCATGGAGCATGCCTGCCAGCTCTGGCATATTGTCTGACTGTGAAGGCAGTTAGTTCCAATCTACCACTGATCCGGCTGTAATTAAAACCCAGCACAGTTTATAAGAGGAGTCATTTCACTTGGTTGACCACTGAGATACAAGAAGAAGATTTATTAAGATTGTTTGAGAGGTCTTACATTCTAAAGAAATACATGCAGTATATTTCTGACCAGCACACCAGCGTGTGTATATATATATATATATATATATGTTAACTGAGACTATTAGGCATATAAATTCCTCTGTGTCTTGTCTCAGTGGAAAATTTAGGTTAGACCATAAGGATAATAGGGTGTCAGGCTAATGCAAGATCAAGGATTTTATGGGGACCAACTCTACATCTCTTCATAAGCTCCATACTTTCCCTCAGGTGGGCCTTGGAGGGTCTACCAGAGACACTCTTAAGCATCCAAGAGCAACAGTGAGCCTGTGGGGACTTTCAAATAAAATGCAGAATGAGAGAGAAAGAGGAAGGGAGGGAGGGAGAGAGTCTTCAAATTCCACTTTGCAATAGATTCTCAAATCTAATCAATGCTTCTCCCCTAATAAAAATCACTTCCTAGTTCCAAAATTGATGTTAATTTAGATATGAGAACAGAGACATGGCGACATGGCTCAAGAGATCTGGACCAAAAAAAGAAAAGAAAAAGAAATGAAATAAAATAAAATAAAATAAAAATAATAATAAAAACCCTACCACAGAGACCAAAACTCCGAGGAAGAAATGCCTACGTCAGAGACAAGGACAGGGGCAGAATTCCAGCTCTAGAGACTGGTGCCGCACGTGTTGGAGAGAAAGAGACACCTCCTATTTGAGAGTGTTGGGTACAGCTATTTAGATAAAGTTCAGGTTGGAGGCAAAAGCACTGAGCAGAGGAAGCTCCCAGAAACCCTCCTGCTGTGGCCAGCCCACCAGATCCTGGGTTTCAGAGGGTGTGAATTCCTAATCTCATTTTGTATTTACTCCCTTTTATCAGGACAAGGTTAGGAACCCTGTGGGATGCTCCCAGCCCTGTAGAATGTGCACAGAACCCGAGTTGCCAGGAAAGCAGCACAATGAGGCTAAGTTAGGGCATGTTTCCAGGCGTATGCAATTCCTCATCACTTTTCCAACTAGGCATTCACAGCCCCACCCCTGTGCCTTTGCACATGCTGTTCTTAACATCTGGAATGCTTTTCCTCTCCTTGGGATACCTCAGGCTCCTTTCATTTTCATCTCCAGTAAGACCCTCTTCCCTAGTCTTTCTTGAACTGGCCCCTCAAAATGACAGATAGAATGAGTGTGTGTGGACTTTTGACCTCCCTGGCACCTCACCCCTCTCTGAGCGTTGAAATTGCCTCCCAGTGCCGTAGGTTCTTACTCACTGGAGTTTTCTGAGCCAGTCTGAGCTGACCAAAGGCATCTAGCATAGTTAAAAAGATATAATAAATAATCAAAAGAGATTTGCTTTTTTACTGGCTTATAGGGAAATCTGGCATCCAGGACCCGAAATTGTTTGTAAGTTTAAAAATTTAGTAGCATAGCAGCATCTGTCAGCGGGAAGCAGAACCTGTGTCACCGGCTTGTGATTTAATTCCACAGGCTTAATCTCTGATGGGTTTAGAGAAGAGAGACCAGAATGCTAAGAAATGGAAGCAGCAGACTAGTCCTAATAAAAGTGGAGCCCTGGCAGTCGAAACAAATAAATATATAAACACCCATGGGAAAGATTCTCCCTTAGATGCCGGCTCCTAAGTGAGGGGCTTGCAGTTCCAAAGCCTGGGAATAAAGAACAAAAAGAACTATAGTCTTGTGCTCACGTTTAGTCCTAAAGAACCGTTCAGGTTCACATTTACCCGAATGAGCGATGGGGTGGCACACAGGGTCTTGGGGGAGGCTCAGTCAGTGAGCAGAAGGTGGAGGGTCCCTAGCTCTAGACAGAGGAGGGTTGAAGGGTATGGAGGGAACTCTGATGAAAGGAAGAGAGACATCTGGGGAAGGTGTTGTCAAGAGCAGGGTCCTCAAATGAAGGCAGCATCTGCCCTGTGGGGGTTTACACACTCTGTGCATTAGACGGTGTTCTTTCAGGTCAACCCTATGAGTGAGTCATGACCAAGATATGGGCATCTGAGTTCTGTACCCGAGGTACCTGCTGCTTGGGATTGCTGATGTGACTGCTCCAAAAGTCACATGTCACCTGCACTCCCCATGCATCTGTCTCAGTTCCCTTCCACCCCCTTTCTCTGCTCTGCAACGTGGAAGGATTTGGATCCCTGACAATGGCATTTCCCAGACTCCACTACCTGCTTCTTTCCCATTGGGTTCAGCTGGTGGAAGGCACTGATGGGACAGCAAAGGCAACATGAGTACAGAATCCAGGCTATTGTCTCCTCTCTCGGGGCTTACGGGGCACCTGGGAGGTGGGGTAGTGGCCGGTTCCTGTAATTCCAGCTCCGGCTGCCCACCCTTCCTTCCGGGTCCCAGCTCTTCCCACAGCCCCTGCTCTCAGGCTTCTGCCCCATCCCATTGCTTGGGCTCCAGACTCTGGTTAAACCAGCTCCTTCCTTGCCCCTCCCATCTGGGGTTGAAGTCTGTAGTACCCAGTTTGAGCCTTATCACCATATGTACAATAAGCTTTCTTCATCAGATCTCCTCTGAAGAACTAGCTGCTATGAGCTCTTCCTGCCTACACTTGACAAATCCATCTCTTGAGTGGATGATGCCAGATGAGAAAATGGAGATGCTCCGATCCCTGGTACACGGCTAGTCTAATGTGAGATGGCAAGAGGGGTAACGAAGTCACACATCAGGGTGGCTACCTTTTCCAGGAGGGGACCATGTTTGGGGCTTTGTGGGCCACAGAGTCCCAATTGCTTCACTCTCTGCCTTTATAGCATAACTGCAGCCACGGACCATGTGCACAAAATAGGGCCATGGCTCTACACCAACAGGTCGTGAGGCAGCTTCTGTCCTCAGGCTCCAGTTTGCTGGCCTTTGTGACAAACTGAATGGGGACTTGGGGCAAACCACCTGGGACACTTGGGATAGGACAGCTCCTGCTGAAGGTTCAGGCGACTGGGTTCATCTCCCTTTTGCCAGAGAGATGCTGAAGAGAATCCAGCAGGGGCAGAGTTAACACGCTCTTGATTGTAAAGCTGCAGGAGCCCATCTGGATGGTGGAGTGCTGCTAATCACAGACAATGAGAGAAGCTGGGGCTGAATCAGATGTTTTGCCCCATTTCCTCAAACTTGTCAGTGAGAATGGAATCTAGCATTTGCAGTAATTAGATCCTTTTAATTGAGTAGGGAGAGAAAGAAGGAGGGGAAGAGAGAGAAAGGGAGAGAGAGAACAAGAGAAGGAGAGAGGGTTGGAGGGAGAGAGAGGGAGGGAGAAGAAGACAGAATGAAAGAGAGAAATAGTGAGAAAGAAGGAGAGAGAGAGGGTAAAAGAGACAGGAAGAAAAATGAGGGGGGAATGAAAGAGATGGAGGGAGAGAGAGGGAAGGAGGGAGAGAAGGAGGGAGGCAGATAGCAAGGAATTAGGAGCTTCTCTTGCTAGCAAATACCAATAGTTTTCTGATTTCTCGGTGGAATATTCAGTGGGGTGTCCAGGTAAATGAGTAGACAGCTACCCTTTTATTCTTGCCTGAAGGGAAACGGGTTTTTTCTACACAAGCATACCTGCAGGCAAAACAGAATAAAACAAAGAAACAGACCAAAACATTCCCCAAACCAGCTTGCTCTCCATTTAGGAGTGAGAAGACTCAGTGTTTGAGATCTCTTTGGCTGCAGGACCTGGGGAGTTCCCTCCGCTCTCAGGACTTCAGCCAGCGTCTCTCAAGGGCCATCTCATGGGCTCTCAAGAGCATCCTGTCACACTGAGCTCCTCGCCAGGGCACCCAGACCCTGTTGAGTGTCTGAGTCCGAGTTCCAGGCTCCCGGGGGGGGCAGGCAGGGATTCTAGTCACGAAAGCTGGTGCCAGAGAATGAAGTGTGAGAAGCCAGAGACACCAGAACACGTATGGACCCGAAGAGGCACAATGCCCTCGATTCAACACTGAAGTGTGTATTCTGTTCAAAAAGGGGACAACCAAAGTCAGACCTAAATGAGAGCCATTCCTGAAACTTCTGGAAGCCAAGTGTGAGCTGAGCTGAGCTGAGGTGTGGAGTGTCACAGACAGCGGAGTCAGAGCCAGTCCCGACGTGGATGACAGCCATCACCCCCTTCCCTGCAGATGGAACTATGAAGCTCTGGGAATGGCGCCCCAAGACAGACGCAGACACGTGCCATGCACCCACCCACACAGCTAGGCACATTGTACTGGAAACAACCTCAACTGGGAATCAGAGGACTGTGCCGAGGCCCTATCTTGGCAGCTACAAACCCCAGAGATATCCACCATGAGTATCTCCGCAGGCAGAGCCTGGTCATTAAGTCGGGGTGAATGATTATTTGTAGATTCAAAAATATTTTGACAATACATCATGCACTCTTCACTCTAAAAGCACAATAGCTATGGGTATATGTATGTGAAGGTCAGACACCAGCCTGTTGGGTGCATATGTGCCTGTGAGAGAGAGAGAGTGAAAGAGAGAGGGAACGCTTGAGTGCATGTGCCTTCTAATGCTTGCTTTCAGCGTGTGAGCTCTCAATGTTTGATGCATTAATTTCCGTCTTGATTGGAAGCTAAAGTGGGCTATTTAAATAAATAGCAGGGAACAAAGCATACATTTGTCTTTTAAGCATTCATTAATCATTTCTCAGGGCTTTCTAGAAGATGTCAGATAGGTATTGAATAAAAGATTTATTGTAGCAGGGATCAGTTAATCTGGCTTTTTCCTTACCTAACCACGGATGGAGACATGCTTGGGAGTCGAATCATTACACACACACACACACACATTCACACATAACATGTTACATTTAAATATAAGTACATATATGTATCTCTATTTATCAAGCATGTGTGAGTGGTTGTCACGCATGAGGTATTGCACTAGTTTATGTGTATATACATACGCTCATGTGCGGAAACTGACAGATTATAAATGGCAAGTTTTAACATGAAGGAGTACAATTCAGACATTGGTACCAATGGTTTGAGTGATATACAATACACGTTCTAAATATTCTCTGACAATATAAAGCCAAACATAGGAAACATTTTTAAATTCAGGGTAAGGGGTGCCTGGGTGGCTCAGTCAGTCAAATGTTGGACTCTCTGCTTCGGCTCAGGTCGTTATCTCGGGGTTGTGGGATCGAGCCCCACGTCGGGCTCTGTGCTCTGGGCAGCATCTGCCTCAGATTCTTTCTCCCTCTCTCTTCCACTCATCCTCTCTCTCTCTGTTTCAAATAAATAAGTGAAATCTTTAAAAAAATAAATTAGGTGTGAACATTTCTAAATCACACTTGATTTGGGGTCGTGTTCATTTTATATAATTAAAGTCACTGGGACTTGTTCTTGTTCTGGTTCTCAACTGCCTACGGCACCCAGCCCTGAACACACCTGGGTGGATGTCTCCGGAGGACTTATAATTGGCTGAAGAGTATTTAGACCCTAGTCCTGACCTAGTGTATGCATTATAACTTATAATGTAGAATAGACTTGCTGGAAGAAACCTTAGTGATCACGTATAATACGATTATTCCTAGAAGTGAAACTTTGCTTCGGCAAAGTGACGCAATCTGTGGAAAGGGCCTCCGGGTGGAGTTGATGGGATCCAAGCCTCTCCCGGGTCCCTGGGCCCTTGCTCTCTCTCCTCCCCACACATGTCTGGGACATGAGGTCCTGGTAGTTCTCTCCTTGAGCTTCTTAGAGTTGTGAACATGCCAGAAGGAGACCCCGGCAGCCACGCAGGGTCTCTTGAGATCACTTTGATCTGTTGCATTCAACACTGTTCCACTTTGATCTGCTGTAGTCAAAGATCCCTTTTGAAGATGTAGCTCTGTTGAAGTTCTAGAGTCTGAGTGAGGTTCACTGGGGTGGGGTCCGGAGCCCGTGACCAAGAAGGAATTCTTCAGACATCTTTGGTGCAAAATGATGGTTTATTAAAGCACAGGGACAGGACCTGTGGGCACAAGGAGCTGCTGCCCCAGGTTGTGAGGGCTGGCAGGTTATGTATGATGGGGTTGGGGAGGTAAAGAAAAAGGGAGGTTTCAGAAGAGCTTTCATATGCTAAAGAGGACCTGCCATCCTCATGGTTTTTCCCTCTAGCAAGGTATTAACATTAAGATAGCTGGGAGGGGCGCCTGGGTGGCTCAGTGGGTTAAAGACTCTCCCTTCAGCTCAGGTCATGATCCCAGGACCCTGGAATGGAGCCCATGTCGGGCTCTCTGCTCCACGGGGAGCCTGCTTCCTCCCCTCTCTCTCTCTGCCTACTTGTGATCTCTCTCTCTCTCTCTCTGTCAAATACATAAATCTTTAAAAAAAAAAAAAGTAAAAAAAAATAATAATAATAAGATAGCTGGGAGATTCCTGGAAGAATGTTGCTACTTGTCCCACCCAGGAGTGGGGGGAAGGGGAAGGTTGCAGGGTGTCACCTTTCTTTGTCCTCCACCAGCCTTTGTTCCCTCATCAGCTCTGCCACTGGCTACAACGTATCTCCAAAACCTACACTTCTGAGGCTGCATCAGGAGATGAGATGCAGAATCAGACTAAGTCAGGCCTCCAGGCTGGGCTGCCCTGCCCACGCAGGATCATCTCCCATTCCCGTTACGGAGCCGTTTCCGCACACAGAGGTGTAGTCACTTGCTCAGAGTGAGAGAGAGACCAGAACAGAGCCCCAGCCGCCTTGACTTTAGTTCCCGCACTTCTACCTCAAACCTCAGCTACATCCGCCTACTGTGAGCCTGAAACCTGGACAGAAACAAGCAAACTCCTGCCTTTGTCTTCCCTGTGGGGACATCAGAGGGCAGTGGGCAGACTTTGTGCAAGGAGATTTCCAGATGAGCAGGCAGGCCTCGCCGAGAGACACTCTCTTAAAATAGGTCGGGAGGCCACGTGGGAGGAGGCATTTATGCACGTCCTCATCTGAAGAGATTATCAACTTTTAAAAACTTTTCAGCCAGCTGCAGCCTGCAGCCTGGACTTAACTCCGTCCTCACCATGGCAACGAGATTGCCCACATTCTTCCTTTCAAAAGCACCCGAAGCAGTTTAACAAGCTTTTGTCCCTTATTTGCATAGTAGCCCCACCGACCCAATCTCCATCCCTGCTCCGCCAAGAGGACCTGAATGAGAACCACACTCACCACTTTTGGCCTGTATAATTCTGCTCTCCTCTTCAGATCTAGAGTCATGCTTCTCCCTGCATCTCTGTATCCTGAATTACAATTCTAACTGCCAGAATAAATAAATGCCTGTTTACTTCCTTTTTCAGCAAAATCTTTTTTGGTGGCCAACTTTTTCATGCAGGTGCCAAACTCATCAGAGCATAGGTAGTGGGATGCAGGGCAGGGGCAGGTGAGAAACAGGAGTCAGGAAATTTGTGACAGCCGCAGGTGGGAGTGGCAGGGATTCGAGAGGCTGGGAACAGGAGTTGGAATCCTGGAACAGACGCTAATCCAGCTGTTGGCACCACACAGGATTGCAGATTTAGTTTCCGCATCTTTAAACCAAGGAGCTGTAGACAGAGAAATAGTGCTTGTGTTAGGAGACGTGGCTTTACAGCACAGGTGTGCCATTCTGGGACATGCTTCTCTGGGTCTGTCTTCTAGCCTCTTGAGCTGCTAGTACACGAGGTATCTGTGAAATGGCATTTGTGAGGGTCAGTCTCAAAATGTCGGGGGCAAAAAGTAATTTCTCTGAGTGTGATCTGTGTGTATGTGATTCCTATGCCATCAGAATCACGTGAGCATTTGTTGCCATAAATGCTCTGGTACGTTCACCTCGCCACACAATCAGAGTCTGCATTGTTCACAGCCACAAAGCCTCTGGTAAAAATTCAAAACTGAAACTTCTGCGTTTCTGCTTAGTATCTGAAGTCCACTAAGGGCAAGTAAAGATTCTGATCCCAAATAGTGCTGATGTCTGATGCTGAAGTGTGCGTACACTGTTATGCTAAAATGGAATTACTCAAGTCTTTTGTGGTCTTCTAGTTCCCACTACAGACATGGTCCAGAAATTTCACTAGGGCTGCTGAGCAGCCTTTATTCCGTTGAAACTCCCTCTCCTTTACAGAGCTCCTCATACAGGTTAGAAACCATGTACATCCCTTCAGTCTCCCTTGACAGCACCGTGAAATGGTCTGTCACTTGGTTTCACTCCAAACTACTAGGTCAACGTTAAGCAAGATTTCCATGAGATGGGAGGCATGTTGGTTCCCAGGGGAGGGGACACATGAAAAAATGTTCATCATCATTAGCCATCAGGAAGATTCAAATCAAAACCACATTGAGATACCACCTTACACTAGTTAGAATGGCCAAAATTAGCAAGACCGTAAGCAACAAGTGTTGGAGAGGATGTGGGGAAAGGGGACCCTCTTACACTGTTGGTGGGAATGCAAGTTGGTGCAGCCACTTTGGAAAACAATGTGGAGATTCCTTAAGAAATTAAAAATAGAGCTTCCCTATGACCCTGCAATTGTACTACTGGGTATTTACCCCAAATATACAGATGTAGTGAAAAGAAGGGCAATCTGGAACCCAATGTTCATAGCAGCAATGGCTACAGTCACCAAACTGTGGAAAGAACCAGGATGCCCTTCAACGGACAAATGGGTAAGGAAGATGTGGTCCATATACACTATGGAGTATTATGCTTGCATCAGAAAGGATGAATACCCAACTTTTGTGTATCACCATGGACGGAACTGGAGGAGATTATGCTGAGTGAAATAAGTCAAGCAGAGAGAGTCAATTATAATATGGTTTCAGTTACTTGTGGAGCGTAAGGAATAACACGGAGGACATGGGACGATGGAGAGGAGAAGGGAGTTGGGGAAAATAGGTGGGGAGACAAACCATGAGAGACTGTGGACTCTGAGAAACAAACTGGGGGTTTTGGAGGGGATGGGGGTCAGGAGTTGGGTAACCCTGGTGGTGGGTATTAAGGAGGGCATGTAGTGCATGGAGCACTGGGTGTGGTGCATAAACAATGAATTTTGGAACACTAAAAAAAAAAAAAATTAAATTAAATTAAAAAAAGAAAGAAAAAAAGAAAACCAGAGCCATCGTCAGAACACTTGAGACCTTCTCTAGGATGTGTTGGGTTGTATTGGGCAAAGGAGAAGTTTTCAACGAAATTCAAATGTTTTCTATAGTCTGGTGCCCTGGAATCCTCTGCATCCTCCGTAGACTGCAGGACTTGGGTTTCTGCTCTCTGCTATGAGCGATTTACCACAATGGTCCAATACAAACAAGCCTCTTCCCTGCCTAGAGCGTACGTTCCCAATGCCTAGTCCTGTCATTCAAAATTTCCATTCTGAGGCCCTTCTCAGCTTTCAAATCTGATTTTACAATATTCCTTCATGTTAACTCTCTATTGAAGTACAGTGAGTACTTCAATGTACTTGTACGGTCACAATGTACAGTCACAGCAACTGCTCCAAATATACCTCGTTCTTTTCTACCCCTGGGCCTTTGCTTATGCTTTCCCAAGAGCCTGTAATGTTCTCGCTGTTCATGTATATAGACAGGTGTATTTCATTTTATTGCTCTTTTTTGCATTTCACAGATACTGAAGTTTTTTACAAATTGAAGGATTGTGGCAAGCCTGAGTTAAGCATGTGTTTAGATACCTCCTTCCTTTTCCCAGCACCATTTGCTCATTTCATGTCTCTTATATTTTGGTAGCTCTCACAATATTTCAAACTGTCTCATTATTATTCTACATGTTATGGTTATCTGTGATCAATGATTACCACTCTGAGAGCTCAGATGATGGTTAGCATTTTTAACTGCAAAATATTTTTTAACTAAGGCATGCACATTGCTTATTTTAGACTTAATGCTATTGCACACTTAATAAGCTATAGTACAGCATAAACATAACTTTATATGCACTGGGAAACCAAAAAAAAAATTCACTTGACTCCCTATATTGTGATATTTGCTTTGTCACAGTGGTCTGGAAGCAAACCCACAATATCTCAGAGGTAGGTTTGCAGGTGGGTTATAATTTTCTTTCAGGTATAATTCAATCTTATATGGTTTGATAAGATTTTTCTCAATTTTTGAAGCCTCAGTGATCTCTTGTTACCCCTATACTTTCATCAAGGTTACTATCTGTGCTTCTCACTTGGTACATGTTTCAGTTTTCTTTACAATATTCACCTTTATTATTACTTATGACCTTTGCCTAGATTCCAGAGCTGGCTGAATAGTATATCTTTCCCATTCTGTTCTAAACCACCAAATTAAAGTGTGGAATTAAGACTTTCTGGGGGTGGTGGTGTTAAACGGTGAATTAGCATTATGGAGGAAAAGATTATGAATTGAATACAGGGTATTTCATAAGAGTTAAGGTTATGCCAGGGAGAGGGAGAGAAATGGCAGTTGCTGATAGAGTTTTGGGTGCCATGAAGTACTCAGGGGTGGTGGTACACCCAGGTGGCTGTGCAGAGAACTTTCTAATGGGAGACCTCTAATGGGAGAACACAGCTTTTGGAACAGAGCCCAACATGAGCTCAAGCTTGCAGATATTCATGGAGAAATAAATATGCCACGTCTCCCTATTGACCTTGAATGAACGTGAAATAAACTACTTGGACTGCCATAGACTAAACCCATAGACATATATGCAAAGAAATTCATCCAAATGGCTCCAAATGAAAATAGACATCCTTGTCAAATGAGGTGGAACACGTGAGCTGAGATTGAATGGTTGCGAATCAGATGTTCCCACTAAAAATCAGATCATTCAAGTCAGGGGACACCAGCAGTGTCACTGATGCCAGATGGCACTCACACTTCCTTCCTGCACACCCAGCATCTGACTAAACATTTAGCCCGAGAAGCAAAAATCCCTAGAATTTTTCCATCATTGTCTGCATAACGTAGGGTAGTCATTCACATTTTTTTGTTTGTTTGTTTGTTTGCTCTTATTATCTGTATCTATTAAGTGAATAGATCATTACCCAACATGTCAGCCTCATGGGACTCTAAGTTCATATAAGATCAAGGCTCTGGGCATAGTTTATAAATATTAAAATGCTATCACCCCCATGAGTATATTACACATTTGCAGAGCTGTTTTTACAGACAGTATTTCCATTGTCATGGTCATCAACACTCTCTGCTTCAGGGGTAGTGAGGTTCTTTTAAGCAGCCAGGGTAACTCTCATCTCAGGTTTAGGTCATTTGTGCGAAGAGAAGTATAACTTTTAACATCCTGGATGTATTATTTGCATATAACGACATATCTCCTTGTCTTGCTTAGGAGAGACTCCGCCACATAGAAAGAAAGAGAAAAAGAGAAAGAAAAAAATCCAGCAATAACAACAATAAACCAATTGATTAACGTATTTGCAGATGACCTAATGATGATGGCAACGTGTCTGCATGCAGGGAGCACAGTGTCTGACCTGTCCTTAGTGGCTGCAGTCAGGAGGGAAGATAAGGCCGTCTCTGATGTGGTCACACACAGCAGAGGAAATAGACATGTCTAGAGGATGCTGATAGTTTAGAAAGAAAACTACATCGAGTGTGGGAAGAATGTCAAGAGAAGTGTTATGAATCCTTCTCACACTACTTTAGAGAGGTGGGTGGTGGGAGGTGGAAATAATCTTGCCAGAAATGAAGATAAGGGATTTATATCTTTATTTAAACCTGTGCTCTGTAATACACAGACAGCCCCCGATTTACAAGGGCTCGACTTAAACAATTTATCAACTTTATGATGGTGTGAGGCCAATCCACATGCAGTAGAAACTGTACTTGGAATTTGGAATGTGGATCTCTTCCCTGGCTAGTGTTTTGCTACCGGATTATCCTCTCTTGGGGTGCTGGGCAGTGGCCACAGCCACAACCAACACACGGACACTGGCTCTGCACCCAGACAGCCATTCTGTCTGTCACTGCCAGCAGAGTGTTCAATAAATTATATGAGAAAGACAACACTTTATTGTAAAATGGACTTGGTGTTAGATTAGATGATTTTGCCCAACTGTAGGCTAAGGAGAGTGTCACGAGCACGTTTAAGGTGGGTGCAGCTTAGCTGTGATGATCGGTAGGCTGGGTGTATTCCATGCCTTTTTAATTTAGGATTAAATTTATTGGAACATAACACCTCTGTAACTCGAGGCAGATCTGTATGTGTATTGATTATTAGTTAAACATCCCAGCAGGTGGATGTGACAAGAAGTCCAATGACATGCTACCATTTCTACCACCTTGGCTGCCCCTGGAATCCCTTCTTGGGTTGAAAGTCTGGAGGGAAATGCACAGGTCTGGCCATCAGGGGCTCTGACTTGGAGATCTGGCTTTTCCTGTGTGATTTTCTATGTGTTTCTGGGGAATTATTTTTTCTTTCTGTCTCTCAGTTGTCTCTACCATAAAATGAGGGATTGGGACCACACAGTCTCTACTGTCTCTTGAAGTTCTATTCTCTCATCAGTTTAAGAGGATATTGACTCTCTGGGGCCCCCAAAACAGACATTTGTCCAGCCAGTTACTCCCTTGGGGATAAGTCAGTGGCAGAAGTCCCTACTGGGTGCAGCCATACTCAGCCGGCTCAGAGAAATGGTTTTAGAGGCCAAGGAAAAGAATGAAGTTGGGCTCATTTCCAACAAGGGGAATAAGGAAAGGAGTGTGGATCAGGATTCAGATTCCTCTGAGGAGATCACGAGCTTTGAGTCTTTCACCTGATAGGGAGATAGTCCTAGAAAGAGCCTCCCCCCATGTGGGAAGGCCTGACTTTGAATCCTTTTTCTTCACCCACCGTATATGTAAAGTTACTGTGTCAGAAGCTCTGTAAATGTACATGAAAGATGGGTGAATGACATGTGGGATCCTCAAATATTTAATCTTATTTAGCCTTAACATGGAAGATCACAGGGCCTCTGTCACAGCTTCTCAACTCCATAGGTGAAGTGCAAACACAGCCAGGGACAATATATAAATGAGTGAGTACGGCTGGGCTCCAATAAAGCTTCATTTTTGGACACTAAAATTTAAATTTCCGATAGTTTTAAGAAATAGTCTTCTTTTGATGCATTTTTCAACCATTATAGAAGGTAAAAACCATCCTTAGCTTTCAGGTCATACACAAATGGGTAGTGGTAATGGCCCAGATTTGACCCACGGGCCAAGATTTGCTAATAGTTGGTGTAGAATAGCAGGCATGGATTTTGAAGTCATTCAAAACTGGGTCCCCATTCTGGCTGTACTTTTACAAACAGCTATGTGACCTTAACAAAGGCACTTTCCTTCCTAATATCAGGATGTTTTTCTTAGCAAATGTAGATGCTGAGCCAATCAGGAAATTAAACACAAAGAGGGATCTAGAACTGGACACAACCTGTTATTTTCTGATAGAAAGTAAACATTCTTCCTTTCCCCCTTCTCTGCTTCCACAGTGAGGAATAAAACTGGGGTAAGAATATTAACTGGTTCAAAGTTTGCCCTAAGGATTAAAGAAAATTCCTTTGAAAGTTCTAAAATAATTGCAAAATGTAAGATTTTTAAAATCAATATTTACTGAATATGTGACTTAGTTCATAGTATGTCATGCTAAGTACAGATACTGTACAAAGATTTCACCCTGCATGAACTCACTGAATCCTCAGATCATCCCTAGTAGGTAAGACCAGTAAATACATTTCAGGGATTGGAAACAGATCTAGACCATCCATGGACTCTTGTCCTAGGCTAAGAGTAGTAAGCACTGAACCCAGATTTCAAAACCAGGAAATCTGACTTCAAGATTTACCTTTAACCACTTTGCTTTTTTATTATCTGACTCAGTCAGATATGGACATGAACTCTGGGTGAGCTGGAAAACAGTATACTAGCTCACTGTGGCTATTGACTGATTCTCTTTCTCACTTCTAGTGAGCAAACCAGGAGTGGTGATGTACCATATCTATCATACAGAACCGGACCCGGAGTCAAATGGGAGCAGAAAATGTGGTGCTTCCAACGTTCATGATGCAAATTCATTGTGCGGCTAACCCGTCATTTCACACAGCTCCAAGTCGGTTCAGTGAGAAGGAGGGGTAGAGTCCATAAATAATAAAGTCCATAAATAAATGTAGTGTGGAAATGTAATCCCATCAATGTCTCTTACAGCACCTGGAACTACACTCTTCTTAGTTGAGCAGAACCAACCCTTGAATGTATTTAACTCAAGCAACCGATTGATAGGAATAAAAATGGTCACAGATTCATTACTTGAAGAACCTTAAAAATGCTATGCATTGCTATTTGTGGATATAGAACACATATATTCAAAGAGGAAGTTAGGTGAATTCACAGCTAGATAGAGCAAATGACTGAATGAGGAACAGGCAGCTAATCACATATTCAAAGTCTTTTATTTTTGAAATCACACCATTTAGCCACTTCACTTGAGGACATCTGTAAGTTGGTTCTTTTAAGCCTCGAAGCTGGTTTTTACATAAGTACTAGGATAAAGCTAAAATGGCTTCCATTCACACAACAAGCCTCCAAAAATAATTGGCTCCTTTAAGTGGACAATTTCATTTCTCCTTTTGTTTATAACAGGCATCTCCAGGAGGATAAAATTGGTACTCAGCTGGCTTTGGTTCCAGTGCTGTTTTCTTGCACATTAATGGGGAAGGATTGTTGAGACTTAGTGACCCTGAATGAAATTGGATTTAATGAAAAAAAAATTCAGCATCTTCTTTTTATTTCTGTACACATATTTTGTATTTCATTTGCTCTATTTCAAGATATAACTGCATAAATCCATAGCTTTACTTTGGTTGTGTAAAATGACATCATGATTATAAATGAAAAGGAAATTATGCATCAGGGTACACTTTCTAAGAGAACAAAGACACCTGAGTTCACTCTAAATTATTGTCATAATGTCATTATTATTTTTTATTATTCAAAAATCCAAATGCCTCCAACTTCTGACTGTTGCAAGTCCAACAAGGACTGTTCTATAAGCAACTCAAGTTATAAGTCCAATCTAGAATCTAAGAATATGCTAGTTGTTAGCAGATATATATTCATTTTTGAAAGATGAAAAGACAATGATTTCTCTTCATCTGAGGACTCCTGCATCATGGCTTTTTTACTGGTCATTCAGTGGTGGGTTTTCAAGCCTTAATTATAAGCACATTCTTCCTATTGTCTCCATGTGGTACAGGACAAGGAAACACAATTAGTCACATATTATAATTAACCTTCGTGGTCTGCATGCTTTTGTAGATTTGAAGGACTAGCTGGAGACCATAATATCCTTTGTATTACAAGGAGTGAGTCCTGGGATTCATCAGCATGAATAATCAAGGTAATTTATTCTGACAAGAAAGGTACATTGTTTTCCACATCCAGAAGACCCGCATGAGGAGGAATTGAGGTATGAAATATAAACTGCAGATAAATGACATTTACTTATTAATTCACTTCCTTCCATCTCTGTATCTTTGTATTTCTATCTTCCTCCTTCCCTCCCTCCCTTTTTCCTTGCCTGTAATCAAGCTTTGTGCTAGACAATGGAACATCAAGATGACTTCAACTTAGTGGCTACTGGATTTATTTTTTCAAACTACCAAAGCAATTCACTCTTGTAGCAATAAGCCACAATGTTAATACTACGAATTATACCCTCATACACAAAATTATTTTTTAAATGTTTCCTTATGGAGAATTATGTGTTAGGTGCTGAGAATCTGACTAAAAATGGTACATATCTAAGAGTTAGATATAATGACATTGTGCATTTATCTATGGAGACAGGGTAGACCAGAGTTGAAGTTCTGACCTCTTCAGGTCATACATGTGTGAATCTGGACAAACTGGGTAAAACTGTGAAACCCTTAGTCGAGCCTTTATGTCTTCAGTTATAAATGTGGGCTCATAAACTCATATCATGGGATTTCAACTAAATCCTAAACTGATTAAATAAAACACATAATGGCTAGTAGGAATTCAAAAATTGTTTTTGCATGGCTCATCCTGCTCTTTCCTGACCATTTCTGGTCTGGGAACCAAGCGGGGTGTCCACTTGCTCCCCAGGAAAGCAGGGTACTGATCTTGAAACTCCATTAGTCAGACAAAGAGCAGCATATCCAAACTCATGGTTTTGGGTCAAGGAGGTTTTTACAAATATTTGCTATTGAACAAAGTAATGTATTGTTGAATCAGTAATGAACCATAGCCATTAATCTAATGTATGTATGTGGACCTCCAAGGCACCACACTATGGATAATTATATAATTTGTAGGAAAAAAAAATAAAAACAAAAAACTGGTGTTGGCAGCACAAGATTCAAAAATTTCATTTGTTATTCATAAAAATAATAAGAAAATAGAGATCTAATAAAAATGGTAACAGTTTTACACATGGTAAATGGATGAAAAGTATATAAATACTGCAATGAATGTGTTCCTTTTGCCTTGAAAAAAACGTAGAACTTCTATATAGGCCTGGGCTTCCAAAGAGTTCTCCCATGGAAGTTGTCACAAAGTGGGGGAAGGAGGGTTACCTGAAATAGAATGGGAAATAATCAGGCCACCTGTGCAGAGGTGAGGCCCATTTCACTAGGTGGTGAAATGCTATCACTCATAGGGGTCCAACATGTGTATATTTTCTGCATTCCTATGGGGCTAAGTTCAAATGAAGTGTTCCTTATAAAGGGCATTGAATCAGTGAAGAAGTGGGCTTTTGCTCAAATGGTTTCTTTCTACAACAATTACATTGGAACAAATTCTGGTTTTCACAGATGCCATATATAGCTGCACTAACCATCAGTCTCATATAACATATTAGTAATGAAGTTACCAGTTTTTGGTTACAAAAAGAACCATGCAGTTCGAATGACTTTGTGGTTTATCTTCCCAAACTCGCTATTAGTAATAACAATGGATAATAGGAAAAACCAAGATTATCCTTGACAACTAGAACCTAACTCATTGGTATAAGAAAATATATATTTTTCTTTAATGTACACCACTTATTTGAGAAAGATAAGTACAAAATACTTATCCTATCCTATCAACCTTTTTTTTTTTTTTTCCTAGAGCAGGGGGAGGGGCAGAGGGAGAGAGAGAGAATCTTAAGCAGGCTCCACAGACAGCACAGATCCTGACCCGGGCTTGATTTCATGACTCTGAGATCAAGACCTGAGTCAAAATCAAGAGTCAGATGCTTAACCAACTGAACCATACAGGTGCCCTTATCCTATCAACTTTTAGGGTATTATCCTAAATATCTGAATATTCCTTAAATAATATTGTTTATAATATCTTACAGATCTTTATGATCCTCTCCATCTCCACTAAAATAGAAGTTCCATGAAGGCAGGAAACTGACATCAGTGTTCAATGACACAGAACCACAATAGAGCCTGGAATGTCTTTGACATATGATAATAATAATTGTTGAATGATTGATTCATTCAATTTATTGATTAATGGTAAAGGTAGAGGATATTGGCTGGATTTACACACGTCAGATTGAGAGAGAAGGGGTAGTGCTGAGACCCTCTAGGATTATCTACTCTTTAATTGTTTTACCTCGGTAACCTAAGAATACCAAGCAAGGCTACACAATGGGGAAATACAAAGCACCCTATGGCAGTTTCTCTCTAATGAGTGTTTTAACAAAAACAAACAAACAAACAAACAAAAATTTAGACCATGAATAGCCAACACAATATTATGGAGAAGAACAAAGCTGGAGAAACGGCATTGCCTGAATTCAAGATTTATTGTAAAGTTAAATACAAGTGAGGATGATACTAGATAGGTTAGTGGAGCAGAAGAGAGAACCCCATAAATACACCCACATAGGTGTGGTGAACTGATCTTTGACCAGGAGTGAAGGCAAAGATTGTCTTTTCAACACAGGGTAGTAGAACAACTGGACATCAACCTAAAAAAAAAAAGAAAGAAAGAAAGAAAGGAAAAAAGAAAAAAGAATCTAGACACAGACCTTACAACTTTCACAAAAATTAACCCCAAATGGATCACAGACCTAAATGTAAATTACAAAACTATGAAATTCCCAGAAGTTTCATAGGAGAAAACCTAGATGACCTTGGTATGATGATGACGTTTTAAGTCAAATACCATGTGTGAAATAAATGGATGGATAAGCTGCACTTGATTAAAATTAAAAACTTCTGTGAATGACAATGTCAAGAAAGTAAGAAGATAAGCCACAGGCCGGGAGGAAATATTTGCAAGTATTACAAAAGTCACATCTGATAAAGGAATGTGATCCAAAATATACAAAGAACTTTTAAAACTCAACAATAAGAAATCCAATAACCCAGTTTAAAAAAAAAAAAATGGGCCAAAAATCTTAACAGATACCTTCTTTTTTCCACTGTAACACTATTTCTTATTTTATTTATTTATTTATTTATTTATTTATTAATAAATTTCTGCAGGTCCTGTTAACACTGGGGAAAAAAAAAAATCAAGGTTTGTTTTTGTTAAACTGATCCCTGTGTGTGGGCTTGCCCCCAGCCAGGGAGCATGCTGCTTTGGGAAGGGTGGGACTGCTCCAAGAGACTCCTGAAGACACAAAGACTGCGTAGTCCACCCCTTGGCCAATGTCCTACTTTGGCATGTGGCACATGGTGACCTCTGCCTGGGAGACAGTGTTCTGGAGAGCAGAGCTCAGGGGTCCTGAACACTTGGAAATGGAGCAGGGGAACTGAGATGCTCACATGGATTCTGAAGCTTAGAGGATGAGCTTTTTGGGGATGAGGGCCCACAGAGGTAATGCGAGAACCTGGGCTGTCAGCCAAGCAGGAAATGTTTGCCCTTCTTTCTAGCATAGGGGCAGGTCCCTTCCTCTGTTGGTGAGCCTCCTGCTGGACTCCATATTCCCAGGGTTAAGCCCTGGGTCCCTGCCTGTCCCTTTCCAGCTCTTCCCCCTACAGCCTGCTCCTTTTGCACAGAAGCCAGAGGCTGGGAACACAGAGCCAGTTTGAAGATATAGTCAAATGGGAAGGGGGATTATTGACAAGGCACCTCTGTAAAAATGTGCAAAATGTCCAAGGGGCTATATGGCAGGGGAGATAAATGTGTCCAGGGAACACCCTTCCTAAGCCCCTCCTCCCCCAACCCTGAAAGGACACTAGAACTTAGGAGGAAGGTGAGGGGGAAGAGGGGCACTTCGGCCTCTGGCTTCTTGAGCCATTGAGGAGGCAGGCCAAGCCTCAGGAGGCTGAAGCTACAGCTCAGGAGACCGTGATCTTATTTCCAAGGCCACCTCTACCAGACCTGTACGAGCTTTCCCATGGATTCACAACTTGACCCTTGCTTGTGATTTTCTGTTCTCTTCATTCTAACACTGATTTCAGTTTTCATTACCAGACTCTGAATCGATTGAGCACCTCTACATGAGCCATTTTGATTTCTTCTTCTTTTAAATGTGTGTACGAATCTTTGTCCATTTTTACTATTTAGGTGTCATTTCTTATTGATTTGTGTTCTTTATGTATTCTAGAACACTTGTTATGTGTGCTAGCCATAAGTTCTCCTTCTCAGTGGCTTGTCTTTTGTGATGGTTAATTCTTTCTGTTCCACTTCAAGGAATGGTGGCAGGTGGCCTTTGGACTTGAACTGCAACTCTTCCTTGGTCTTAGACTGTCAGCCTGCCCCATCGGATTCTGGGTTCACCAAGCCATTTCCATAAAATCAGATAAATGTATGTCTCTTTCCCTATTTTTCTCTCTCTTTATTTTTTCTAGGAATCAGTGTTCTAGAATAGGGAAACTTTGTTTAATCACACACACACTCACACACTCACACACACCTTATTGGTTTAGTTTCTCTAGAGAACCCTAATATACCTGTCTAGAAGTTCTTAATTTCAATGTGGCCATCTTTATTAACACATATTTCTATTTTTAGTGCCTTTTGTGTCCTGTGTAAAAATTATTTTGCTACCTGGATGTACTGAATGCATTTTACTATATAACACAGAAACATTATTATTATTCTTTTAATTTTTAACCTTTTAACTTATGGAATACACCTGGAAAATAATTTGGTTTATGAAGTGAAGTGGAGGCAAATTTTCAGTTTTTCTTCATATTGATAACCATCTTTCCTGGCAATATTTATTGTAAGCAACATTTCTTACCTATCTCTTTCAAGCGACATCTTTGTCATAAGTCCAGTGTACAAACATGCCTGAATTTCTACCTGAGCCCTTCTGTAATTCCAATCATCTGTCTTTCATTGCATGGGTTGCATGGTATCTTACTCATGGTTTTTATATTAAACACTGACATCTGGCAGAGCAAGTCTCCCCATTATGTTCTTCTTCAAACATTATTTTACTGCTCTTAACCCTTTTCTCCCATATAAGACTTAGGATCAATTCATTGTTTTCCACCCAGATATAGTGGGATTTTGATGGAATGTATATGGAAATTATAGATACATTTACAGAGAAAGACAACCTTTGGTCCTCCACTTTTTAAATACAGTATGTTAACATTTATTTAGATGTTCTTTAATTTATTTCAGAAGTACTTTGTGGCTTTCTAAAGAGGCCATGTAATTTTATTACATCTAGTCTTTGATGTTTGATGATTTTAATGTAATTGTATTTTTTTTTTTTTTAATTTCAGTTTGTCACTGCTTGGTGCTGGTATACAGAAATGCATTGATTTTAGTATATTTGTCCAATAATCTTGCAAAATTCACTTATAAATTCTGATAACATATGTGGAAGTTTCTGAATATTTTATGTACACAATTATTTCACCTGTGATTAATGTCTCATTTTTCTTTTACAAAACTTAGGCAATTTATTTATTTATTTGTTTGTTTATTTATTTTTAAAAGATTTATTTATTTATTTTAAAAAGTTATTTAATTTTAAAATTATTTATTTATTTGTTTGTTTATTTATTTATTTTAAAGTAACACCCAACAGGGTGCTTGAATTCTGACCCTGAGATTAAGAGTCACATGGTGTACCAGTTGAACCAGCCAGGCACACCAAACTTAGGCATTTTTATATCTTTTTCTTGCTTTGCTGTGCTTGCTAGGACTTCCAGTAAAAATTTAGTTTTAAGTTGTGATAATAGGCAGGCTTATTCTATTACAGTTTCACAAAAAATATTTCTACTCTTAAAATTTTTAAATGAGGTACAGTTGAATGGACAATATTACCTTAGTTGCAAGTGTACAGCACACTAATTGGTTTGACAATGACGTACGGTATAAAATTCTCACCATGGTATGTGTATGGAAATATTTATACTTTCCATCATCAAAGGAGATGTTGGCTTAATTTTCAAATTAAGAAAAGTTCACTTTTATTTTTAGTTTATTAAATTTACTTCTTGGTAAATTTTTTATCCAAGGTTCATTCTGAATCTATGAATATAATGATTTTATCCTCCATTTGGCTATGTGATAAAAGTGGTAATTGGTTATTAAACTAGCTCTGTATTCCCAGAATAAAGTCATTGTGATTGATGTAATTTAGGTAATAGATAATTGATAGGTGATAGATAGATAGATTGAGGTAAGGAGAGAGAGACAACGAGAGAGATTTTTACCTCTGATTACAAGGAAAATGAGCTCATAATTTCCTTTCTACGGTACTTCTGGGTTTCGTTGTTAGCATCGTACTGACTTCATGAAATGAGCTGAAAATGTTTCCTTTTATCCTCTGAACAAGTTTGTGTAAAGCCTCTCAAAGCACTGTTTAATCATACAGGTGTGGTTTGTATTTGCGGTGGTTGTCCTTTCTAGCTGTAGCGACTGTGGGGAAGGAAATATGCCCAAGCTTTTCAGAGATTCTTAGGTCCTGGCTCTGATTTTATGACAATCAGTGCAGTGACACTGCCTGGTTATCCAGGGATAAATGAAGTTTGGTCTAAGTCCTTCTGACAGTGGGTCCAGGGTAGCTAAGGACCTAGCCAGTGATCTGAAATTACCAAAATCTTCCACTGGCTTCCTGACCTGTTGAGTCAAGGCAATTACGCAAATAAGAGACAAGAGGAAGTACTAGTTTTTTGCTCTCCTTACCAAGAAAGAACATGGAAAGTAGGACTACCTCCCTGAGGAAATTGGGGCCACTATTAAGTCTAACAACATAGGGTTGTTCACTTCTGTTACACTCAGATTAAACTCTATTTGGCCTGCACATAAGGCAGATGACTTTTGGAGGATGGCTGTGGATTGTCCTAATTAGTGGTGACACCCATGACAGTGGTTAATCCAGGTATTGTGCATTTATTGGAATGAATTAACACTGTGCCAGGCACCTTGTCACCTCTTACTTATCCTAAAAATGGATTTTCCTTTCTGCCTATTTGGAAAACAACCAAGGACATCATGTTCACCAGGTAGAAAGAACAGAACACCTTTATTGTCTTATCCAGGATTACGTCAGTTCTCTTGCTCCTTTTCATAATTCTCTGTAGGTATCTTGATAACCTTGACATTCTATGAAATATTCTGCTGGTTATCTAATCATGCTGTTTAGCTCTGATATGCAGGAACCACTAAGAAACGTGGATGCCTTGGTAAGCTGCAAAGACGGTGATAAACCACGTAAAACTTCAGTGGCCCACATCTCACTGAAGATCGTGGGAGTCCAGAGGATTGGGAGATGCAGACACATTCCCTCTGAAGTCAAAACTTATTGCACGTTGTACTCTCTGCCAGTATAACAAAAACTAACATGATGCTGAGTGAGTCTTTGGATCTTGGAGGTGATACATGGATCATCATATCTGCTACCCTAACTCATTTTCTATGTAACCCATTAGTCTGCCAGTTTTTAATAGATTATGACAAAAGAAAGCATCTGCATCAGGCTGGCCTTCAGTTTAAGCATCTCTTCCACATGAGCACTTGGATTGAATAGATTCAATGAAATTCAAAGTATCTCTACAAAATTCCCCTTTTGATATGCCCCAATCAGAAGATCATAGAACACACTGTGTTTCCACACAAAGCCAAACTTTCTGTTTGAAGATAACTACTGTCTTTTTGAAAAAAGGATCTCTGACTTGCTATTGTATCCTGAAAAGACTGCAATTAAGAGTAAGAAAATATGAGTACAGGTGAAGGGGAAGGGAACCACACTATGTTTTGGGCATCTAATAACTACCCACATTTATGGGAGGCACTCTACATACCCACTGCTCATTAAATCCCTATTGTCTCACAAAATATGAACTATTTTTTTTCACATTTTGCATATGAAGAAATGGAACCTAAGAAAAGTCAATTCATTTTATCCAGATCACAGAATGTATGCACTACCTGTCCTTTGAGAACATGGGCTGTGGACTTTTTATTGATTTTATTCCCAGGACTTCAAAGAGTGCCTACAACAAGGCATAGGAATTTTAAGAAAATGTGTCAAATGAATGAATTTCTGGAAAATAAAAAAAGACTGTATATCCACAAAACCATCTGTCTCCAACCTCTCCTCATTTGCACTCTACTGGAAAGACTTCTTTGATTAAAAAATAAATAAATAAATAAACAAAAATAAATAAATAAATCAGAGTAAGTTTGAAAGCTTGGCTCTTAGAAGAATTTTTGGTTTGTTTCTAATTAAGATTTCTTTGATGACAAAGAACAGCACTCTAATTCTGGGCATGGATATTAGAATTTCTAGGTCAAGGATGACGTGGTCTTCAAGTCGCAGGCTCTCACTCATCTTCCTGCCAGAGGCCATGAAGCTCTTTAAGGTCCTTAGAGTCTCCGTGGTGCCCACAATCTGCAGAAAGTTAAAAAAAAAAAAAAAAGGAAAACCAAAGAGAAACTTGTGCTGGGACTACAACCTCTGAGGCTTCACAGAGCCACCTCATTCTTTTCTGAATTCTGATCTTTACATGTATTGCCATGTTAGAAGTGTAAATTCCTGAATTAACCTTTTTAACTTGGTTGTTGGTAGGCTTTAAAGTAGAGGCTGGCAAATCCCCCCCACCCGTTTGCGTCAGTGCGTTTTATTCTCATTCCTGCACGTTTTGTCTGTGATTGTTATTGAAGCACAGGGCCGTTCTGGAGTCCCGGTATATACTATGCCAGGACCGACCGATGGAGTTGCATGGACATATTTCTATTCAATACCACACTTCGCTAAGAACATTCAGAGAGATGTTCTTCCTAACAAAAGAAAAACGGACAAAAATACAGAATCGTCTGAGTCAGAGGAGATGGGCCTGGAATAAATTCAGTTGCGGACAACCGCCTCAACCCCAGCTCGGAGAGACAAAGGTTTGAGATTCAACAGCAGTGTTTTTTATCCAGCCTGGAGACAGCCAACATGTCCAGAAGTATAGCTGAAACAATGAAGCCATTTTTTAGAAATCTATTGATAACATGCTAATTACAGAGTTAATTTGTATATGTATGTAAATAAGACCAATACCAGTTATTAGGAACCAAAAGACATGTACATCACAGAAGGTTCCTTGGGACACAGACAGAGCTCAGAATGCACATGCAAGGAAGCAGATGGGGACAAAACTTTCTGTTATCTATTGATATTAGAATTTGTTGCCAAAACTGCCAAGGTTGAATTGGGAAGTGGGCCTCTTGGATACAGGTTCAGCTCCATCATTTACTAACCTAGGAAGTCACTCTACTTCTCTTGAGTCCTGGTTTCCAAATATATCCAACAAGAAACATAATAATACTTCCCTCATCCTGCCTGCCAGCAGATTGAATAAAATTGTTCCAAAGTGCTTAGAAAAGTAGGTTGCACATGGTAATCTCTCAATGTATGTTAATTCTTATTACTTTATTCTTGATAGTCCATTTTCCATAAGCACATAAAATAAAATAGACATTAAATATGTATTTTGTAAATTTTAGACCATGAGCATAGCAAGACTCAAAAATATTCTAGCTATTATCACAAGTGATTTTATTAATAGACCCTTTTAGATGTTTTTTAAAAAATAGACTTTTTCCTGATTTAGCCAATTTCCCTTTTAAGAGATTTCCCTAGCCTCACCTCACATTTCAAAACACTGAAAGCATTTCTGTAGAAATGAAGGGAGTTACCGCAGACTTGTACCTATGTCCTGCCTGGATGGAGTGAGTTCTATCAAATATCTTTATTACAGGCATTTTATATGTCTTCCTTATCCCCATGCACCTAAAACAGTGGGGGACATACATGACTGAGTGTAACTTCGTAAATTCAAATGTTTGATGGATGGTCCCATATCTAGATAGATTGTGGGGCAATTAGATGAAGAGAGAGCCAGGCCATCTTCTTCTCATGGCTGGCTATGTCCACTAACCCAGCTCTTTATCAGTGATAAATATGGCATGTTGATTGGTTGCTGAGTGTTTTCTAGGTGTATTTCTCATTTGTTTCAGAGTATGGACAGAGAAAGAGTTTATTTACTGCATACCTTCAAGCACCCCAACAGAAAGAACATCCCTAAATATCCAAATTGTGGTGTGAAGGACAGAATGGGCAAATGGGCACAGCAGGGCAAGCAGCACCCATTTCAAGGTGTTTTAAGAAGACGTGTTTCTGGGGCACCTGAGCATCTCAGTCTGTTAAGTGACTGCCTTAGGCTCAAGTCATGATCTTAGGGTCCTGGGATCAAGTCCTGTACAGGGCTTCTTGCTCAATCGGGAGCTGCTTCTCTCTCTGCCTGCTGCCCCTCCCCCCACTGGTGCACTCTCTCTCTTTGACAAATAAATAAATAAAATCTTAAAAAAAAAAAAAAAAGATGTGTTTCACCTACATTGCTGTTTATGGCAGATTGATTTCCAAAGCATTTTATTTCACATATTTTTGATTATTTTAAAGAATTTGTTTATTTGTTTATTTATTTGAGAGAGAGAGAGTGTGAGATCCAGACAAGGAGCAGAGGAAGAGGGACAAGCAGACATTGAGCTGAGCATGGAGCTCAATGTGGAGCTTGATCCCTGGATCCTGAGATCAAGACCCAAGCTGAAATCAAGAGTCTGATGCTCAACTGACTGAGACACCCCGGCAGCCCCAAACATTTTAAGATCATTTTGTCAACATAGATTTTAATATTTTCCAAAGTCAAGCTAAAAATTAAAAAAAAAAAAGTATCCTTCATTAGAAAAAAAAAATTAAAGATTTTATTTATTTATTTGACAGAGAGATCACAAATATGCAGAGAGGCAGGCAGAGAGAGAGGGGGAAGCAGGCTCCCCGCGGAGCAGAGAGCCCAATGCGGTGCTCGATCCCAAGGCCCTGAGATCCTGACCTGAGCCCAAGGCAGAGACTTTAACCCACTGAGCCACCCAGGTGCCCCAGAAAAAAATAAAAAAAAATTGATTGTGGAGCAGTGAGTACCAATTTAAAATGAATTAACTGCAGCTTTTACTTCACTGACTCCATGAAAATACAACCAGATTACAACCTTCAAAATAAAGACATGCTTCTTGTTTAGGTATTTTCTTAATTTCCACTTACAGTCAGAATTCCATCTAAGTAAGATGGAAGCAACTTTTTCTTTTTTTTTCCTTTTCCTGACTTACCTTTGGACTTGGAAAACCTTGGCAATAGCCATTTGAACGCCAGAAGGGACATGAATATCATTCTGTATTTATCCAGTGCTCGAGATGTCCGATGTAAAAATCCAATAAGTCTTTCTCCTTAAAGAAAAGCTATTTACAGTGAGCTTTCCCCCTCAAGGGGACATATTTACTGGCTCTATGTCAATAATTCTGTGGAGGAAGCATGGAGATTATAATGGGAAAAAAGTGGCAAAAGATAGAATTAGTAGAATTGTGAGTTTGGCTTTTCTTACCAATGGTGAGGGTAAAACTGAACTTTATTCTGAGAATTGCTAATTGCAGAGTAAATGTCTTTCAGTAGTTTAGTTTTTGTGAAGCAAAAATAGTATATAGAGAATGGTATATATGAAGAAGGGGCATATAAAGTAGGAAGAATTTGCAAATATAATCATTATTATTTCCCTTATTGGAGTAGAAATGGTCCAGAGAGGTAAAGAAAAGGGAAAACCAGATCTAAATAAGCTCACTAAGTTATATTCCAGGGTACAGTTAGATGTCGATGTGGGCAAACATACATAGAGAGTCTGGAGATGGATTTTCCCACATTTATGTAAGGTTGGCTACATACCGGCCATTTTTTGCAGGTAAAGATCTAATGATCCTACAGTTCTCAGAAACCTCAAGGCCATCTATTCCTTCCCGGTCAGACCCTCTAGTCATCTCGGCAACATGACCTCCAGGTCATCTTTAGGCACATTAGTGCCTAAGGGACAGGACATTTACAACGGACAAAGAATGTTTCTTCTGGAACAGCCCTAGTGGAAGAAGATTCATAGACAGCGTGAAGCACAGAGAGGAGGGCACCAAGTATATCTGAATGTTTCATAACCATGTTCACGGGTCCCAATGCCTCCAAGAGCAAGAATGTCCTCCTATTCTCAACTCTATTCTGCCATCATCATCACATGGTCACATGGTCACAGAAGGAGTGAGCCTTGCACTGGGCCTTCATCATTAATGGGGAAGTATTTACTCTCAAATAATATTTTCTTCATCTGTTCTCTCAGACCAACATTCTGACTTTTGTATCTTTCCCAAGTTCCATGATTCTTTGATCATAGGCGCTATATCTCAAATAATACAAAGGAGGAAAGTTGACCAAGACAATGAAGGATTGCTTATCATTGCCAGGTGGTTGTTCAGGGTACAGGGAATACCTGATGACGAAGGTGTGTGTCAGAGCTTAATCCAGGACTACCTGTGGCTACACAGACATGGATTCCTTGTAACAGTGAATGGGGACACGTGGGCCACTCCCAAAACACCCTAACTTACCTTCTAAAATCTAAATCCCGTTGCACGGCCTCGTACCACACGGTACACTGGATTTAAGACTCTGTAAAATTATATAAGAGTGTTTTAGGGGTGGTATCATTTAGAACTGCATTTTCTATTCTTTACTTTTAAGGACCCATGTTTGCATAGTCCAAATTGCTCTTATATGAAGTAATGATACAGGACTGTTTCATTAGATTTTCGTTATATCTTAACAAATTTACTATAACAGAAACAGTCTCCCATCAGCATCAGTGTAGATCATTGGTAGATCATATAAATCATTGGAATAGAATTGAATTTTTGTAAATGAACACCTACATCTAAGGTCATCTATGGAAGAGAATGTGTGCAAACTTAATATCTGATAAGGTCCTGGCTGCCATTGACTTTCAAGTTTTCTTTCCCATGCATTTCTTTGTATAAGAACTCAAGGGCCTGAGACAGGGGAAGCCCAAATGTATTTACTCTGAATTCAGGCCTTTCTTCTACCTTTCCAAGGTAAAGAGAGATGGACAACCCAAGAAGAAATTTCCCTTTTCTTCTTTAGCACCATGACAAATTTTAGGCAGTTTCTCTTGGCTGTCTTTTTCCTTTTGGCCCTTTATGGCACAAAGGGAAAGGAAAAAAAAAAAAAAAAGAAATATATGAGATATCTATATATCACACACTTACCAGGGAAAACCAAGAACCCCTAGGAGAACCCAAGTTTTTAAGGAAACATAACCCATGGTACAAATTGTCCAAAATGTAACTCCAGAAGAGAAGCAAGAATACCTAGATATGTCACCATTTCCCTTTTATATTTATAATGCCTTTATTCTTCCACTAAAAGATTGTACTCCCAAGTGCTATGACTTTCTTACTTTGTCAGCCATTGAAAACCTTCTTCTAATCTTCTCTAAATTGGCAATATATCTTGGTATTTTTATATGCCTTGAACTAGAACTAGAAAACATCATGTCATCCATGGCTAAACACCATCATAGAACACTGAAGATTGGGATTGCCCCAAAAAACCTAGATCATGTGTCCATTGCATTTTGTCACAGATTCATATTCTCATGTATCACATATCTCACAATGTGACCCCCTGGTCTTGCTCTGTGATAGCTTCATGCTCAACCTCTACTAACACTCTGCATACTACTGAGTCACTACTCTTTGACAGGTAAATGGAGAGTGACTTTCCTCCCCTCAACTGTCAGCAGTACAAGGAAAAGCCCAGCTCTTTGAGCTTTATACACTTAGTGTGAAGGACTTTGGACAAAATAGTCTATCCAGTGAAGGGAAGCATAAAAATTAAGTGAACAAATCTCATTCTGTTTATATAGAAACTCTTTGGGGACATTCATCTTCTCTTCTCTTGGGATCTGTATGGCAGCCAGCACAGGCATGGATTTGTCTTCCTGAAGCCCCTTATTACATGCTTAACTCTGAATGAGTCACGTAACTTTTCTGAGACTCAGAAACATTCTTTGAATAATAGTGGCTAATAATAAGCTGTTCTGCAATTTAAAGCAAAAGATGGTTATAATGCATAAACAGGTGGGAATCTCAGCAGATAAGTAGAAATTATAAAAAAAGGAATGAAATGGAAATTGCAAAAAAAAATAATAAGCTGTTCTGTTCTTACTTTATTTTGAGGATTAGATGAGAAAATGGTCTTGGTGGGGTGTTTTAAGCCATAGAGTTACATAAATGTTAATAAGAACATCACGATAACCATATACAGTGTTCTGTAGTGTAAGAGGTGCTGAGAATCCAGAGTACAAACTTCCCAATAGCGAGTAGTAGAAAGGACATGGATGGCTGACTTTGAATGAGGCCACTATGTGCCAAGTCATCCTGTACTTCCGTTATCCCCGGAGAGTAAGATCTGTGAAAACCAATGGGCCAGTTGGACTTCGTACCTACTGCATAGCCAATGCTTTACGCCTCATTGAGGACCCTCCAGTGACCACCTCACAGAAGGTAGTCTGAAATATCAAAACAGTCATTATTGTTGTAATGAGCTTTCATGTTTAATAGCTCCGAGCTTGAAGGATAGCTGGCTTTTCAGAGAGCCATCTATACAACAGTATGGTTCGCCACTCCTGAGGTAACCCAAATGCCACAGACTCTGTCACTGCCATGGCCTCAGATTGAACAGAACACAGTGTGTGTGGGTTTTTAATCAGAGTAGACAGGCTAACCAAACCACTGCCTAACAAATGGCTACTTCTCCTTGACACCAGGAGTCCTTCAGCAAGGGCATCTGGAAGTCACTGGGCTTAGTAGTACCAAAAATAGCAATAATAATACATAATCACAATAGCAATAGTCCTGAGAAAAACGGAACACATTCATGTGTCTCAGGCCCTCGGTTAGCTTTTCTACATTGATTATTTTTAATCTTTAAAACAAAACTATGATTCCATTATGCTTAGGTTATAATTTAAGAAAAACAAGTGTCATCATTTATGGTTTACAGAGCATATTCTTATGGTTTAAATCACTGTGTGAGTGTGTGTGTGAGTGTGTGTGTGTGTGAAAACCTGTGAGTGTAATGGAGGGATCTTCATGTTCTGCTACTGAGCAAATACGGGAATAACCCCAGAGCAGAGAGGTCAGAATGCGTACAGTCAGTAGAGGTACAGGCAAAGTTGGAAACTTGCTTTCTTCTAGCTATAGCTGTCTTTTTTTTTTTTTTTAACTTTTACATATTCTGTATTTTCAAAATTTCTTATCGTTTTCCTTAAAGCACATTTTTTTTTCCTTTTAAATGATACATTTGGTTGATAAATGTTAAACGATAACCTTCTTGAGTAGATGCTCCAAGAATTTTTTTCTCTTATGATGAAGGCTGCCCCTCCATCCCAGGCCTGCTCTGTAGAATTATCTGTTCCCTCATGTTCTAGACTCCAAAGATGCATTCAGCTTTCTGCACTGGGCTCTCTTCATTGACTGCCAAGACCACCTAGAGATCCAGAGACCCCTTTTTCCCTTCTTAAACAAAAATTTTTAAAGTACCCAAGCCATGTTTTTGTTTTGTCTGTTTCCTCAAGGATTTTACTGCTTTCCACTGCAGTCTAACAGAAGCTTAGAAACATAATAAACATAGAAAGGTGACCAGGGACCCAGACGTTAGTGGATTTTTAAATTGCTCATCCTGGGCTGAAGTTCTCCTTTCTCAGATGGTAACTACAAGCCCCATGGAACTCTGGCTCTGCTCTCTAGATCTGAAAGTTTCTACCAACATCTCTTTTCCCATTTAACAGTGAAAGACATGCTCTTCCTTCCATCCTTTAAGATGTATTTTTACTATAATTAAGACTGAAATGATGATTCATCTTATGTCAGTTCAACTCAATGGGAGTTTATTCATCAAACACTAATTTGTAGGGTAACCCATGAAGATGCATTACTAACTCACATCATGTCCCTTCTCCCATGTCTTTCAATAAAACTGCAACGACAAAATGCCTTAATGATCACAACAGTGGGATATTTGCAGGGAGCTACAGAAACAAAATTTACCTTCATTGCAAGTAGGCTGTCTTCATCACAGGGATCTGCAGAAGGTCTCCACCCAAGCGGGGACCTTCCACAAACCATTCACCAAACACATACTGAAAACAGATTTATTCTGAGGTTCTTATAAGGAGATTTGTGTTGGGGCACCTGGGGGGCTCAGTGGGTTAAACCTCTGCCTTCAGCTCAGGTCATGATCCCAGGGTCCTGGGATTGAGCCCCACATCGGGCTCTCGGCTCATCAGGGAACCTGCTTCTCCCCCTCCCTCTACCTGCCTTTCTGCCTACTCGTGATCTCTCTCTCTGTGTCAAATAAATAAAAAAATCTTAAAAAAAAAAAGGAGATTTGTGTTAAGAGACTAGAAGGGGCATCCAGTATAACAGCAACAACTTAACGTTCCCCATTACACTTCTCGGAAACATGTGTACCTGAGCTCTGGTGACCTACAGGGGATAAAAAGACATCACAGGGATAGAGAGATTGGCTCTTGTATTTGGTGGACTCTCTCTGCCTGATCTCTTTGCAGAAATGCTTTACTAAACTGTCCCATAACCTATAATTGAGGTAATTAATCTTTTTCTCTTCTCAGTATACGATCCCATTTGCATGCTTTAACAGCATTTTAATAATTGAAGATTTTTCATAATTATCAGGCGTTAATCACTACATTCTAGGCAAAACATCCTATACCAGACATCATTCAGAGTTGAGATGAGGTTGAATATATGGGAAAATAATGTCAGGAAAGATTCCTGCTCAGCAGATCAGTAGCTAAGGAATTGCCATGTTGATGAGCACCAGTCATACACTAATTTTCCCCCAAGGCCTGCTCTAATAATTACCACATATTGGGGTCAGAGAAGCTTAGTGCTAAAATATTTTAATATTTGTTCAGCATTAACCTTCTTCTCCCATTTATTGCCAGCAAAGGATTTAGTGTTATCATAAGTCAGAATAGCCAACAGGCCCAGGTATCAGCATAAATACTCCCTAACAAATTCTTCAATTTCCTAGCTATTTGTTTCAGAATATATTTACAGACCATCTCTCCACATTTCTTTTACTTTAGGACTCTCCAATAGAAATATCTATGCTCCTGCTTTACACATATTGGTTATCTGTGATCTTCTGAAATGAAATGCCTGTCTGAATTCTAGAAAGTCAAGGAGGTCATGGACTATCTAAAATAAATACAGCAGTGCCTCAAAAATACAACAGGTGCCCGAAGAGAGATGAGGTCCCAAAGAAGATAAACATCAAAGGTCTCACCATTAATCTGCATCTTGAAGAAGGGGAATAGGCAGTAAACTTTTGAAAGAGTCACAATGTGCTTCTTTGAGGTGAACTTTCTATCCTGGTTTAACCTACGAAGTTAATTTGCTATTTGAGAATTTTAGAATATTTTAATGCAATCTATATTTGTGATTGCCTCTCTAATGTTACCCCAGGACCCGAGGATGAGCAAAAATGCTGGAGAAAGACCCTTGGATCTAGTGGTAATGACTATCATTTGCATGACACTCGTGCTTTACGTCATCTTACAAACAGTCTAGCACTGATCACTCTCTTCCTTGATGCTCACAGCACAACATGCCCCAAGGCACCTCCTGTTTCCATATCAGACTGGATTCAGGGAGTTTGAATATGTTGGTTTTACAGTGATTGGGAGTGATTGATCAACACCAAATCCCAGATCTTCTAAACTCAGATTCTGGGTGCCTCAAACTTGATTGTGCCTTCAGCATGAATATATTATCTCATCTAAGAGATAGTGAATAATAGTAAATATTCTAAGGTGTTTCATTACTTCTCTAAACAAGTCTGAACTTAGAGGTCCTGATTTTGGGCTCCCCCTAGCATTACATACTTATCCTGTCATAGTAATTAGCTCATTCTCATTATCAGCTTAATCATATATCTTCCTTGAAAGAAGGAAGCATTGCTGTGGGCAGGGACGATGCCTATCATGTCACCAAAATATTCTATTTTGGGCAAACACTCAAGCAAAATAAAAATATATATATAAAATGATAATAAATGCTAAAAAGAAAATAAAGTGGGGAAGAGAAAAGGGGAGTATTGAGGAAAGTAGAGATTTTATATCGTATAGTTAAAGGCAGCCTCCCTGAGAATGTTAAACTTTGATCAGAGCCCAAAGCTAAGGAAGCAAGCCCTGAGGTACCTGAAGGAAGAAGGTGCAGGTGGAAAGTCTTGAAGCAGGGGTTGGGACTGTGTGTGCCAAGAGGAGTTAGGACACACTGAAGTGAGAGAAAGGGGGTCTCAGGCTGTTGGGAGGCACAGGTGCTGGCCCCGTGGGATAGCCTTTGGCAGGGCCTAGGCTCCCATTCCTGAGTGAAAGGAAGCCATTAGAGTGTTTTGAACAGAAGTAAAAAACAACCTGATGTGATACTTAATTTTATGGGTAACTTGACTGGGCCACATGATGCCCAGATATTTGGTTAAACATTATTCTGGGAGGTCTGTGAGGGTGTTTCTGGATGAGATTGGCATTTGATTTGGTAGGCTGAGGAAAGCAGACTGCCCTCCACAATATTGGTGGGCACCTTCCGATCTGTTTAGAAGGGGCTGAGTAAAACAGTAAGATGGACGAAAGGAGAATTTGCTTTCTTCCTGACTTTTGGAGCTGGGATATCTGTTTTCTCTTGTCCTCAGACAGGGCTTACACCATCCGGGCTGCTGGTTCTCAGGCCTTTGGACTCAAATTGGAACTATACTCCCAAAATCTTTCTTGAGTTACAGATGGCAGATTTAGGGACTTCCCAGCCTTCATAATCCCATGGACCAATTACTCAAAATAAATCTCCAAAGAACCCTGCTAACACACTTAATAACTTAAAAGGATCTTGTTGGCTATTTCATTGAGATCAGATGAGAGCTAATTCCTCTTAAAACATGATCCTTCAGAGGAATGCCTTGAATATGATTGGGAAGTTCAGTTAATATTTTTTTGAATGAATGAGTCTGATAAACTACTCAAACTTGTAAAATCTTACTGCTCCCTTCCATCTTTACAAAATACTTTCATTTGGGAAGAGGTCATAAGACTTCAGGAATAAGTAATAGGAAACTAATGGGAGGATGGGCTTTTCAAGCAACTTCTAAATATTGCCACATAATAGCCACATTATATTTATGTTTAGTTTTATAATGAAGATATTTTGAATAAAATTTTACATAGATTATTCCTAATTTTTTTCTGTGTTTACTGTTATCTATATCTTTTACTATGTCATAAAGGAATTATTCCAAGTATTTGGATCTGAAAATAAGAATAAAAAGGTTTACTGCCTAGAACTCTTGGGAAAATTAGTTGAGATGATGTGAGGGAAAGCCATTACAAATTTAACTATTAGAAGTAACCACTCACATTTTACTTTGAATTAGAAAGTACCCAATCACATTATAGTGTGTGTGTGTGTGTGTGTGTGTGTGTGTGTTTATTTAATTAGTTTGTCTTAAGCAGGATTGGAAATATATCCTGGTAAAGCTGCATCAAATTCTGTGTTCAAACAGGAAACCCCAGCTTCCTATATATTATTAAAATATTAGAGTTAAAATATCTTCAATCTTCTGCCACCTCCATCATTTGAAATGAATAAAAGAAACTCAAAGTAAATCCATAGCTTTAACAAGACTCAAAATTTTCATGAAGTAGATGAATTATAAAATGTCATCTCTGTGGGATAAGGGGGAGGGAACCAATATAAAAAGGAGAAATATAACATTATTAGTTTTATTTTCCAAAGTACCATGGCCATTTTCATCCTGAACAACATATTTTTTATTTACATTTTTGAAACAAGGTGGATTTTTCTCTTTCCCTGAGTTGAAATATAGATAAAGACAGAAACAAATGAACAGTGTCAATATTTTATCTATGGAAATTTCAGGTATTTTATCAGGTTTTCTTATTCCTCTTTTGATTATTTAGCTATGAGGCATTTTATGACTTTTTTTTTTTTTACTGTACACAGTCAATAATATCTTTCTAGATGTAGCTGAAATGCCACCTCTGTGAGTCAAAAGACCACAGAATTACAAAGGTAGAGCGTATCTGCAATGTTTAATACAATTGCAATCATCCTTTCCCCAGGTTTTGTTGTTGTTTGGAGACAGATTTATATCTGCAATTATGACTGTGTTTGTTTTCTCAGACTTTCCATTTCTCTTTGCTACCACTGCCCTTTCATAGGTACCCTGGGGGCACCCTCGGAACACCTTGGAGCAGAAACAAAGATGCAGAGAAACAGAGATCCTGATTCTTGTATGCTGATCAAATCATATTGGTCCCAATGGCTACAGGAAGTTGGAGAGGAGGGCTAGGAAGAGAGAAAGGACTGGGAGAAGAAAGGAAAAATATGGAAAGAGCAGAAACCTCTGGGGGGCAAAGGGGAGAGGTTGAAAGGAGGACAAGGGCAGAGACTCAGCACAGAGCTCCTTTCAAGTGTGGACCCTCATGCCTCTAATACAAGCCTGGATAACAGGAGCTTGAGTCCTGGGAGCTCATCAGCCCCATAGGGAGAATCTGAGGATGTGGGCATCTTTTGTAGCCATGGCACCATTAAGGATTATCTTATACCCTTGAATAGGACTTAATCTTCCATATGTATGATATCCTTTTACAGTGGATTAACCACCAGTATTTTTAGTCTGTTTTCTTTTAAGTTGCTGTAACTTACTTTTACTATGAAATAAATATGCACTCAAGTTAAAAAAAAATTATAAACACATGCACACACACACACACCTCATAAACTTTATCCATAAGTCTAAAAAGCAAATATAGTAAGTAATCCAACTTTGCTATCTTTATTCAAATTGTTTTGGCTACTCTAGATATATGGAATCATCATTTTGGGAAGACACATATTCAATAAGTCTTTTCTACAAGAAAGGCCGCTGGTATTTTGATTGGGATTTCAATGAATCTAAAACTTAATGAGAGAAAATTGAAATTTTAAAATTTTGGTTCTTTTAATTCATTACCATTGTAAACACTCGTATACACTTTCATTTAATATTTTCCCTTTTTTCTCTCAGTGGCATTTTGTACTTATTCAGAGTACAGGTCCTACACACATATGTATTTTTTAATTTGTCCCTAAGTATTTCATTTTTTTGGATGCAATTGGAACTGGCAATATTTTAAAATTTAATTTTAAAATCACTTGTTACTTATGTATAGAGGTACAATTCCTTTTTATATACTAAACTTCTATGCCACAACCTTGAGAAATTCACTTATTAGTTCTATGAGCTTTTTCACAGTTTCCATGTGATTTCCTACATATAACATAAAGTGCTGTGAACATAAAATCAATTTTACTTCCTTCTCTTGAGTATTCATATTTTATTTATTTTGCTTGCCTATTGAAATACCCGGAACCTCCAATACAATATTAAATAGAAGTGGTAAAGGCGGAAGTCTTTGCCTTTTTTTCCCAGTCCCAGGGGAGAGCAATTGAGTCTTCCTTAATTTAAAGAGAAAGAGACAGAGAGAGAATGAATGAGATCGGATAAATACCAGAAATTTAAGAAAATATAGTTTTCTACAGATCAATTTGGGTATCGATAAAAATATTACAGAATAGAAATAACAACTTTATGGAAATAAATGTGGATATTTAGATACATTCCTAGAAAAACATATCAACACTGAAAAAAGAGAGATTCTAAATAGCCCTGTATCTTTAAGGAAATTATTCTATGCTATAAAATCTTTCCACAAAGAAAACCCTAGGTATAGATAGCTTTGTCACAAAATTTTAAAATATGTGTACAAAGGCAAAGGCCAATAATAACGTATACAAAATTGAAGGATGACACAATATGATGTTTTATTCTTCTCAATATGAAGACTCCTGAGGAAGTTATCGTGATTAGAACAGTGTGGGATCAGCACAGATGATTAGCTAAAAGCGACAAACAAGAGAACTGAAAAATTTCCCCACTCACCAAATATAGGGGATTTATGACAAACGTAGCATTACAGAACAGTGGGAAAGGACAGGTTTTTCAATCATGTTGTGGAGACAATCAGATGCAGATACTGAAAGATATTACAATGGACACAACCACATACTAAAAATAATTATAAGTTTTAGCCTGATTCTAGATCTAAAGTAAAAAATGAAGTAGTATACCTTTAGACAACTTATCAGGAGAGATTTCTTAAGTAGGGGAAAAAATCTTAACCCCAAAGAAAAATATTAATAAAGTAGGTGCTACTAAAATTAAGAACTTTTATTCATCAAAATACTTTATTAAGGATGCAAAAAGTAAGTCCACAATGTGGGAGAAGATATTTATGACCAACTCTAATAAATAAGTCTCATAACTGGAATGCACATGAAGAATGCCAGCAAATCCATAAGAAAAAACCTATAACCCAATTAAAAATGGGAAGTGGGTAAAGACATAAACACACACTATCAAAAGAGGACATAGAAATGACCGATAAATATCGTATGTTCAAAGAAATGTAAATTAAAACCATAAAGATTTGCTACAAAACAATCACAGAAAAACTAAAATAATAATAAAGAATGGCAATACTAAGAGATGTCTAATTTCATTTATGTAAATGTGGAAAAAGAGGACGACACTAATTTTGGTGTTAAAATTCAAGATAATGGCTATCCTGAGTAGGACAGAAAGATTAGTGTTGGGAGAAAGCAGGAGACAGCTTCTTAGGTGTTGATGATGTTTTATTTCTCAAATGGATTTTAGTCACCAAGTACTTTCACTCTGTGTTAATGCTTTGAGCTCCATATTTGGACTTTTTGTTTTCTATATATATACGTATTTCTGTATATATATATATATACACACACACACACATAATAAACTAAAATTAATATATATATCAATAAAACCTTATTAATCAAAGTAAGAATAAACAAAATGAGACATTTACAGAGTTGATTTTAAGCTGATAAAATGAAACATCATGATAATATATTTGATAATTTATATGGAGAAAAATATGTCCTGAAAGTTAGAAATTTGACCCAAGGAAAAACTGAAATCCTGAATAAAAAATTGGCTCATTAAGGAAAGCAAATTTTTAGACATAACAAAATAACACAACACAGACCATGCCCTCAAATCCTGACTGACGTACGTGGTAAACATTTACTAGGCATGTTTTTACAGTCACTAATTTAAAATTAAGTTTTCAATGGACATTCACTGTGACTGTATCTACATAGCAGATGGTCTAGAAAATGCCAGCCTCTATTAGGAGGATCCTGACTTCCTCAGGATCCTCAAGTTTCTAATTTCTCAAAGTAAGCAACACATCTGACTGTACATTTGGCCTGGGCATGTTGCTAACTACCTTCCCCAACAAACAAAAAACACAGGTGAAGAAGTGCGTGCATAATGTTGTAAAAAAGAGTATGAGCTCAGGAAGGTGAGTCTGGGTTCAAATTCCAGTTCTGTCACATTTTAACGCTGAGGCCTTTGGCAGGGTACCTGATAACAGTGACAGACACTAGAGAGCACTTACTAGGTGCCAAGAACCACACTAAGAAAGAGCATAAATCTACTTATTTTATGTTTGTTGCATTTCCGGAGTCATGGGCCATTTTTATTGAGATTTGGTGAATTTGATAACTGAAGCACAGGAAAGTTAAGATCTTGCTCAAAATAATACAAAGTTTGGGGCAAGATTGTAATGTTTGCCTCCTATTTGCAGAGATTATAATGGTAATCACTAAATTATACTGCTTGCTGTCTGGTTTATTTGTTTATTTTTAAAAAATTTTATTTATTTATTTGACAGAGAGAGAGAGTGAGAGAGAACACAAGCAGGGGGAGGAGTAGAGGGAGAGGGAGAAGCAGACTCACAGCTGAGCAGGGAGCCTGATGTGGGACTTGATTCCAGGACCCCACGATCATGACCTGAGCCAAAGGCAGATGCTCGACTGACTGAGCCACCCAGGTGCCCAACTTGCTGTCTAGTTTAAACACTTTAAGACTTAGTCTTCTAAATTGAGGATGAGAGATAGTTTTTCTCATATAATAATATGGCTGTGTGGACAGCACTAAAAAGTAACAAATACAAACATGTTTTATCCACATCAGACACATACATGTGTTCACCCAACAAATTTTTGTTGAATCAAAATACTAAAGTGAATGAACTGAATTTACAAATGAAATAATAAAGTGAAATTAATAAAAAAATATGATAGTTACTTTCAAGAAAGTGATTAGACAGAATACTTCTACTGGTCCTACATAGCCTTATAGTCTGCTCTCACAACAATCTTCAAGCTGAGTTACAGAGTGTTGGTCATCAATAGCCAACATATGTTGTCCAATTTCCCCATAACTGCCACAGTTCCAAGCAATTTGTACATACATTAAATTACCTAATTAACAGGGCACATGAGTGACTCAGAGTTCAAGCATCGGCCTTCAGCTCAGGTCATGGTATCAGTATCTTGGGATTGAGCCCCTTGTTGGGCCGCTTCTCAGAGGGAGTCTGCTTCTCCTTCTCTGCCCCTTTTCTCTGCTCATGCTCTCTCTCTCTCTCTCTCAAATAACAAATATCTTTAATTTTTAAAAATTATCTAATTATCCTACCAACCTAAAATAGCAATTGCTATTATTAGTCATATACTCATCTTACAGATGGGGAACCTGATGCAAGACAAAGTTTAAGTAACTTACATAGGCCACAGAGCTACTAAGCAGAAGCTAGGTCTATACACCCGTGTTCTTTTGCAAGAGCCCATCTGTTTAACTATCTGCCATGTCCTCATTGAGCTCTGAATTTCTTCAGGGCAGGAGCTTTATTTGTTTTTTAAACTCTCATCACTGGCATAGTTTGTGGGTCATTATAAATAGATAAAATATTTAGGCCTTGGCTTTAAGATTAAATCTATGGAACTGATGGAAGAATGAACCACCCGATACAGAGACTGGATTGTCTATTAAAGAGAGCTCTCTTTTGGTGCTAAATTAACTTATTTTTAATTAACAACTGAGTGAATGAACAATGGAACAAACTAGGTACAACCTTGGATATGTCAGAAGGTCTAAGTGTATACAGACATGAGCAGCATTCCCGAGGCAGAGTCAGAAGGACTTGCTGGCAGATTTACGACCGTAGGCAATGAACAGAATGCCAGAACATGTTGAGGTATCACATCTGGGTTCTCAATTTTAATGTCAGATTGGACTCTTGACAAATCAGGTGCCCGAACGTACCCCTCTGCCCAGTTGCCCAAAGCCCAGTTGCCCACAGGACTTCAGGGCTAGGTATACTCACTGTGACTCTAGTCTTGGTGTTCTCTGCAAATGGGGAACTAAGCAGATGATGTAAGACTTTTATGAGGACTCATCATGTATTTGAGTCTTCTTTCGAAGACACAACTTTCATTTCCCTCCTTATGCTTTAGTTTCTAGAATGCTAAATTAACATAAATGCCAATAATTTTAAATGAATTTTTATACATATTTATCCACATCGCCTAATAGTCATAAATAGACTATCACCCAAGCTTAAGTTTCTGACTACATACGTGTTTATTGTGATCATCCCATAAGAGTAACAAAGCCACTGACTGGAAAAAGAAAAACCAAGAATATGTCTATGTGGATAATCTGAGGTTGGTTTTTCTACCCTAAAAATCTTTCCACTGCGTCATGATAATTGAGAGCTCCCAGAGTGTCAGTTCATTGGATGTTGCCAATACCAGGCATGTCCATAGGTTAGAAGACGAGCCCCTTTTCCAGCTATTACAAATTGTATAAGTCTATGTAAGTACATTGGATATGGTCAACTGATGCTCAGCATCTACTCTCCCATCTTCCTTGGCCTTCTTCTCTATATCCTAAAAGCTGGAAAGCAAAAATCAATATGCCTTAGCTCAGTAGTAACTAGGCTTCTGCATGCAGACTTGGTTCTGCCAATTGCATGCACTTAAGTGATTTAGAAGAGAAGAGTAAGAAGGAGGCCACCTTCCTACTGCTGGCTGCTGGCCAGCCACGTTATGGCAATGCTGCTGCCCAGAGCAGCAGCACAGTGACAGTGGAAGCCGTATCAGCACACTCTGATCCCCCAGTCCCTGTGCTGGTGAATACTCAACCTCAGTTGTGCCACGTCCCTGACTCTTGCTCCTCCAGCCCTTCCAAGATTCCACAAGCACTTAATTCCTTGCATTAATTCACATTTGGTTTAAAACACTTAAAGTGTCTCCTGCCATGAGCCCAAACTGCTAGAGCAAGTCTCTTTCTGAGACCTCAGTTAATTTATCTCTTTAGTGAGACTAATGAAATGATTAAATGCAGAGACCTGGAACAAATTATTCCTTGAGTTTCATATTATTTTTGTTTAAAAGTCAGGTCGGAAAAATCAAAAACTATAGACAAATTATCCCTCAGTATGCAATCCAAATACTGTCAAATTAGAAGTGAGATGTATCATAAAAATATTCAATTAAATACTATCTATTTTTTAATGTCTATTAAATTCCAAACAGTATTCTAGGTGGTGATTATATAATAATGAGCCAGACATTTTTATTGTCTTCCAGAGAGGCTCACTCTTTACCAGGAGATGTAGATCCACAAATCAGGCAATTTCAGCACAATGTCATAGGGGGTGCAGGCATGGCAGGCACAGGGCGTGACCAAAGCCAAGGTGAGCAGCTCAGGTCCCCCTTAGGAAATGAGGCTTCCTGACAAGCTCAGAAGTGGTGGTGTCAGATTTGAGAATCGGTTGATCAGACAAAGCCTAGAAATATGGTAGATGGCCTCGGTGGCTGGCTACCCTATAGTTTCCCCATTCTACCATACTTGTGGTTCTCACCTCCCACCATAGAGGGGTTGAAAGGCCACATGCTTGCATTTGTAGCCTCCCTTGCAACTAGTTGATGGGCATGTGGCACAATCCTACAGGGACCTGAAGAAATGTATGAGGAATGAGTCTGGGAATGTTTACCTTCTAAAATAATGATAAAAATTAAAAAATAATTATATGCATGGAAATTAACCATGTCATCTCTTCCCATGCTTGGATACTGCTGTCTGAGAATGTGATGCTTGGGTCTGTAGCAACCAACTTTTGACAGTGTCAATTGTCTCATTAATGTCTTTATATTGATTACAAATTGAAATAATATTTTGGATATATTAAGTCAAACAAATATATTATTTAAATTAATTTTATCTATTACTTCTATTACTGCTTACTTTCTGAAAATAAATAGTACTAGTAGTTGAGCTGTATGCTTAAGAAGAAAGAAAAATGGACTTGGTGAACAATTGCCATTTTTTCATGTAGTGACATGGGATCACATGATTATCATGTTTACAGAAACCCAGGTAATATGTTTCAGAATGACCACATTGAGACTGAGAGCTTGGTGGGTGTCCATGAGGTGGTTGTGATACAAAATTAAGTTTTGGGAGGAATTCTAATTGGACATACAGACACAGACATCATCAGTTTATGCATAATCATGAAGACAAGGCAGTTCACAAGTTAACTATTTGCCCAAACCCATCTGAGAAATGAATGCTGCGGCTTTGGACAGCAGACGGACTATCTGCTCCATTGACATTGCTTTGGAGACGAGCAATTCTCTGCCATTCGGAAGAGTCCTTAAGTCTCAGTAAGGACACAATCACCCTCAATTTGTGGGACCACTGCTATGATTTTTTTTTTTCCAGAGGTTGTTCTACCCTCATATTAGAAAGAAAAGACAGGCACTTGGTTTGGGCCAAAAGCTGGGGTAGACATATAAGAAAATCTTTACCCCTTTCCTTTGGGAGTGCTGTGTTGTGAAAGTGACTCTTCATTTGATTCTCTATGAACTGTGCAGATCTTTCTAATATCAGTTGCACTGCCCTTTCCTTTAAACCTCAAAACCTCTAAAAAATGTAAGCTATACTATATGATTTCAATTCCTCACTCCCTTTCATTTATACCTAAGCCTCTGAAATCTGGTGTTTGTCCCTTTTACCTTCTGAAAATGCTCTCGCCAGAATCACAGATGATTCAGAGCTTTTCGGCATGGCTGGAAGGTGGGGGAGGTCGGAGAGGATCTCACCGCAGATGCAAAGTTTAAAAGAACACCAAAAAACTCAGTAGCCAAGATAGATAGGTTTTAATGCAATATTTTTTAAAAAATAATCAAAATTAATGGAAAAGTGCATGAGGAACAATGTCTAATTTTTAAATCAGTCCTGGATATTATTAATGCTTTTCACTGTAGCTCTGTCGCAGTTTAACGGTTCTCTTTTCTTTCACAATGTGTTGTTGCTTCTCTCTCACCTAATTTACTTCCCCTTTTCCTCTCCTTTTGCTGCCTCCTTTCTCCTACTTTTCCCAGAGTTGCGCACATAGACCATTATGTTCACTGAAAAACAACCATTTGCTACACTATTTTCAACTTATGATTAGCTATGTTAATGCTAAAATCACTACTTCTAGTTCATCCCTCATCCCTAAAATTCAGAGGCACATATTTAATAGCCTTCTGGACATCTCTATCTGTGTGTATCTCTTCTCATACTCTAGTTGGTGGTAAAAGACATTCCCCTTTCATTCCCCACATTTAATCTCTCAATAAATTCTAGTATATTATTTCTATATATTTCTTAAATACATCTCCTATTTTCCTAAATGTCAATCTTAAAAAAATATTAACTTTTCTCCTTGTCCCCACGTGTCTCTTCTTCTCTTTTCTCTGTATGTATATAGAACTATGTATCTATCTATCAACACATAGACGTGGACACAAATATATGTATCAGTATGTGTTTATAAATGCTATTGATCCAATGTGTATACATCCATATATAATACGGGCCTTGCATTGAATGTATACCCCCAAAATTCAAGTGCTAAAACCTAATGCCTGAGATGTGGGGCCTTTGGGAGGTGATTAAGATACGATGATGGAGCTCTCCCTTAAAGAAGAGACCCCAGAGAGCTCCCTCATATGTTCCACCATGTAAGAAGTGCTATCTAGGAACCAGAAAGAGGGATCCCACCTGACACCAGATCTGCTGGCGCCCTGTCCTTGGCTTTCCAGCATCAACTGTGAGAAATGCACTTCTGCTGTTTACAAGCTATTTGGTCTCAGGCATGACTGGTTGGCTCAGTTGGAAGAGCATGTGACTCCTGATCTCGGGTTTATGAGTTCAACCCCCACGTTGGGCATAGAGATTAATAATAAAACACACACACACACACACACACACACACACACACACACACACACATAAAGTAGCCTACCAACTATTTGTTCTCCAAGATTTTGTGGCAGCAGTCTGAACAGACTAAGAAAATATGTGCACATTCACACATGCAAACAAACTAAGATGTTAAGGGAAAATACATTAAGTATAATTTGGAGCTATTACTATCCCTAAGAAAGTTATTAAGAATACAGAGTAAGGATCATCTGTCAAGTTGGGGGCCCCAGAGGACTAAGAAGGTACGTAGGGAGAGCTCAATGTGTTGGTCTGAGTAAAAGGCCCAACAGCTCAAAAGAACAGTTCAGCTTCTAACAATTATGTCCTAAGTCACAGCAATACCCTACTGAGCACCAGAAACCTCTAAGTTACTCCAAGAATGAAGTATCTTTCTAGGACTCTGGCTCTTTAGAAACCTCTGAAGTCACCCTGACTATTTGCTCAACTTTTCCAAGAGACCAAATGCCGCTCAGGCCTGTCCTGCTGCCACCTATGTGTCCCCATCTTGCCATAAAGCTGAAGGATGCAAGAGAATGAAAGGACGTCCCATGAAATCTCCCTTCCTTCCTTCTCTCCAGTTTTTGTCCTCAGACAAAACAAAATGACCAAGAGAAAGCATCTTACTTTTGAAAGAAATGTGCACTTCTACCTTGGTCTACCATAGATCTACCAATAATGTCGGTGTAATTTATCTTTCCTAGGAAATAATCATTAGCCAATTGTGGATTCACACTCAGGAATCCTAGAAATTCCTGAAGGAATACTCGTATTGAGACTCTGTTCCTTGGGATTTCCAAATGGGACTTGGGAAGACAGGTTTAGAAGTCAGACGTGGGTGTTGGGGGCAAAAATAATCTTTGAAACAGGATTTATTGGTTTGTAGAAAGTCACCAGGAGTTCAGATGTTTGTATAGAAGCCTTTGTGTTCTCATTGTTGACCTTTGGATGATTCTGGGTGTTTACAGGGAAACTGCTCTGCAGGGTTGTGTCCCGAACTCAGGCCTAACTTGGGCCATGAGCATGCCACTAACACATTTAAAGAGTCAGCAAGGAGGAAGGTGGGCAAAATGAGGCAAGACATTATAAGAATTAAGAGGCAGGAGGCTGATGGATCAGTCTGTCTTTCTTGCATTAAAATAGAAATAGTTTCTCACCAAAATACCTGCCTTGTGTGTACATTAATCATAAAAACCCAGAGGGGGTTTCAATGGCTTCATTTACAATACCTATGCCAAGTAGGTATTTTTTCTTTCTTTCTATTTTTTTCCCTCTTCTATTGACAAGAGAGTTTGGGGAGAAGGCGCTTTTAGTCATTACTTTTTTGGAGCAGTCTCTATTGCCTTAAGAAAAAAAATGCCGAGAATATAACAAATCAGATTTCCTACTGGGTTTGTGACAGCCCAGGCAGGAGGGACAGAAAGCAGAATTGTACAGAGTTTGAAACAGTTGCTGATGGATTTCCTGACTCACAGAATTAGAACGAAGCCAGAGAGGTTGAACATGATGTGGGGGGTCCAGCTGGACATGCCATTCGGGACAGATCTTCAGGTCCGATTCAAGTTTCTTTAAAGCCTTCTACGGCCTGGTTTGCGCCTGCTTCTCCACCATGTCGCAGCTGCTGTTTGACTGGGGCTTCTGCACGGAAAGTCTCCTCCTGGTTCTTTGTAAGTTCTATATAATTTCCTGACTTGCCCTGAATGTGTGTTTCCAGAAGTGGAACCCCACCTTTCTTTGCCTAAACCATTCCTACCCATGTTTTTAAAATTCTGCTTTTACCACTTCTGGAAACGTGACCTGACTCCTTGGTTGGGTTTGGATAACCTTCCTTCATATCTTTGGTACTTTCCCATCATAGACATTAGCTTGTTGGGTACAATGGCTGGGAGTCTTTCCTGTTTATCAGCCTGGCCAAGTTGTAGGGGCACAGCTAAGAATCCCACCTGGGGACTTTCTCCATTTTTCTCTCTAGTCTAGCATACCAGTTCTCAGTTAAGCATTGCTGCTATTTCACTTAACAACCCCAATTTCTCCTCATTGTTCAGGTCTCATAAGTGTTGAGTGTAAGGGCTAAGGCCTCTGGTTGGGAATATTTGCTCTTCTGTGACTAGTCTCCTCAGTCTCCATTTACAATCACCTGGGAAGGGACTGCTTCAGGAAAGCTGGTCTCCTTAACCCCAGAGATCACTGTGAATCTACCTCCCTCTTTGCGCTTGCTTGTGTAATGGAACACATGGAACATCCCTTCAATTTCTCCCCCTTCTTCCGGCTCATCAGTGTTTGTGCCCCTCCAGCATATCTCCAATACCTACCCCCTGTTAAAGACACCCATCAACTATGTTCCTCTCATATTGTCTTGCTTATAACCCTGTGACTCATCACATTTCGTTTCCATAAAGAACCAGAGTGACTGTTTCCAAAACTGCAATTACTATTATGATTCACAATAAATATCTAAGAGATGGTAAGCAATATCTTTACTATTAAAAGGACTTTTTTTTAAGATTTTTTATTTCTTTATTTAATAGAGAGAGAGATCACAAGTAGGCAGAGAGGCAGGCAGAGAGAGAAGGGGGGAAACAGGCTTCCTGCTGAGCAGAGAGCCCAATGTGGGGCTCAATCCCAGGACCCTGAGATCATGACCTCAGTTGAAGACAGAGGATTAACCCACTGAGCCACCCAGGTGCCCCTAAAAGTACTCTTTATGGAGAATGCATTAGGTGTGTGTAAGTATGTCCAGTATTTATATAGAATTTTGTAAACTTCACAGATTAAGTTCTGTAATTTTCCCACTATGTTTTATAACAACATCAGAAAATAGAGGGGATGGGGAGCATATCCATGGTGTACAAACCAAGGTGGAGGTCTAGAAGTCAGTGTCCTTAATAGGGTCAGAATGTGGTTCATCTAAGCCACACATTCTTTCCCAAAAGCCACTGTGGTCTCCCCATGCAAAGCATTCCTAACATAATTTTCTAATTGAAAATAGAATTGAAATTCTAATACCAACAGGGTGCTTGTGCAGTTGAAATATCATTATTAAATGCCTTTGACTTCCGTTACAGGATAAGCCCACAATTAGGAACTTGAACACGGAGAAGTTGTTCACTGGGAATAATTTTCAGAAGTGCACTTGGTATGCTCAGGGAAGTTGATGACAGTCTTGGATAGAAATTGCCAGTTTGCTTAAGCCCCTCATTTCTATGCCAGGCCAGGTACTTATAAAAGGACAGCATTAGTTTTGTAAATGTTACAAAAGGGGGCAAGAGAATAGCTATTGTTGGAGGCTGCTCATAGCCATCCTTTATCTATCCTAGCCATAGCCATCCTATATCCTATATATTGTCTTCCATGTATTGCTAAGAAAAGAAAAAGAAGAGAATGCACTCTCTTTTATAGGACCTGTGCTAAGTACTTGATGCAATTCTACCACAATCCTAAGGTATAGGTATTACTGTAAAGCTAGAGTAGAGCTCAGAGAGGTTAGGAACTTGCTCAAAGTCACTCAGCTTTGAGGGGTCAGGGTCTGGTCACACAAGGATCTATCTGACACTCCACTGTAGTATATCAATTCCTTAAAATATAATAAATATATAATACTCCATGGAGCCTGCCTTCTGATTTCAGTTTCTTTCCTCTTCTTGTTGCCCTAATAAACTCTCCTCTGGGGACATTTAAAGCCTTTGAACCACCACCAATACAAATCTTAGCCTCTTCATCAAAATAGAAAGCTTTGACTCCACCAAAACACTACCCCTAATAGTGCTGAGCTATTGATTTTTTTCAAGACTTCATTTACCTCTCTAATGATTATGTACTTTTTCAAAGTGGGCCTAATTAAATGTACTTTTCAAATTTGGGAAGAAGCCTTGGCTAGAAAGGAAAAGATAGAAGGGGGAAAATGACATTTTCTGACCCCAAGTGACAGAATCGTTTAGAAAGGAGACAGGGAAGAGCAAGGTCAGCAGCTAAGATCTTCACCCATTCCCTTCCCTCCACCTGCACCCTTTGATGTCATCTAGGAGAGCCCCCTGTCTTCAGTGGGGATGATGTGGTGTGGTCACAGTGGCATGGAGAGGATAACTGCAGAAATCTGGCCAGACCACTTTGGTGGATGACTGGCATGACCCGTGTGTGTGTGTGTGTGTGTGAATTAGGTCCCTGTGTGCTTCTGGAAGGAGTTCTCGGGACTCACCAAAGGCTGGTGTCATGGACTATTATTCTGAGTGTTAAAACATCACTGCAAATAGCACAGGAAACACCTTATCTGCCACGAGTCCAGACGGAGACAGGCCAGCTCCTGCACATCAAAGTATAGCTAGGTCCAGAGAAGGTGTCACAGTTGAAAAGACTTCTTTCCCAGATCCACAAGGAGGGGAAGGAGAAAGAAGTGGGGGGGGGGGTGGAATTCCCAGAGACTATTACTAAGAGAATGTTTTAATGATTAACTTTGATAGGTTTTATTAAAATAGACAAAATCTAAGTTTTTCTACACTACTTGGAAGTCTGAGGCTTTTGAAGAACATCAGATTAAAGGGAAGGAAAAAACCTTCATTTTATTTGCATATTTGAGTAAATTGTGAGTAAATGTGTGATCGTGGTAAATACATCTAAAACTATTTAGCTCTGAAATGTTCTTAAATTATTTATATGGCAACCGCTCCCTCTACTTCCCCCCTAGCCCTGATCAACCCTGACAGGTTATAAAAGCTTTGAGAGTAGGAGACTGTCTCTGACAGGCAGTAGGCCAGTTTGGATGAACCATGTTTTAGGGACAACACAGACCTAGGGCCATGCCCATCTCCCTATGAAAGTTCAGACAGAGGCTGATCAGTCTGATTATTACCCACTGCCTCCTGGGAGGGAGAGGATCCACACCCCCAGTGGGGCTGTTGCAGTTAAAAACAGGGCTGCCCTCCTCTGCTGGGAACAGGCTCTGGTGGGGGTGAAGATGGCAGTCAGCACTGATGACCACTTACCTAATTACCTGCAGGCTGATCTCATCCCAGGTTCCCAAAGCACCCTTACCAGAATTAGCAGCCCCCTTTCCCTACACCGCGCAGCAGCCACCAATAATTCACACCCAGACTCAGAAGTGGTATGACAGTCACCCACAGCAGCAACAGCAGTAGTTGAGAAGCACCCACTCCCCGCGTCCTATACAAACGGTTCTCTCATCTGCAACTGATTTTATCCTTATCATCCCCCTGACAGATCTGTTAACCTTAAAGATATAACTGCCAGTTATTTTACCAGCAACAATTGGCTTATTTGGGAAGAACAGAGAACTGCAAGGTCTGGGCCCTTTGGCTATGGCAAATCATGACAAGTCTGCAGAACAAAGGAGAAGGATGTTCTTTTATAGAGGCATGGGGAGTTGCAAGGGTTTTGTAAACTCAGAGGCCACTGGTGTAAACAGGGAGAATGACATGTAGTGGCTTCTCATTGGCTGAGTCAGGAAGTTTCTCATTGGTTGAGCTGTTGCTGGGACAGGAGAAAATCTTTCCTCCTCCTGCTGAGGTGGTAGAGGGCTCTTCAGGTTGGCAAAGCAAGGGAAAGCATATTATGTCTCTCTTCCAGTTGGGGTTTGTGTTGACCAGTGGTAGGGCACTAGACTCCCCCTCCTGGCCTCCTGACTCCGTTTGCAATGAGAGTTCCTTTTCTCATTTTCACAGATGTATAGTGCAGCTGATTTTATCCCTTCTTATTCCATTTTGTAGACAAGGAAACTGTGGTCCAAAGAAGACTTGTGTTTATGTCACTAAATTTGGAGTCTGGTGTGAAAGCCTGTGCACCTGGCTTGATCCCCTGCACATTTTTTTTTTAATGCATTCTTGATGACTTAGTCTTCCAGCGATAGAACTGGGGGCTTTAAGAAAGTGGGCATGTCATTTTGATCGCCACTGTAGGAAGAGCACCCATAATGCACTACTAGGACTCAGATTGCTGTTATATGAATGAATGCATTGAATGAAAGCAATGCACCCTACAGATAGTTCTTGCTTTTTTCATAGTAACTTGGGGACTAGAGTCCCCAAAGAAGCTCACTGATAACCTTCAACCCTGATTTCCCACAAGAACTCTAGTTGCATTAGATATTTAATGATATTTACTGTTTCTTGAAAGTTTGGGGACATCTAGGGGAAGGTGCTCTGTTCTCGTGATTCTCCACAATAACTCTGCTTTAACACATCTCCACTGGGGAGTACTATCCTACATCCACTCCCCAATCTTCTATTTCTTGGGATGCAACCCCTAGACCAGTCTGCCTTTCCCCAATCTTCTATTTCTTGGGATGCAACCCCTAGACCAGTCTGCCTTGCCATCCCCGAAGATTCTATGATAACTTGCTTTCTCTACCATGTTACCAAAGCAAAGGGAAACTAGATCACAGGAAACTTCCACCAAGTTGAGTAGGAAAGAGCTGGAGTCAGGGGAGAGAGTTATGTCTGTGCATATAGGTGAAGCATGTGCACAGACTCTGGGGATTTTAGGGGCAGAGGTCCAAGCAGGTCATCTTAGTCTCATTTTCAGACTCAGAATGCACTTGATGCCCTGTGTCTTGGCCCTTTGTTGTTCCCAAGGGCCCCACTGGCTCCCAATAATGATTCTAATTTGAAGTGACAGTATTAGCAATGACCGCACCATTTTTCAGAGGAGACTCTCTCAACACTGCCGCTGACAACTGACATAGTGCATCCTCAAACAAAGTGGGGAAAGTCCTCTGGGAGGGTGAAGGAAACAGAAGCGTTCAGATGTTGAAGGGAAGAAGGCGACATTATGGCTTTGTAAGACTGAGAAGTGCCTCTTCTAAGCACAGAACGTTATCTCATGGGATCAGAATGAGCTCAAATAAATAATGAGAGGGACTTTTGTCTCCTTTGGTTTAATCTGTCTGTGTTAGGCTCATTCTGAGACCAAGAATATTGATGAAGGGCCTTTAAAGCTGACTCCTCTGCTTTGCTTTAGCATGACAGACTGGTGCGTTATGCATATGAAACCGTATGTTGATAGAAATTGGAACAGACAGGAATTTTCCATCCTGAAGTTGTACTTTCAGTGTTGATTTATCAGATATAATGTGACATAGGACATGGAGGCAGCCTTCTATCTGCAGTGGTCATATTGCAAATGAATGAGTTAGAATAGTGATTTATCTGTTGATTTGTTGACTATCTTGCTAATCGAATCCCTACTATGTGCCAGATACTTTGGACACTGGCACATGAGACGCCCTGGAAGCTATTTATGAGGTGAACCAATAAAGGAGTGTCCCCACCATGGATGACACTTCTGTGTGACACTATCATGAAACAACGTACAGTTCTCTCTGTATGTACACACTTTCCACCAGGGCATATGTTCCCAAAGGCAGGAACGTTTCTTATAATTTTTTTATATTTTACATTTCTATTGCTAATGCAAGGCTATGTACATTGCAGAAAACATTTAATTATGAACTTCTTGGTAATTAAAGTGAAAAAGAAACAACACAAATAATGGTGGTGTTATAACAACGTAGACATTTATTGAGCCCTAACTGTGTACCAGGGATTCTTGAAACTCCTATGAGGTTATTTCTGTTGTTACCAGTTTTGTTTGTTTGTTTGTTTGTTTGTTCTTCCCCCATTAGAGACTCAACCTTTGAGTGTCTAGGTAACATATCACAGATCACAGAACTAGTAAAGGAGGGAACTTGGATGAATGCATAGGGATTCATCCGCAAGGAGCATTACCTTACATAATGAGCCAAAATTTAACACTGTCATTTTTGGGGAAAATTTACTTTCTGGATGAAAAACTCTGACATCAAATATAAGGAAAAAAAAATACAAAACACAATCAAAGCAAAAACACCATGCAGAGCAATCAGTAAACAGAAGGGTCAAAGAATCACTAAATGAATTGTAAATGAAGCTTTTTTCCTGGCACATCTGACTATAGGCATTCAGGGTGAGATCTTTTTCTTGAGTTATTTCAATCATCAATCTGGGGAATTCTTTTGTGTCTGCCTGCTCGATCAGTGGCAGCTCTTTGCAAGAAATTTACAGTGATGTCAGTTTGTTTAAATTGATGTTAGGAAAAAGTGGATGGATCTCAAGTTCCCAGACAATATCTGATGAGCTAAATTAACTGTCACCTGATTCTGCATTATGGATGGGAACCCAGTGTGACTGGAGATGTGGCCATTAGGAGACGGGGCAAAATCTGTCTGGGGAGTGGGCAGTTCATGACCCCCACATGTCTAGCAGCTGATTGATCTGGATAGATCATTCTTGTGATTTCCCAATCCTGTGGTAGGGGTCACAGGGTTTATTCCAACGGAAGCATCATTTCCTCTTCTCCGCAAATACCCACTCAGTTCCATCTCTGCATTTCCGGATTTATTGTTCATATTCTCATTTACACCATTGTTATCCGCAATCTCCCCAGCGGGAATGTATGTCTGCTTCCCACTGTTCATCTGTCTCTTTAGCTGCATTTTTCTCTCTGTGTGGATTCTCATGCTGGAGTTGAGCCTCTGGACTCCGTTCTGAGCCCTCTTTTCTTTTATCATTTCCCTGCCTTTTTAAGCCAGTGGCTTTCAATTCTGGCAGTGCATTCAAGTCATTTTGTAAACTTTAAAAAAGACTCTTGCCCAGGCCCAATTAAATACAGATTTCTAGAGGTGGAGCCTGACATTCGCTATTTTGTGTAAGTCCCCTCAGGGGACTCACATGCGAAGCCCCAGGTGATTTCATTTATTTCTACATCTCCAAATTCCTACTCTGAGCTGATCTATGTTTCTGTTCTTTTCTGAGGTCTAGGTACATGTATCAGATTACTTACTTGAAGCTTTCAGCTGTATGTCCAATAGGCATCTAAAATTCAATATGCCAAAAGCTGAGTACTTACTGTGTCCTTCAGCCCATCAAAGCCTCAAAGCAAGTAAGCTCTAAGTCCCTTTTGCCCACATGTTGTGTCTTTGAGCAAGTTCTTTAAATCTTAGTTTCTCCAACAATAGCCTGAAGATAGCGATACCCACCTAATAAGGAAACGAATATGATAATATATGTAGACCTCTTCGCACAAAGCACAGCCTTCTTTGACATAAAAAAATGACTGTTCCTATTAACAGATTGTAAGTTCCAAAAAAAGAATACCTCTGGAACAAATAATACGTTACATATATAAAAAAAATACAAAATCTTCAGTCCTGTATCCCCAGTGACCAGCACCTGGTCTGACACATCATAATCACCCAATAAATATTTGTTTAATGATTATATTTCCATTTGTAAAGATGTTGAGCATTTGAGGAGGGGACCAATGGTTAAAAGAGCCAGGAAAGGGGCTCCTGGATGGCTCAGTGGGTTAAAGGCTCTGTCTTTGGCTCAGACCATGAACCCAGGGTCCTGGGATCTCTGGGCAGCGGGGAGCCTGCTTCCTCCTCTCTCTCTTGCCTGCCTCTCTGCCAACTTGTGATCTCTTTAAAATCTTTAAAGTCTTTAAAAAAAAAAAAAAGAAAGAAAAAGAAAAAGAGCCAGGAAAGAAGTACAGGGGATAGCATGTCACCAGCAGACAAGGGAGGAGGAGCTGGGGCTGCTGCTATACTGGGATGTTTCTAGCTTCCGGAATCATGACCTCCAACTGGATTGTTTTTATTATTAGCATTTATCAACATTCTTATCAGGTCCAGCGTTTACTGAGAAGCATGTGTGTGTGTGTGTGTGTGTGTGTGTGTGTGCACGCAGAGGCTCAGTGATGAATCTTTTCTTGCACATGTCAGTTGTCCTACTAACATTATGAAGGAAACTATACTATTACTTCCAGTTTTCAGATACAAAACTAGAACTCAGAAAGGTTTACTAACTTGCCCAGAGGCACAATCTGGACTGGAATCAAGAAGTACGGCAATCCCAAACCCCTGATCTTAACTACCATACATAGTAAAGAAGAAGAACTAGTTGTATGAGGTATTCCTGGGGGTCAGTTCAGAGGACTAAAGTCCAATCTCATTTAAATCTGAGTATGTAGGGACGCCTAGGTGGCTCAGTGGGTTAAGCCTCTGCCTTCACCTCAGGTTATGATCTCAGGGACCTGGGATCGAGCCCCACATCGGGCTTTCTGCTCAGCAGGGAGCCTGCTTCCCCTCCCTCTCTCTGCCTGCCTCTCTGCCTACTTGTGATCTCTCCCTGTCAAATAAATAAATAAAATCTTTAAAAATAAATAAATAAATAAATAAATAAATAAATAAATCTATCTATCTGAGTATGTGGTCATGAATGGATTCAAGATGCAGCCATCAGCCCATTATCCCTGCCTATGGGACCATGATAACAAAGTTAGCAAAGGTATTTTCTCATTGTATTTTGAAGAAAAACACACTGAAATGGCTCTCTCCTTTTTATGAATGCCTAACTGGCAGCCAGATCATCTGGTCAAAACAGGCAAGAAGGATGAGCACCCCCTTATGTTTAAAATACAGGCCATCTTCATACTGTTAGTCTCTTGAACACTCTTAATCTTCTGATCAAGTCTTTGTTTGCACAGATGAGATTAAAAATTGGACTTCTTCTTTTTTTTTTTTTTTTTACAGGAGCTTGGCATGAAACCTAAGCAATCATTTGGATACTATTAATGTTCTGAATTCGCCTTTCTTTGTTTAGTGGATGATATTATACGTGGAATCCCAGTTCAAGGATTTATTTAAATTGGCTGTGTAATACTAGAGGACAGCAAAGGGATTTGTTGAAAATTGGCTTATGTCTTCTGAGGTAGAGGAAATTATGCACAAGTCCCAGGAATCATCTACTACAGTCTCCCCTAGCACATGCGCTATAGGTGTCCATGACCACATCTATGTAGTCGGAGAGCTGAACAAAGGGCCCATGATTTCACTGATGGCTCCCTGCAACCCACAGTCTCCTGAACATCTGAGGGTAGAGGCAGGGTGACCTTAGATAAGTGTACCTCTTCTTATGTGACAATCATCAAGAACTTAACACCTTTTGGTTTGGGGGCAGACTCCACTGCACAGCCCACACCCCCTGCTGCCTCACCATACAGTGCTGTACCACTTAACTGGGCATGACTATTCCTTCCTCCCACACTCTTCTCAACAGGTATGAACCTTTTCTCATAGATGCCTGAGTCATGTCCAACACCTGATACAAAATCTCTTAACCTTTGCTAACCATGTTCCATTGGAAAAATCTTTTTTGCTCTCCATTGATCTAGGTGTTTCTGAATAAGTTTTCACCATCTGAACCAAATAGAGAGGAAGTGCATTTATAAGCATGAAAATTTGTGACACTTTAGGATTAAGATCCTAAAAAAGAATCATTACACCAATTCATCATCTTGTCAATGTAACTGTTATATTTAAAATGACTTGTACTTGGGGCGCCTGGGTGGCTCAGTGGGTTAAACCACTGCCTTCGGCTCAGGTTGTGATCTCAGGGTCCTGGGATGGAGCCCCACATCGGGCTCTCTGCTCAGCGGAGAGCCTGCTTCCTCCTCTCTCTCTCTCTGCCTGCCTCTCTGCCTACTTGTGATCTTTCTCTGTCAAATAATAAAATAAAATAAAATAAAATAAAATAAAATAAAATAAAATAAAATAAAATGACTTGTACTCTGATTTTTGAAGCATCCAGTTCAGAAAAAGAGATTATAAAAAAATACATGAATCCTTCCTCCTTTGAGTCTTCCTGCTAATGGCAAGACCATTTTACCATCTCCCACCAGTTTCCTAGACTCAAAGCCTTGGAGTTTTTTTTTGTTTGTTTGTTTGTTTGTTTGTTTTGTTTTTTGTTTTTGTTTTTGTTTTTAAGCAGACATTATTTTTTAGAACAGTTTTTGGTTTATAAAAAAACCTGAGCAGCTTGGAAAGTTGTCATGTACAACCCACCAGAAGCAGATCCCATGATTATTAACATTTTGCATTGGTATGCTACATTTGTTATAATTAGTGGACCTGTTGTTGATACATTATTATTAACTAAATTATATAATTTACATTAAGGTTCACTCTTCTTCAGTGGGTTTTGAGAAATGTATAATGACACACATTCTCCATTATAGTACCATACAGAAGAATTTCCCTGGTGTGGAAATCCTCTGTGCTCTATCTACTGATCCTTCCTTCCTGCCCCAGAGCCATTGATCTTTTCCTTGGCTCTGTAGTTTTACATGTTTCCAAAATGTTGTATAGTTGGAATCATAGAGCATGTATCCTTTCAAACTGGCTTCTTTTACTTAGTGATATGCTTTTAAGAGTTCTCCATCTCTTTTTGTGTCCTGTAACTCAATTCTTTCTATCACTGAATAATATTCCATTGTCTGCGTGTGCCATGGTCTGTATGTTTATTCCCCTGTAGAAGGACATCTTGAACGTGTCTAGTTTTTAGTGACTCTAGCAAAGCTGCTGTAACGTCTGTTGGCAGCTCGTTGTGTGGACATACATTTTCAACACAGTTATGTGTTGAAAATCTGGGAGAACAACTGGAACATAGGATAAGATTAAACTTAGCTCTGCAAGAACATGCCAGATAGTTCTCCAAATGGCTGTACCATTTGCAATCCATTAGCTATTAATGGGTTTCTGTGGTTTCTGTGGCTCTACCTCCTTATCAGCTTAGAATATTGTCATGTTTTGTTTTTTTTTTTTTTTTGGATTTTTGCCATTCTAATAGATATGCAATGATATCCCATTGCTGTTTTAATTTGCAACTTCCTAATGTCAAATAATGTTGAATGCCTTTTCATATGTTTATTTTCCATCTGTGTGTCTCTGTGAGATTTCTGTTCAAATCTTCTGGCCATTATTTAATTAGGTTGGTTTCTTATTGTTGAGTTTTAACTGTTCTTTTTATATTTTGGATACAGGTCCCCTATCAAGTATGTGCTTTGTAAATGTTTTGTTCTGGTCTGTGTCTTGTCATTTCCCTCCATGAATGGTGTCTTTTTGGTTTGTTAAACATTTGTTAAACATTTTTTTTTTTTAAATTTTAACGCCAGTATAGTTAACATGCAGTGTTATCTTGTTTCAGGTGTACGGTGTAGTGACTCAACAATTCCATACATGACTCACTGTTCGTCATGAGTGCACTCGTTATCCCCCACTGCCTATTTCCCCCATTCTCCCAGCCTCTTCTGGTATTCATCAGTTTGTTCTCTATCGTTAAGAGTCTGTTTCTTGGTTTGTCTCTTTTTAAATTTGTTCATTTATATTAGCAGTGTCTTTTGCAGATCAGAAGTTTGTTGTTTGTTTGTTTGTTTGTTTTTAATAAAGCTTAATTGATCTTCTTCACCCCTTTGACATAGTATACTTTGGGTGTTGTATCTAAAAATTCCTCTCCAGATTCTAGATCATCTAGATTTCCCCCTATGTTATCTTCTAAGAAATGTGTATTTCTGTACTTGGGTCTATGTTCCATTTTGAGTTCATTTTTGTGAAAGATTTAGTCTTTGTTTATTTTTTCTTACATATCAATATCTAATTTTTCCATTTATAAAAATGCTATCCTTCTTCCACTGGATCCTAGAGTTTCCATCTCGGCTTACACTTCCCATATGTTCTGTATGCCATCTACTTTTTCCTTTAGAGCTCTTAGCACATTAGTCATAGTTATTTTAAGTCCCCTTCCTGATATTTCCAAAAATACATGTCACATCTGAGTTTGGTTCCGTTGTTTGTGTTGTCTCTTCAGATCGTTTTTTGCCTTTTGGCACTACGTAGAATATTTTATTGAAAACTGGGCATGATGTATTGGGTATTAGGAATTTTGGTAATTTGTTTTCTGGCGTAAGTTTTATGTTAATCTGGTTAGCAGTCGGTCTGTGTTTAATATTTGTTATAACCACATATTCCAGAGAGCCCAGTTTCTTCCAGCTTCCTTGGGGTTTTTATTTGTTTCTTTTTTTGTCTCCTGAATTTTCTCTGGTTTTGCCATTAAACCTGGGCAAGCATCTGGAGGTAAAATGTACAAAGGTATGTAGCCCTCCCTAAGACTGATCCCCAGCCCCCTGGAGTTTTTAACCCTCAAACCACTCCACACTCAAGCCCCAGAAATTTATCAAAATTGCCATTTGCATGTTTCCACCAGGAAGCGGCTCCATGGGCTTCTACTTCAGGTAAGTCGATGTTGGCTGTTATGTATTCTCTGTAGCCATCTGTCTCTCCAGATTTGAGGTAGTCGTTTGTCCTGGGACCTCAGTTCTCTGGTGGATATCAAAAGTCACTGATATTCACTCTATTTAGGTTTTCCCCCCCTCTCCTTGTAAGAATAGGTGTAAAGATTCTAAGCTCTTTATCTTTAGGAGTTGCGACTAGAAGTGGAGTCTTCTCAATTTCCCCCAGACCCCATCTTTTACTCTTCACTCTAATTCATTCAATTATTCAGTATTTAATGTGCTGCTATGACATATATGACATTTACCGTCTAGTGATTCAGCAGTGAAGAAGTCAGTACTTGCATGAAACCTAAATTTAGTTGATGATGAACAAAGGAAGAAAGAAGTAAACAAGTTTTTCAGATAGCAATAAAGCTTCCAAAAGAACAGAACAACATGAGAACTGGTGGTTAGAAGAAGTCAGAAGTACTTTAAGTAATTATCTGAGAAGTATTTTAAGTGGTATAGTCATTAGAGATCTTAAAAGTTGTGATCTGTGACATAATCTATACAAAGAAGCTTCCATAAAGAATGAACCCTAAATGCAAGGGACCTAAGGTTGGAACATGTTTAATGATTAAAAAAAAAAAAAAAAACTCAGAAAATAGCATACAACCACAATATTTTGAATATAGTGGGGTCTTCAATGACACCTATCTAGAAAGAAGACAGGTTGAATGGAGATTAGGTCAAGACATGCAGATCACGGGGGTACTTTAAGTTTTATTCTAAGTCCTTTGTAATGTCACTGGAGTAAGTTGACATTTTATAATGTGTGTTTCTTTTCATGTCAGCAGAGAATGGGTGTTTTAAAGTTTGGATGTGGAGAGAATAACACAGGGGCTGGTAGAGTAGTTTAGGTGAGAGGGAAGTCAGGGCTATAGCTGTGGAAAAGTGGAGAAGTGGATGGAGATGATTTATCAAGTCTTTGAAAAGAGAAGATTCAGAGCAGAGCTTTTGATGGGGTGGAGGTGAAGGGAGAAATATAGGATCAAGGTAAATCTGCAGGTGGCTGTTGGGATGTACTGAGTATTGGACAGATTCTGCATACATTTTCAAGGTAGAAATAAAAAGATTTGGGGAAGAAATGAATGGGGAGAATCTGACAAAAACAGGAGGAAAATGACTGGAAAAAAGATGCTGCGGACTCCTGTGTGGTTTGTCATGGTGGCTTTTCCCATCTTTTAAGATGCAAAATGCTACTAATATTTGCCAGTTCCTTTCTATTCAGTTTGCATTAGGAGATCTGGAATGCATGGAATATGGTTAGAACAGAGATGGGTCTGATTTGGCACGGTGACTCATCTGTGTCTAAAAGCCAAAGCAATCACACTTTATGCAGAAGGTTGGGAATGCTTTATGAATGTTTTGAGTAATTAGAGTTCACTGCTTATAGAGCAGAGCTTCTCCTGTAGGAACCTTGGCTTGTCAATTGATAAGAAGTCTATCATTTAGTAGACATCCTAAATAAATTTAAAATTATCTGTCTGCAAATATGAGTATTGTTTGTTTTCTGCCAAGATGTCAAATAATAAAATTAATTATTATTCCATTTTTTCACATAATTTATTTAAGGATATAATCATATATGAAAGCATAGACTCCGGCAAAGACTCTGATTATATAGTAATCAAAATCTCAATCAATCTTCTATAAAACTACAAAAACTTCTCTATATTTATTGTTGTTCTTACTTCATTATCTTGAAAATAGTAGTTTATATGTCTGTCTCTGACTACAAAAGTGGTTCTTCAGCATTTAGAGAAATAGACCATGGTCTAGAGTCCCTACAGGAAGTTTTGAATCTGTCAAACATACATTCTCATATACACATGAACGTCCAATTGTGGAAATGATCGCATGGCTGGCCTTTAAGGGACTCTTAAAGAACATCCATTAAACTCTAATAGGATTGTCTAAAACACTGCAAACCTCGGTTGCTTCTGTGTTTCAGTTTGATCCACATTAAGCTAAAATACTACCTGAGGAACAAACAGCTTGCATCCGTCCTTAAGAAACTCCATGTTGGCTGGGGCATCAACTTCTCAAAGGTAAGGCTATTCTGTCTTCAGTTCACTGGGCTCTCTAAAGGCCTTCATGCAGGGTCTGAGGCCGGCTAAAAGGAGAAAAGCAACATAATGGAGAATACTTGGCCTATGAAGCTGAATCTTACTCTGTTCCATCTTCTTCTTTTGCAGTCTTCAAAGGGATCTCGAACATTCTTGGTGAAAAGGTATTCAAACATTAGGGTACTTATTATCCAGGAAATTTTTACTAAAGTGTATATGACTTGAACCGTGTTCTTGTATAATATAATGGGAAAAATAGAGATGCAAAGAATGAATTAGGACCTTCAGAATGAAGTTAAGTGCTGAATAAGAAGCCTGTTAGATTCTTGGGAAGCAAGAGGGATTTCTCATTAGGGAATCAAAGAAGAGTTCATTCAAGTGTTACATGATATGCCAATTGGACTCTCTGGGTCCAGATGTCACCATGGTCTCCAGTATTAGTAAACAGAGGATAAGCTTATGCTGCTATAACAAAGAATCCCTCAATCTTCATGGCTTAACACAAAGCTCTACCAAACAACCCTCATTTGAAATCTGCTTCTGTTGTAGGTTGGTTGACTCTCTATGCAGCTGTCCTTCATGTGGTGATTAAGCAAATCAACCCTCTTTGATACTTTACTATCAAAAGCTCCCATAATTGTTTTGGGAAAGAAATACACTGGAGAATCATGTATGAGAATGACTTTTAACTCTTGGCTCAGATGTAACAAACATAATTCCCGCTCACATTTTACTACCTAGAATCAGTCATGCAGTCCTATTCAGTTTAAAGGGGGCTGGGAAGTGGCTGTCCATGTGCACAGGAAAGGATGAACCCATGGCACTGTCCTTGCCATTTTACCATTTTTTCTAGACTTATCATACCCCTTTCCATTCCTTGAACAAAGCCCAGGCTTATTATGGAGATTTGCTACACACTCTGCACATTCCCTGAGAATTCTCAGAAAATACTTTTCGTGGGAAACTTTGTCCCCTCAAATGCTTAGTCATCCTTTAAGACACCTGCTCCAGTGCTACCCTCCTTGAATCCTTCCCCAACTCTCTTTGGAACAGCTGGGTGCTCCCTCATTTGTTACCTCCCCAGCACATTTTACACAATTGATTAGCTTAGACCATTGGACATATGATATTTGTATTATTTCTTCCTTGTCTCATGTATCTTTCTTACTAGTTTGTATGTTTTGAGTGGGTAAATAGCATTTTTGTTTCTTTTTTCTTATTTGTATTTGTCTGTTTTTTTTTCTTGCATTATTATTAGATATCTAACACATAATGCTTAATCAAGGATTGTTCAATAAGCTGAGTTTGTACCTGAAACTTAGAGACCGAGAATACATTTTCTTTTTTAAAAAAATTTCATTCACTTTCTCCTTTAGGACTAGGTCCACAAGGGTCACAATTACCATCTTTCCCTGAATATTGGGAGTGCCTAATTCCTCTATAGAACAAGAAAATATCTATGGTCATTTCCCCTCTTGACCAATATCTCACTTGAACAGTTATTAATGGGAGTGAGATAGGAAAACTCAATTAGGATGAGAGGGAGATGATATCTCCACATAGAGAGAAGCATCAAGAAGAACGAAAGTGGGTTAAACTTTTATTCTCATGTCTCTAAACTATAAAGAGCTCCACTTAATATATATTTTTCCTATTCTTTGCTTGAGAAATTACACTTAATTTCAATACCTAATTTAGTTTCATTTTAAATTTTCACTAAAATGCTGTAGATTCTCTTCCTCTGTTAATGCAAATAGTAAGTCTGGACCCAAAATTATCCCCACCAGCACCTACTTGCTGCCAGACATTATTTTCAACTATTTAAATAGGTATTTTATAACAAACCATTTAATAGAAATATATGATTTATGTAGGCAGAACACAGTGGTTCATTAAAATAGATTAGAAAAGTTTAGACCTTGAGTTCAAACTGGGGTAATTACTTTGTCATTACCTTGCCTATAGTTCTTTCATTTCCAATTGTATATTGATTGGTTAATTCTCTGTTCTGTTTTCTTTAAAGAAATTTATAATGGTCCATAAAATGGCCTTTGTCTCTCTTTTACATGTGTATTCTATTTCTCCACTTGCAGACCATACCAGAACCGCTTCAAAAGTAAAAAGGGACATTCTAAAGAATTACACTGGAGTAAGAGGCATAAACAGAACCACTCCAAGCATGTTGAAATGTATAAGATGCTATAAATAGACCGCTACTCTGAACTTTGTATTTTTGTTTTTATTTCTATTTTTTTCTTGTTCCTCTGAATCAGGCGTCTGGATCAACCATCATAGTGATGACCCCTAAAATGTGTAGTTTGCAACCAAAGATACTTTGTTGCTTCTTTATTTCCTAATTTCCTTGTGTGGGGAGTTTTCTACCAGGTTAGGTCAGACCAAATTACTCTGTATAAGAGATATTCTTAAAAACGCATCAACCAGAGGGCAATTGCAGGGTTCAGAAACAGAGTTAATGTAAGAAGTGGATTCAGGTGATTGGCTTGTGAAGTCGGGTTATCTCCTAAAGGAGATTGTGTGCTGGATGGTAGAGAATCCTGAGAAATTGACAGCTCTACCAAAAGCCAAGGGCCAATACCTTTTACCTCTGTATCACCCAACACTTTAACACTCAAGATAAGGGGACCTGCTATTCATCAGTATTACTTAGATCCCACTTATCTTATAGGACTGTGCCTAATGGAATTAGGGCAGGACATGAAGATAAATGGAAGACAGGACTCAAAAGGCAACACCAGATCTTCCTCTCTAACTGTAGGATCTGGTGACTTCCTTCATTTCCTATTCTTTTCCCTGAATAGAAGCAGTGATCTCACTCTGTCTATCTCATAGGTGTAGAGTAAGGATTTACAATAATAGCAAAAACTCGTAAAATAAAACTGATAATTGTTCTCATTCCTTGAGGCTGAATGTAAGTGTGCTCTGTGCTAGGTATTTTGCTCATGCAGTCCTTACAATAGCCTTGTGCAATAGGCAATTTATTTATAGATTTATAGGTAGGAAAAGCAGCCTCAAAAAGCTAAACTAGGTTTTCCAAATCCACCTAGAAATTAAGTCGCAGAAACAGGAATCAAAATAAAAATTTTTCAGACTCCAAAGCCTCTGTATTTCATAAGAAAGAACTTTAAAAAACATTGCCTGGATTATTATTAATGTGAATGTATTGTTACATTCATCATTTTCCCCAGGGATCTGGTGATTCATGTTGCTTTCATGACTAACAAGTGTCTGTGACATTAACGGTCCTTAGTCCCTTAAACCACTTAAAGAGGTGCCCAGCTCACCATCATCTACAAATAAGTGTAACCCTTACATTACTGTGAAGGAGGCATTCTTTGCATTAAATTACAGTCCAATAGAAAGAAACTCACAGAGTTTGGGATGCACTTGGAGCCTCGAGCTCTATTTATTATAAAGATGCATGAGAATACTACTTGAGTTTCTTCATGACAATATAGTGTTTGATACATAAGGAACACTCATCAAATCCTAAATTTTACTATTAGCCTATTATAAAGCAAGAAGGTGAAATTACACGAGGGGAAGGGCTAAAGATGACACCCATATTTCCAATATCCATAAATAAAGGAATAAGCATCTGGAGACACAGAAATGCAAATGTTCTTTAGAGAGTAGAGAGGGTCAGACAGAAACAAATTTGTGATACAAAGATACATTATTGAAACATTATTTGATGTAGATTTACATCAATGTAGGTGGTATCTGTCACAAAGTGGGTTCCTTGGGGGACAAAGACGAATTTGCACAAGTTAGATGTTTATTAGGGAATTCTTATGAATGTGGAAACAATGACTGTGAAAGGAAGGGTAAAAAGTATGTTTGGGCAGAAGAAGTAGGTGAGCTACAATACAGTCTCAGTGGGGTCTGCAGCTGACTATATGGGCATTTTAAACCAAGGCTGTCTCTGAAGAGTTCTCCCAAGATGGGGTGTCTATGAGTCATTGCCAGCCAGAAGTCAGGTGCTCTAGCTCCAAATCCCACCCCAGCATCAGCTTCCTCAGCAAATCTGCAGCACCTGGACTTTCCCAGGAAAACAGCAGTTAGAGATGAGCCTGTAGGAGGGTTAATACAAAGTGTTCCTGGGGTCCACATCTGTGGAAGCTAAGTAAGGAAGTGAGCTTGGGCAAAGGTACATGTGCAGCTGCGATATGAACTCACTGGAAATCTCAAGTAAAGGGAAATTCTGATGCTTGGATGACCCTTCAGAGTTGTTCCCATTTGGTGGTCATGGGGGTGGGTGGGAAAGGGGAGGGGGGTCACTCTATCACTCGCTGGATATGGACGTCCAAGGAGGGTGACATGACTTTGAGCAAGCTTGTGTTCCTAAGCTGTGACAATTCTCACAGGGGACTGAGAGCAGAGGGCTTCCTGGGGAACTAGTACAGCAGCTGGGAAACTAATTCAGTCATTCTAGAAAGAGGGATCTGAACAGCACATTACAGTGCCTGTTGCAACATCTCAGCTGATGTTAAACTGGGGCTCAGTGCTAAGCTCTTCCTAGGGTTGTTCTGTGACTAATTGAAAATGACTCTCCTCCTCATAAAATGGTGTTGAAAATATTTGTTTTTTTCCTACATAAATACATTCTTTTAATTTTTTTTGTGGTTTAGTAGGATATCTGCTCAATCTCCAATTATATGGAACTTTCAACAATGAATTAGTAGAATCCTGCATCACTCTACGATGACATTTATTGAAAGGTTTTGTCTTTGATCACTGCATTTTCCCCCAGCCTCCTTGTTCCATCAGAGAAAGCCATCCAGTCATTACTGGAGGGGCTAATGTGCCTATAGACTGAATATTCCCATCTGTTCAGATAAGAAAAATAGAAGAGAACATAATAAAACTTCCTTTCTTCCTAAAGGATGAAACGTTTTCTTAAATAACTGACCCAGAATGATATAATTAAATACTTTTGGATCACTTACATTTATTTTTTGTTTTATTTTAGATCACTTATATTTAAATATATCATTCAATTTTCCTTAAAACTTCTTGATGTAAGTTTTTATAGATGAGAATTTGTCCCCAAGAAAGGTTAACTTTTTCAAAGGTGACGCAGCAGGCAAATGGGACTTTGAAGGGAATGGAGATTAGAACAAATGTTGTTAGTATTTACTCAGCATGAGGCACTGTAATGATACGTCTTCCTGTGTCCCTCTTTCACAGAGGAAAGAAATGATGACTGAGTCACATACAGCCCAGACATGAACTATATTCCCTCAGATTTCAAAACCTATGTGCATCCCAATCTATCAAGTCCCTTTTAAAAAAGAATTAATTTAATTTAATTAACCTATACTGTATTATTAGATTCTGAGGTAGAATTTGGTGATTCGTGAGTTGCATACAACCACGCAGTGGTCCTTGCATCAAGTGCCCTCCTTCACGCTCATCGCCCAGTTACCCCATCCCCCCACACACCCACCTCCAGCAACCCTCAGTTTGTTCCCCATGGTCAAGAAGTCTCTTATGGTTTGCCTTGCTGTTTTCATCTTATTTTCAAGTGCCTTTCATTTTGATAATATTTGAGAAAATTGCTAATTTTGAGTTCCTCAATACAGTTTTACTTATAATGATAACCAAAATTACAGCTAAAACATGCTGTGAATTTACCAGGTACCACGAGATGTGTAGTTGTGAGATTTCCAGAAGATGGACAGGAAGAAGAATATCTTCCTTCTTATTTCTTGCATCTGGATGAATTGAAAATGTTTTTTCTCTCAGTAATTGATGCTTATACATAGGACAGCTTACATAATCACCACAGCCCTATACGTCTGGCTCCTAAGCCATGAAGTTCTGGCTTGGAGTTGGTCCCATAACTGAAAGCATCACTGCCAAGGGGCGACATGGTGACAAAAGATGTCAGTTAGTGTTCATGACCCGCTAGCCACATTTCCTGATCCATAACTATCAGATGCTTATCTGAAGAACATAAGAACATTTGGAATGTTCTTAAATGATCCAAGACTCTCACGCATGAAGGCAGGTTTAGGGCTGTAAGTAGCTGGAAAGGACAAACAAAAGGTTTGTGTTTCTTATGGCTCAGTGTCTTAGATAAGCCAGAGGTGTACCTTTCCTACAAGACCCCCGGTTTCTCCTTAATTTACTAGGAGAAAAATAAAGGCCTATGTAATTTCTATAATTATTATCACCTTTCAACTTTTGCTTTTATGGCCCTGTTTCTGGATGTTTTTAACCTCATATTTGCTCTTTTGATTGTTACCTAGGACATCTTCTGATCACCTGGTCCATCTTGTTCCTGTTCATCACATGCACTGATGCTAGGACAGGACTATGTTGTATTCACTGCTTTATCTCCAGGGCTGAAGACAACACCCAGTGAGCTGAAGTGAGCCAATTCATTTCTCTGCTCAAAATTTTTATGTGGCTCCTGATAACTCACCTTCTAGAGTTATCTTCCTCTCCCACATAGGCTTGACATTGCTGTAGATTCATTTTACTGATACTTAAACTAATCATCCCTATCAGTCAGGGATCACTCAGAGAGCAGAACCAGTACATACACACACAGATACACACACACACAGACACAGACACACACACACACACACACACACACACTTAACTGTTAAAGAGAACTGAGCTCATCCAGCTGCAGAGTTGGATAACATTTTCTGTAGCTGTTGTTTCTGCAGATTGAAGCACAAAGGCAGGCAAGGCAGGCAGGCAGGGAACGGGAGGAGCAAGCTGAGACCCCATGAACAGAAACTAGACCCCAAGTGGAAAGACTGAAACCCATGTCTGTGTTTGTTGCCTGTGAATGGAGGTCTAATGGAGACAAGGAAATGAAATCCAGCCTGCTCAGTGAGCTTGATAACACTGAGATGGTTTCGATCTTCAAGAGTGTTCTACTTTTCTGCTGTAAGAAGACAGAAACCAGATTCAAATTTATGCTGTCTTGCTTGATTTCAGAGATTGTATTACCAGAGCTCATAACCCGGTACAAATCTTTCTTGACTTAACAGTGGGGTTATGTCCTGATAAAGCCATCCTAAGTAGAAAATATCCTAAATTCAAATGCCTGTAATCCACCCAACCTACCAAACGTCACTCCTTAACCTAACCTACCTTAAATGTGCCTGCAACATTCTCATGAACCTACAGTTGGGCAAAATCCCCAAAACAAAGCACATTTGATAATAAAGTGTTGACTATCTCACATAATTTATTGAGTATGATATTGAAAGTAACAAAAGCAATGTCTGTGTGAGGCAGAAAAACTGTCAGTGTGTGGGTTGTTGGCCCCGATGATCACTGGCTGACTGGGAGCTGTGGCCACCACCACTGCCCTAGAGCAGGAGGCAGGACTGTCCTGCATATGGCTAACCCAGGTGAAGATCCAAGTTAAAAATTCCAAATATGATTTCTACTGAATGTGGATCGTTTTCACACTGTTGTGAGGTTGAATAATTGGAATTTGGGTCTGTCTGTGCTTTAGAAGTTACTGTATAAGGTGCCTGGGTAGGCTCAGTCGGTTAAGCGTCTGCCTTTAGCTCAGGTCATGATCCCAGCGTCCGGGGATAGAGTCCCACATCAGGCTCCCTGCCTGCTTCTCCCTCTGCCTCTGTCTCTCTCTCTCTGTCTTTCATGAATAAATAAATAAAATCTTAAAAAAAAAAAAATTACTCTATGATGTTTCGGTCTGTCACTGGTGGCCACTCTCACTTTCTTACTCCATCCAGCTCTTCTCTGCCTGTCACTGGGTCTGATCTGACCTTCTTTCAGTGAACAATGTATCCTGTTGGTCTTATCTTCAGTTCTGATGCTTTTACTAAAAATGAAATCTCCTCATACTTAGATCTTGGCTCAGTACACAATTGTCTTCTGTCCTTGAGTTGACACCTTTAGGAGAAATCACTTCCCCAATTCTGACCATGGCTATTGTTTACTCCAAACTGTGAAGTGCCTCAAATACAATTATTTTATCCCGGCACCATGTTCTCCTGGAATACGGTTGCTTCAGCATCCATGTTCCTAATATACTTTGCTTTCTGAGGCCTCATTATTTTATTAATCCAAAACAAAGCTGCTGATATGCATTATTACATTCTTGGTTAACAAACAAAATAAGAAGTTCTATGCAAGAATTTTTTCAGCTTGGTGGACTCCTGGCATCTTACTGTACCCTGTGGGTTTCCCACTCTATATGCCAGAGGACATGATATCCAAAATGCTGGCAGGTATGTGCTCTTCTGAGAGCATACAGGTGAGATTTTAGTGCACTAGGAAGATGTTTCTGTCAAGCACAAGGACTTTAAAGGAAAGCTCTGAACACTGTGTCACTGTTGATGTCTTCAACCCTCAGGCAAGAGACTAGGGGACTTTAACAGGGGAAAGCAAAGTTTTCCTTAATCTTATTAACCTTATGCTTCCATGCCCCCAGAAGCTGCCTCCAGGCCTGGCTCCCTCTGGCTGCCTTGGCAGCTTTAGCAGGTGTGGGACAACACTTTTTTTTTTTCTTTTTTAAACATGACATGAATTACAGAAGTGTCTTCCAGATCTGAGGAAGCTAGATGTCCTGACTAGGTTAGGCCTGTCCTGGTTTCTGAGTAACTGTTCTGAGTGGATAGGACTCTGGGAAATATTCCAGGCAGATTATGCTGTAAAGTCAGTCCAATGGAACAGGCTTTCATGGTATGAATGAGGGCTTCCAAAACTGGAGTAATTCCTGCACCATCTTTAGGATGCCATCTTAATTACATTTTCCTTATTTAACTCAAATCTTAGTTAACTTGTTTTTACTAGAAGAATGAACTTTATATTACCACTGTAAAGGGAAATCAATATGACATGTCATAAAAATACGTCATCGAGGGGCGCCTGGGTGGCTCAGTGGGTTAAAGCCTCTGCCTTCGGCTCAGGTCATGATCTCAGGGTCCTGGGATCGAGCCCCGCATTGGGCTCTCTGCTCAGCAGGAAGCCTGCTTCCTCCTCTCTCTCTGCCCGCCTCTCTGTCTACTTGTGATCTTTGTCTGTCAAAAAAATAAATAAAATATTTAAACAAACAAACAAAAAGTCATTGAAATATAATAAATAAATGTAATGAAAATCATCATTCTTATTTAAAGAGCACTTTTTTTATATACCTGGAATAAAATCAACCATTTTTTTAACTATATTCTATTTGTTACTTAAATGAGATATAACTCCTGTACCACACAATTCCAACATGTAAAGAACTTGGAATTTATTACTCTTATCCTCACACATACACAAAAAACGTAAACTCGAAATTAACAACTTTTTGGATCTATGAGAGAACAGGCATTGCGCGACAGACCACTGCTCTGAAGTGTGAGAGAAATGTGAACCCAGAGTCGCAGCCGAGTTTTGTTTACCCAGAACAGAAGCTGCTGGAACCATACCTTATTAGAGGGCAATTTTGAAGAATTGCTGGAGGCTAAGTTTGGACCAGTGTGAGAATGAGAAACTCCTGTCTTAGGGTGGATAGCACACACTCATGACTCAGCAAGAAGATTCTCACAGTGAAAACACCAAAAGATTCCCTGTGACTCCAGCAGGAAGGGGGGAAGGCTAATCTTTGTGGAAGACACTGGAGTGTCCCCCATAACAAATGTTTATGTTCCAGAGAAAAAGAGCTCTTCGGAACCTTATCCCATATGCACAAAGCACATTTCCCTACTCCACCCACATGTCGAATCTGTCTCCTATTAGGATGGAAAAATAAATACATAAATAAAATAAAGAAACATGTGTGAAGAAACATTGCAATCCAGGCACACAGGACCACTGAAACAATGACTTACTAAAAGGCTACAGAGCACTTGCCTCCCCAGCTCCCAGACCTTACCACCAACAGGACTTCAGTATATTCACAAGGGAGGACAGCAGAAATGGCTGCAAGACACAGACTCTCTCTGAGGAGGAGTATTTAGGGAAACCCAACACCAACAGGGAAGACAAAGACAAGGACACTAGAACAAACCTGTGCCTCTGACACCTTAATTACAAAAAAATTAAATACAGTCTAAACCCCAGCCAGAGTAACGTAAAAACTCACACTAAAAGGGAGATGACTTCAGTTTCTAACATCCAAGATGTCATGTTTGGTTTTCAACAAAAAATGCAAATCATGCCTAAAAGCAAGAACAAAACACATGTGAAGTGACAAGGTAGTCATCAGAACCAGACTCATGACACACATGTTGCAATTATCAGACAGGGGATTTAAATAGCTAGGTTGAATATGCTAAGTGCTTTAATGGAAAAGATAGACAACATGCAGGAACAGATGGGCAACAGAAGTAGAGTGGAAACTCTAAGGAAAAAAAAATAAAAAGAAATGTTAGAAGTAAAGAATATCATAAGCCTAAATGAAGAACTACTTTGATGGGTTCATGGTAGACTGAACAACACCCAGGAAAGGATCAGTGAGCTCAAAGATAGATTGATAGAAACTTCCTAAGCTGAAAAGCAACAACAGAAAGAAAACAAAAATACAAAATCACAGACGAACACTCAAGATCTGTATAACAGACATATCTAGACATATCTAACATACGTCTAATTAGAATACCTGAAGGAGAAGAAAGATAACAGAAGAGATACTCGAAGTGCTAATGTCCCAAGTTTTTCTAAAATTAATGACAAAAACCAAAGCACAGACCCAGGAAGCTCAGATAATGCCAAGCACCATACATACCAAAAATTAAAATAAAAATCTACACCTAGACATATCATATTCAAACTGCAGAAAAGCAAGGACAATAGGGAAATCTTGAAAAAAAAGTCAGAGGTTGGGGGGGAATAACTTACCTCTAAAAGGAACACAAAAGGATTACAGAGGGATTCCTGTCACAGACCACGCAAAGAGGAAAAGAATGGAGTGAAATATTTAAACGGTTGAAAGCAAAACAAAACAAAACAACAACTTGTAATTGTATACCCAGTAATATTATCCTTGGAAATTGATAAACAACTAAGAGAAAAATTGTTAGCAGATCCTCCCTGCCTGAAGTATTAAAAAGTTCTCCAGGGAGATGGGAAAAGATACAGGTAGGAAACTCAGATCTACACTTAAAAAAAAAAAAATGTTTTGGAGAGCGGGAAAGAAGTGAAGATAAATTTGCTGTTTTTCTTATTCTTAGTTGATGTAAAAAACACCTCCCTGCCTGTTCGTTTAAAGTAATAATAGGGGTTCCTGGATGGCTTAGTCAGTTAAGTGTCTGCCTTTGGCTCAGGTCATGATCTTAGGGTCATGGATTGAGTCCAGTGTTGGGCTCCCTGCTAAGTGGGGAGTCTAGTTGTCCCACTCCCTCCCCTCTGTTCTTCCCCCTGCTTGTGCTCTCCCCACTTCTTTCTCAAATAAATAAATAAAAGCTTAAAAAATAAAGTAATAGTAATAATATAATTGGTAATTACAGCATACAGGAAAGTGAAATAAATGGCAGCAACATCACTGGGGATGGGAAGGAGAAGCTGGGAATACTTTGTTACATAGTACCTGCACTAACATAAAGTGGTACAGTGTTATTTGATGGTAGGCTTAAATTACTTTAAAATGGATACTGAATACTCCAGGGCAACACCTAAAATTTAAAAATATGTGCATGTGTGTAATTATATGTATAAGTAATATGGAAGAGAGGAGATCAAATGAAATACAAAATGCTCAATTAAAACCAAAGAAATCAGGAAGAAAGAGAGGGGTAAGGAACAGAAAACAGTTACAATATGATAGATTTCATCCAACTATACCAATAACCATAACAATTGAAAAGTATGTCAATTAAGAACAGGGATTATCAGAATAGATAAAACAAATAAGCAAGACTCAGCTATACCTTCTCTACAAGAAACCTACGTTAAATATAAAGATGTCGGTCAATTAAAAGTGAAGTGATAAACATATAGCAGGCTAACACTAATCAAAAGAAATCTACAGTAACTATATTAATCTTAAAATAGATTTCAGAACAAAGAAAATGATCAAAAATGAAGACATGTATTGCAGACTGATAATGGAGTTAGTTCTCCAAAAAGGAACTCACAATTTCATTAAGCATGGGGACTGGGGAAATAATTCCCATGCATTCTGAATTTTAGAGGTTAAGAAGAAATTATAACATATTTACTCATAATTATTTATTCAGTGCCTGGAATGTGGAATATTCGGTGCTAAGTGCAGCAGATCCCAGAAAGTGCGTTCAAACCAACTATGTTTTCAGATCTCATGCAACCTCTCATCCATTCACCTGGTTACTCGGCACCAGACTGTGGGATAAAAACACAGATCTGCACTTGAATCCACAATGACAGTAACCGGCACTGACTTGGTATCAACTTGAGTCCAAGCTCTTTTGCAGTATGTGACTTTAAGTCTCTCTATCAACCCATCTCGTGAAGACATTGATACAAAGGGAATTTCGGTAACTTACTTCGAACAACAGAGCACAAAATGATATTTTTAGTCTGCTCTTGATTTGTTTGTTTTGTCCTAATGCCAGAGCAAGCAATCTTAAACTCAAGGGGCTTTAGAACAGAGTAAGGTGATGAGCCGACCCTGCCCCCCACAAACTCCCAAGGCCAAAGGCAAACCATAGCTACCTCTATTTCTGTGTAACTCTGCACCTCCCCATCCACCAGTCTGTCTTACAGACCACCCTCCTCAAGAGCAGTGATGGGCTCTAACCCCCCTGCCCCCCACCCCACCCAGTGAGCTGGCCACCACCTTGAGCCTTCAAGTCATCTGTTGTGCAGCCACAAAGAAGGAGACGGTGGTGGAAACAAGAGTAACCCAGTGCGACGGATTCCACGGTCATAACCAAAAATGACATCTGTGAGGCACTGATGGTCCTCAGGGCACCATGCATGCAGCTTTTGTCCCTACTTTGGATCCTCACCTGCACCCCACAACCCAGAAAGCAGGTGTCATGACATCAGGCTGACAGGGGGTAATGCTGAGACTCGGGGAGGATGAAGACTTTTAAGTCCACATAGTTAAGGAGGATAAATAGATTTCAGACAGTCCAGACTACGATGGAGTGCAATTCAATTCTGACACTAACTACCCAGAGTGAGTGTTGGATTCCACAAGTTTAAGGGCATACTTCCCAACAAGACAGTAGTCCCCACTTGAGAAGAGAGCCAAGTAATGAATGTAAGAGAGCCATGCCCAGCGCTGACCAATGGGATATAAATCTGGGCAAAGAGATGAGGGGGGGGGGCTCCTGCAATGCACCACACATCCAGTTATTTTCTGGGAGGGAAAAGGTAGAATAAGATATGTTCTTGATGCTATGTTGGAAGGAAAAAGGAGAAGTTCAAGAGCAAATGATAAAAAAGATGCATGAGTCCACTGCGTTCTACTTACCAGAGACACCAGGCCAAGTGGTACACACGGCGCGGAGGGCTACGGCTTGCTTCGGAAGGTGCGCTGAGGGTGGTTGGACCCAGGACAGAGCTGGCAGCGTCTGGAGCTCAGTGGGTTAAGCCTCTGCCTTCGGCTGGGGTCATGATCTCAGGATCCTGGGATGGAGCCCCACATTGGGCTCTCTGCTCAGCGGGGAGCCTGCTTCCCTCTCTCTTTCTGCCTCTCTGCCTACTTGTGATCTCTCTCTGTCCAAAACAACAACAACAACAAAACCACTTAAAAAAAAACAAAAAAGAATTACAGATTCTTAGGGGCTGACATTTCTGAACCATCTCAGCAGAGTGAGAAAGCACACCTGAACACACTTTGCTGTTAACAGTAACAGCAGCCTCTCCTTACTGAATGAGGGTATTATGCCAGAAACTGCCGGCCTTCATTATCGAGAAACTCTCAAGAGCACCCTCGAGGCAGGTCTCATGCTTCTTATTTCACAACAGGTAATCTGAGTCTCTGAGAGGTTAAACTAATTCGCCAAGGTCCTAGGACCCGAGCTGTAGAAGGCAGGGTTCTGACCCCGGCCCGTCCGGTGTCCCATTTCCTCATGCCATCTCGGCTACTATGGGATTTTATCACCATACTCCCGCCTCCCCAGCTTGCCCTACCTTATCATCGCTCTCCTAATCATGCCTCCAGAAACCGAGCTGCTCAGCCTAATGAAGCACAGGCCACCGTGACATGAGCCAAACCCAGAGGGGCCCTAAGGATGGGACGAGGCCCAAATCTCTCCAACAGAGGATGTGAAAACCAGCCCTCCTCATTAATCATGTGCTGTCAGAGACTCCGCAACCACACAGACTCCTCAGCCAAATGAATTCCAAACACAGTTATCTCCACCGAGAGCAATTAGCAAGTCGCACATTTAATATTGGGGAAGCAAGTCAAGGTCAGGGGTGAGCAGTCACAGCGGCTTTGTTCCTCCCCTGCCCTTGGACATGTGGAGGGGAGGCCTGTCCTCCCACAGAGCACTTGGAAAGATGGATCCTATTTCTTCTGAGGTTCTGGGAGCTTCCTCTGCAGTTGGCCCGCTTCCAGGAACACTAATCTGATTTCTCCAGCAAACTAATCCCATTTCTCCCTCAGGTGCAAATTTCCCCTCTTTGCACCTTTAATTAACAAGCCACTGTGACCAAGCAATCAAACCTTTTAAGCCCACATTATTATTACATTTTAAATATCTGCTGAAAGAACGTATCCAGTAAAGTGTTAGTGTGGGTCTCCCTCTTTCCTCTTCGCTGCAGTAGGTTTGTTAATGCAGGGGGCGGGGGAGCGCCTTGGGTAGGGGAGACACACATGGGTTTTCTGGTTGCTCAAGTTTCCGATTTCAGGCCAGTTTCAGCCTTTCCTTCTGATTCCAATAGCTCACTTTCTAAATGGCAGAGAGTTACCAAACAAACCAATAAACAAACCTATTTATTTATTATTTATTTGTTTTATCTCGGGAATAATAATCATACTTATTTTTTATCGGCACGTGTGGCTAATAAAGCTCTCTCACCTTCATCAGCTCAAGATTCTGGCTGCTGCCCCTCTCTTGCTCTAGGCTCATCTCCATCTCCCACCTTGCACTCCTTCAATCGACCCAGTCTCATGATCTCTCTCAGGCCTTAGAATGAACCTCTCTCCCCACTAACAGGGCTATCCTCCCACCTGCCCCACCGTTTCTCCCACCTGCTTTCCCCAGATACCTCCTGCTCACTTCCTCCAGGACTTCTTCCCTGACTTCACTCCAAGTCAGGATCTTTTGCTCCACGAGCTTTCTTGGGCCTGGGCTCTTCTGTCAAAGAAATGAGCTCAACCGAAATCATATACTCTGTTTATTCTGTATACTTTGTGTGGTTGCTTCCTTGGTCCTGTAGACCCCACTAGAGACTCACCTCTGGAGAGGGTGATCTTGGTTGTCCTTTTTTGTCATTTTGTTCCCAGTGCACAACACAGTGTTCTGCACATTGTGAATACTCAATATTTATTTACTGACTCCATCTTGCTGATTCAGAAATCTATTACGTGCACCTGAAGAAGCAGAAAGTGGGGCTCAGAAAGATAATGTACTTAGCACTTGATACTGTCAACAAACACAAACCCTAGTCTTCTAATTGCCATATCAATACTGTACCTTCTGCCCAACACACACACACACACACACACACACACACCTTTCCCTGATGTGGAGGGAAGATGAGGAACACTCTAATCATCTATCTGGCACTGTATCTGGAGAAGAAAGAAATCCAAATCCATGTGGTACATGCTCCTAATTGGATTGTTTATGGGGAAATTCTTGATGAGCCTATAACTTCGACGCTCTGGGACACAAGATAAGTATGCCAGTTGCTATGCTATTTTCTCTAGACAGCACACCCACCCTTATATTCTCTGCTTCTTGGTGGTGTTGAGCTACTGCTTGGCCCAGGACATTGGTTGTGAAAACTGGCTCCCTCTTACCATCTGCCACTGGGGAGCCCTCCAGACAGGCTGCATTACGGGGCCAGAAAGCAGAAGCATTCTTCCCTGTCTGCTGTCTGGTTCTGGTTTTGCTTCCTGTGTTCATGAGCACCACTGAAGCAAGGGTTCTTCACCCAGAAGTGAGCAGTCCATTCCAGTCTTCAGTGTTTCCAGCACTCACAGGATGTCATTACCTGTCCCTAGAGATGCTGGCCCTAACCGAACAGTTCTCTGCTCTGATGCTGAGTCCCCCTCTGCAATCTTTCTCCTCTGATTGTCTTTCTAAGTGTTAATTCCAACTTCTTTCTGTGTTCCTGCTTTGTCTTTCCAGGTCCTCAAAACACAATGAGTGTTAACAATGAGCACGTTAATTTTTCTCTCTTAAAACAACCAACGTGGCTTCTCTCCCCTAATTAGACCCTAACTGAAAAGGTGGACATCAGTGAAATCTATCACATCGAAGTTGTTGTGACAATGAAAGGATACTATGTGAAAAAAGTTTCCTAAATTATAATACATAACATAGCTGTTAATTTTAATCTTGTAGGATAAGATATAGTCATTGCATATGAACCCAGGTAACAGAACTGCAGTCATTTTTGTGAATGCTACTGGGAGGCGTATTTTGTCCCAGTGAAAAAAGAAAAGTCCCGATTATATTATTTATAATGAGGATGATCACTTATGAAGTCGTCCTTTTTCCATCAGTGAAGAAATCCAAACCAAGGCCACTGACAACTGTGACAGATTCTATACATATCACATAAAAACTGACACACCTGAATATGTGTACGTTTGGGTGTGTGTTCATGAATTCCACTAACAACCCAATTATTCATGCCTACTATGTGCATATTACTATGTAAGGCACTTGAAGTGGAGAAAGGAACATACTCCATGCCCAAAAGAAGGTTACAGTGGTGGAGATAGGACAAAACAGCATGGAAATACAATGCAGGGGTTTAAGGACACCGGAGGTAAACACACATTGTTATGAGACAACACGGAGGAGGCATCTACCTCCCAGGATGTGAAAGAGTTAACCAGGCAGGAACTTTGCAATTGGGGTACTAAGAATAAAGGATAAAGTGTGGGTGTGGATGGGCTGAAGGGAGATGAGTGAGGCCATGAGAGGAAATGACCAATGATTGATGAGCCCAAAGGAGAGAAAGAGAAAGGTCTGAGGTCTGTATTCCTGTGTTTGTTTCCCTCGATCTGGTGAGCACGATTTGATGCCACCATGGCTCCTGGATGAGCTTGCCCAGGCTGTGGCAATGAGAATAATATGCATGTAAGGGTTTCATTTGGGGGTGCCTGGGTGGTTCATTTAAGTGGGCACCTTGGGCTCAAATCATGATCTCAGGGTCCTGGGATGGAGCCCCATATCAGGCTCTCTGCTCAGCGGAGGGTCTGCTTCTCCCTCTCCCCCTTGTTGTGTCTCTCGCTCTTGCTCTTTCTCAAGTAAATTAAAAAAAAAAAAAAAAAGAGTTTAATTTGCACTTGGTGAGAAAAGAATAATTCTCATTTTCCTATTTCTGCCTATTCTTACTAGAAGAATTAGGGAGGAATTACATAATTCAAGATGTTAAAGCGTAAGAAATTGTATGATACAGTCCTATTTTGAAAAAGAGGTATCAGTGATGATCCCAAGTTTATAACCGAGACCACTGAAGCCTGAAGACTTGTGAACCACCTACCACTCGACACGTTGTCCCCACATAAGGAGAGGGGCCCTTCCAATCCCTTCACAATACCATGTGGCTGGAATTGTGTGCTTGTGCTTGAAAACATTTTTAATTATTTTGTAAGGCTTTCAAATCTGCATTTCAATGCAGACATTTAGTATTTCTTGTTTCTGTTACTATGAATTCGTTTTCTTTTCTGATTTTTCTCAAGAGCCCAGAGAAATTTCAGATTCCAGAAAAGTGGCTTGGGTATCACTACCACCAATACATCCAGATTGTGGAAACACTAACATTTCAGTGTCCAGACAGATTTTCAGAAGCAGGACAACCCCTTCTGGTGTAGCAGGTAAGGCTTGGAGGAAGCCTTTTATGCAGCAAAATAAAGTTCCTGAAGAAATATTCAAGATGTAGTACAGACTCTTCCGCGACAACAGAATGCCAGATCATTATATTTCCAGCATTATTAAACGTCCAAATAAATTTGCACTCAACACCTTGGCCCATCCTTAGGCCAGTCTCCATCTCTGAATTCTGTCTGATTTTTCATCCTTTCCCCTTTTGCTTTACCCAAGAATGACAATGATTTGAAAAGAGTTAACTGCTCACCGTGATTTGGGCCAGAGCAAACAGTGCCAGACAATGATTTACCCCAGTTGCTATTGTCAGCTCTTTTTAGAACATCTTAACATTTATCCACAGATCCTGATGGTTTTGACCATTGCTGTCTGAAGGGTTGAATGACAGATTGCTGTCAGTATCGAGGACCTTCAGTGCCAGATAATGAGGTGTTGCAACAGACAGGCAGTGATGTTGGGAACCCCTGAGCTGGTAATATGCAGTCATAATTGTGAGGAGTGGGAGGGTGGCTCTCCTGTAAGGGTTGGATTTCAACCGCAGGATGGGCTGGGCAGGCCAGAGGGAAAATTCTGATGTTAGAGAAAATTAAGCCGAAGATTTAGAAATATGTGGAGATAGGGCGGGAAGCCAGGTACTACTCTAAGTAGAGCACAGAACTGCTCAAGTGTTGTCCGTAATATCACACGCTCCGAGAGCAGAGTCTGTTAGAAATTTTCACGCCCTTCACCAGGACTTATCTTAGAAACTGGAGCAGAGCTGTCTCCATGGGGGAATCCGGGAGTTCCACCTTTGGAGAGAAGAAATATGCACAGACAAGAAACCGAGAAATGAACAGACATAGTCTTAATGTGGGTCATGCGGAAGTTAAATGGGAAAGTAATTATTGTTCAGCAAAGAAAGATCCAGTAAGTTCAGCAAATCTGTGACATACACATTCACAAAAACATAAATATAAACACATGCACATATAGAACATATGCATACAAAATGCACATAATTATTTGAACGTACATGCATGCACATATGCACATACAATACAAACATATAAACCTAGGCATGCAACCCACATATGTACATGCATGCACACACACACAGATGTATGTATTTCCATATACACATGCATGTATGCACACACACACATATACAGTCACACATAAGCTCATATACATATAGTTAATAAAGTCAGAGATGGTTTTACATATCAAATAATTGACTAATTCCCTATAGTTTACAGGTGTTCTCAGATACATTATCTCATTTACACAGGCCACTTGGATTAAATTGCTGTGGTCACCAAATCCTCTTTTCATGGGTCATGGAATACCTCATATGAGACTTGCCAAGCTGACCAGTCCTGAGGCGATTTCTATTGCAAGGTTCAAGCCGTCAGATGGTTAGGAGAACACAAGTGGGCACAGGACAGAGAACATATGATGATACCAGAAAATCCAAATATGCCATTGAGTCCAAGAAGGAATGTATTATCTGGAAATAGAGGTCATAAAAGAGATACACAAAGAACAGGGAGAAAGGAGCAGGTCACAAAGGCAGGCTGAGAAAGGATGATTCATTCCATGTTCTGTCCTGCACTGGGGACTGCTGGCCACTAAACCACCCTCTTTGAACAATGGCGTGTGCACTGGTCTGAGCTAAAGATCCAGGGCTCGGGACACATAGTGTTCCTTGTCATTCATCTTAAGTAGGAACGAGGTTTGGTAATATGAGGTTCGTACTGAGATAAGCTTATGAGTCCAAAATGACATACACAATTACAAATACCTCCAATTTTGAGCCAATTTCTATTAGAATTTGAAGCTTCGGAAACTTGGCTTTAAACGAAAAGTGGACCATCTTATTTTTAAGTCAAGTTGAATTACAGCAAGGTGCTCTTACTGAAGCTATAGAAAGACAAAAGATATATCACTCTTAGAAATAGCCATAGCTCCTACTATTGAAACTTGTATTACTGTTAAAATGCATACTGTCCATCATCACTCTGAAATAAAAACTCTTCTTGAGAACGAGATTAGATAAATCATGTATCAGGAAAAATGAGTCATGGGGAGGGGAGGAAGCCACCTCTTAGCTCACACCTATACCTTATTAGCTGAATGTCAAAATGGAATCATGCAAGTTGAGAGTGGGGTGGGCAGTGGGAGGCAGGTCCCCCAACAATTCCTATTAAAAAAAAAAAAGACAATTCTAAAAAGTTCAGGTAAGCTGCCTAAGGTAACCTACCAGGTTAGCAGAAGTACTGCAAACTACAGTGAAGCTATTCTCAGTTTAAGCCAGCTGCTTCCCACAATTACTGTGACGAAAGGACGCCTTGCCAATTGTTCTTAGAATCTAGGATCACTGACTTATTTGAGTCTTAAACACATTAGTAGTGGAAAACATCCTCCTCAGCCACTGAAACATAAGTGAGGTTTTATTCCAGACCAAAGTTTAACAGTGGTTGAATACACCTCCTAGGGGAGGCTGCTTTAGTTCTATTGATAATAAATCTCCAGTTTTCTTCCAGTAACTCCCCTTCAGAACCTCCACACCCAAGCCAAACACATTTTTGACATTTTGTGTCATTAGACATTTGTACCCATGCTCACCTATAACGAGCCATAAAGACTGTCAGCAAGTTCAGCTCTTGGAGACTGTTTTTTGTTTTTTTTTTTTTTTTATAAAATGGAGTTTCTTTGCTACCTTCTTCAAAGGATTATAATAAGCAGTGAACGAGACGATGAGAAAATGCATTGTGACCTTCAGCTGTAAATAACTTTAGCTTTTAAAAAATTGTTCTAAAGGAGGCACCTGGGTGGCTCAGTCATTAAGCGTCTGCCTTTGGTTCAGGTCATGATCCCAGGGTCCTGGGATTGAGCCCTGCATTGGGCTCCCTGCTCAGTGGGAAGCCTGCTTCTCCCTCTCCCACTTCATCCTGTTTGTGTTTCCTCTCTTACTGTGTCTGTCAAATAAATAAACAAAATCTTTTTAAAAAATTGCTCTAAATCATGTATACTAAAAATATGAAAATAAGCCAAAGCAAAGAGACTGGAGGAAGGGAGAATGCGTTTCACCACTGAATTTAAGTTAGAAATGTTGGTGGCCTTGGAGGTGCCTGGGTAGCTTAGTCGGTTTAGGGTCCAACTTTTGATTTGAGCTCAGGTCATGACCTCAGGGTCATGAGATAGAGTCCACCATTGTGCTCTCTGCTGAGCATGGAGCCTGCTTAAGATTCTCTCCCTCTCCTGCTGCCCCCTTGTACCCCCCTTATTTGCACAAGCATGTGCACACACACTGTCTCTAAATAAATAAATAAATAAATATTGAAAAATATTTAAAAAGATAAAAAAGAGAAATGATGGTGGCTTAATGGGAACTCAAAGAAACAAATGGATGATATATGCAACATATATATGCATATGCATCACATATATATTTCATATATATACATATATATCATACTTATATTGTAAGAAACTTGTAATCAAGTGGATATTTAGATTTAAATATGAGAAACAATTTAATGTCCTGATTTCTTGGTTAGATCAGAGTAAGAGAAGAAGTTACAGGATAGAAATTGAGGCACACTTCAAAATTTTAGGTTTATGTGATGTAAGATACCTCAGTCAAAGTACCAGGAAGTTAAAACAATGAGTTGATGAGTCTTTGCTAACCACTCAGTGACGAGTGATAATAGCCCATGGATGACAACAGAAATTACTGGAGTCACAATAATTTAGGAGTGTCTACCTGGCTCATCAGAAATCCTTAAATATCTCCCATCCACAGGAATAGGTTTCCAGCATCCTTGTGTATAAGGTTAGCCCATGAGCCTGGCCAAGATTGGCTGGTCAAGTGGACAGGCAGTCCAGGCTAGCCCAGAGTCACTTCCCTTAAGAATGAGAAACAGGGTGGGGGATAGGCTAGATGGGTGATGGGTACTAAGAAGGGCATTTGTTGTGATAAGCACCGGGTGCTATATGTAACTGATGAATCACTGAATTCTACTCCTGAAACTAATATTGCACTGTATGTTAGCTAAATAAAATTTGAATAAAAACTAAAGAGGAAAAACAACAACAAAGAATGGAAGCCAATCCGAAAAGAAAATCAGACTTTCATTGTGGCTGGCTGTGTAAAGAGGGTAAGTTATGGATCTGTAAGTGACAATTTCTTCTGCATGAACTGTAATCCGTGAAAGAGGACACATCATATGTAAAAAGAGAAAGAAAGAAAAGAAATGGAGAGAGAATGATACATGATTAGGCTTCTAACATGAGTCCAATTCCTGGTTCCATGTTCTTCCTGAGTTTGGCTGACCTCTTGTCCTGAAAGATGAGTTCTCATAAGTCCACACTCTGCCTTGTTTTGTTACTGTCTCTTTCCTTTCCTTTCCTTTTTATTTTCATCCTTTTCTATTTCTTTTCATTCCTTTTATTTTTTTCCCACTCAGGAAGCCAAAGTATCTCACATTAATGTGAAACCAGAGAAGGGACTAATAATAGAAGAAAGAAAGTGATTATCTAGAAAGTGAGTATGAAGTGAGGAGCAAACAGGAGAGTCCCAAGGTGGACCAATATCAAGGGCCCAGTAGAGAAAAAAATGCTTCTAAGAAGGCTGAATGAAAGTGAGCAGAATCCTAGAGATCTACTCCATAGATGGCACCTAAACATTATTAAATTTTACATTTTAGAATTGGCTAACAGGATATATGTGATGATGATGATGATGATGATGATGATAAAGAAGGCAGGGGGAAACTTCTGGAGGTGATGGATAGGTTTATGGCATAGGTTGTGGTGATGGTTTCCAGTTTCCTGGGTATTTACTTATCCCCAAACTCAACAAGTTATATATACTGAATATGTACAACTTTTATATATGTATTTAAAAAAAAGAAAGAAAGGAAAAAAGAACTGAACAAAAGAGTTAGAAGAAAACCAGGAGGAGAGGAAAATCTTCAGTGGTACCCACTGCTAACCACTAACCCACTGCAGATAATCCAGTTTCTACTGCCCTGTCTCACACCAGATTCTCCCTGGAAGCTATATTGATCAGACTGTCCCACACACTAAGTGTAAATAAAAGGAATAAAACGATTATACAGAATGGCTAAAATTAGCTCAGGAAACAACAGGTATTGATGAGGATGTGGGGAAAGGGGAACCCTCTTACATATTTGGTAGAAATGCAAGTTGGTGCAGCCACTTTGGAAAACAGTATAGAGGTTCCTCAAAAAAGTTAAAAATAGTTGCCCTAGGACCCAGCAATTGCACCAATGGATATTTATCCAAAGAGTACAACATAATGATTCAAAGAAGCACATTCACCCCAATGTTTATAGCAGTAGTATTCACAATAGCCAAAATATGGAAAGAGCCAGATGTACCTCAACAGATGAATGGATAAAAAAGATGTGTGTGTGTGTGTATACATATATATTTACATACATATGTATGTATATATATGTGTGTGTGTGTGTGTGTGTGTGTGTGTGTGTGTATAATGAAATATTACTCAGCCATTAAAAAGAATGAAATCTTGCCATTTGCAATGACATGGATGGAACTGGAGGGTATTATGTAAGCAAATAAGTTAGAGAAGAAAAATTATCATATGATTCCGCTGATATGTGAAATTTAAGAAACAAAACAGATTAACACAGGGAAAGGGAAGGAAAAATAAAATCAGATAAAAAACAGAGAGGGAGGCAAACCATAAGAGACTTAACTCTAGGAAATAAACTGAGGGTCGCTGGAGGGGAGGTGGGTGGGGGTGATGGCATAACTGGGTAATGGGCGTGAAGGAGGCCACTTGATGTAATAATCACTGGGTGTTACATGCAAGTGATGAATCGCCAAATTCTATTTGGTGAAACTAATAGTGGAACTGAAACTAATGATGAAACTGAAACTAATAGTACAGTATATGTTAACTAAATTGAATTTAAACAAATAATTTTTTTTTAATTGTGCAGAAAATACCAAGAACCACAAAGGCAGTCTGGAAACCTGTCAGTATAGTCAGTATATAGTTATGGAGATTTTTTTCTATACTCAAATCTCTGAGATGGATGCTCGTGAGCTTTGAGAGGAATTCTGGAGATTTTTTTTTTTTAATGCTTTTTGTCTTTAAGATTTCTAAATCTGGTAGAACAAAATCTGATTAGGCACATCAAAAGAAGAATGTAACTCTAAGTATAAGCAAAATGCCTGTAAGAGCCCAGAGGGAGTGAATTTTAACAAAAGATCAAGGAAGTCTTCACATAGAAAGTGTCATTTTAAATGTCCTGAAGATACCGGACAATAAAAAAAAAAAAAAAGGAAGATCCTTCAAAACAGTGTGAACAGATGGTTAAAAAGCAGAGAAGAATACAAATTTCTTGGTAATCATTCTGCTGTCTAGAGTCTCAGGTGTTGGAGTAGGAACAGTGTGAAAGGAGACTAGATATTTGTGGGTCTTATGTAGGGATTTGAATATCAGGCTAAGAAGCCTGAAGTTTATTCTTTAAGTAGGCTAAAGGACAGCAATTTCCTCTCAGCTTGTGTTCTATGTGCTTATTAGTGTCTAAGTTTTCATTCATCCCTTGGCAGTCAATTCAAGACACATTCCCCAAGCATATTGTCCATTAAATAAGACTACGTCCCATTTATGAGGTCCTGTGATCCTCCAGGCAGTTAACAAGACTAAATGCCTCAATGGCACATTCACTACGTCTCCTAACCACCTGCTCTGTGACAATCAATGTGCTGGTTTTTCAAGATTATGGTACTGAATAGGAGAATTGCAGATTTGCAGAAGAGGCAGCTACGGAAACAGGTAAGTTCAGCAGGTATCTGCAGTCTATGAGGCAGAGTTGTCAGTGGCCTTCCCAGGGAAATAGAAATCAGATGCCCAAGGCAGGAAACAGAGGAGTTCTGGGAGTGCCCGAAAGGATAGCAGAGGTGGAGGTTGAACTTGGAGGTTGAACCCCTTAAAAATATAAGAGGATTAAGTTCAAGGAGTTATGCATGTGAGGAAGATGTAGGGCTGGTAGATGTATCATAAGTCAAGGAGAAAGCTAATTTGGGGATTAGAAAGGGGCTGCTCTTGGTATAAAATGATTCCCACAGATGTGCTGTCATCATGAGATCTCTGAAGCCCACAGGCTGGCTGTGCCTCTGAGCCTCTAATTCTCTAAAGAACAGGAATCCTCTGAATTTCACATCTGACAGTCCTCCTTTTTGACATGTTTTTATAATTAGGTCTCAGGAAAACTTTGGTAGGTGTCTTCCTTGCTGATAATCAGAATTATTTAGCTTACTTTACTTTTTGCCATGGTAACCAGGGAATGTCGAGATTAATTTGGTGCTGGCTAGTCCTCTTGGTCAGTGCATTTTGTTCTTTCTGTTTTCCACAGATCTGGTTTCTGTTCGTACTGGCTTTAACTTGTTTTATATATCATATTAGAACATGCTAGGTCTTCCTCCAGTCCCCTTTCTGACTCACGCATGCACACACATTGTTTCTTCCCTGATACCTCCAAACAAGATGCTGAGGTATACCCAAGAGCACTCTCCTAAAACAGGAGAAGGCATTTCATGTATACCTTTGCTTACTCACTCACTAAAACATTTATTGATTATTTACTAAGTTCTTATGTCCTGGGTGTTGAATTAGGACTGGGGGCCACAAAGATCAGTGAGAAAAATCACTTGCCATCTTGATATGCACAGTTGGCCAGACCTGAGAAGAAAGACCCATAACAGAGCTTTGAAACACAATGGAGCTCAGGTGCAAAGGACGATATGAAATGGTACAGAAAAAATGACGCAAGATGGGGAAAGGACTAGCCATTTCTAAGTTCTTAGAGTTTACCATGGTACCAGTGGTTCTATAGCTGCTGTTTCATACAAGTTTCAACCCAAACCAAGTAAATAAATATTCTTGGCTTCATTTTATATATAAGAACACTAAGAGTTAGCTAAATGGTCTCATAGAGACATAGAGATAATGTGTGTGAGGGACACCTGGGTGGATCAGTCTGTTAAGCATCTGACTCTTAGTATGGGCTCAGTTTATGATCTCAGGGTCCTGGGATCAGGTTCCGTGTTGGGCTCTGCACTGAGCGTGGAGCCTGTTTAAGATTATCTCTCTCACTCTTCCTCTGCCTCTTCCCCACCCTTCATTCTCTCACTCTATCTCTCAAAAAAAAAAAAAAAAAAAAAAAAGTGTGTGTGTGTGTGTGTGTGTGTGTGTGTGTGTTACCAAGTTGAAATTTTCTGACTCAAAATATAATTTCCTTTATCTGTTTGCGTTGGGTCAGGCTCTGAGGAGGAAGAGATCATGGATTTTGTTTGTAGACAGAATGTAGTCTTTGGACTTCACTCACTTGTAAAGAGTTTTTGACCTTGGCCAAGTTATATAAGCTTTTGAGTCTTCTCTGTTTCCTCATCCCTAACTTGGAAACAATGCCCAAAGATTTCTTGTAAAGATTAATGTGGTAACATATGCAAAATGTGAGCCTTGTACTTAATGCATAGGAAATGCTAAATAAATACTTTAAACAGTAATTTATAGGAAAAAAGTGAACTCAATGGACAGCAGAAAGTATCAGAAAAAGTAATCAGAAGAACCGCAAGAAAGATATGTTAACTGTCCCAGATGCACCTTTAGAGATGCACCCGACTTTTTTGATGAAATGACATGTGCTAAGCAGGCAATAATAGGTTTTGTTTTAAGATTTAAGTTAAGTTAAATTACAAATCAGCATTCTGTCCAAGTGAAGAGATCTTATGGCATATATTAGAATAGAGATTTGATTCCAGGAAGAGGTTAATTTTCAGGGAGATTCATTTTTTTAAACTCTCTTCATCAATAGGTTTCCTGACTATAATCTTTCTAATCACTAATTTATGGCTCCCACACTGAAACAAGAATTATCTTTGGATATAAGCTATTTCACTACCTGCATGACAAATATCACTGGTTCCTTAAAACTTACCACATAAAATCCACAACCTGGATCATTCACTCAAAGCCCTTCAAAATGTGGGATCAAGATGCTTTTCCAATCTTGTTTTATCACAGTACTTACCATGGACCACGGCCATCAGATGTTCAGAGTTTAATAGTCATTTTCTGAACTTCAGGAATGTAGCTCACAGCTGACCCAAGTATATACAGTAGGTACCTAACATATAACCTTTTATTGAGGAAAAAATGCTTGTACTTTGAACCACTATACACTTTCCCAGGATGTCCCCAAGATCAGCAATCAGGATCAGTAATGACATCATCTCTCTGTGGCTTTGCCAGGGCGCCCTTGCATAAGGAGCAACACAAGCTGGAAGGAGGGGCTGCAGGCTCTGTGCTCCCACGGGGTCTTGCGGGTCCTTCCTTCTATAGGATGATGCTAATTAATTACATGCCCTTTGTCTCCAGCAGACTACCATATCTTCTAATGCATTTTAATGCAAATTTTCTATTGTAACACAAGATAGATTTTTTTAAAAAAAGTCATACCAGGAGTTGATGAATTAAATCAAAATACAGTGAATTTGAGATTTAAACGAGAAAAAAAATTTAAAAATTGCTAATTAAACACAATAAACAAAAGGAAAAAAAATTGCCCTTTGAACAACACAGGTTTGAAGTACATCACTGCACTTATACATAGATTTTTTTTTCAATAAATACAGCTCCGTACTGCAAATGCACTTCCTTGTCCTTATAGTTTTCTGTTTTTTAAAAAGATTTTATTTATTCATTTGAGAAAGAAAGTGAGGAAGGAGCAAGAGAGAGCAAACAAGTTGGGGGAGGGGCAGAGAGAGAAGGAGAATGAGATTACCCACTGAGCAGCAAGCCCCAGGGCGGGACTGCCACCCAGGACCCTGGGATCATGACCTGAGTCACAGGCAGCTGCTTCACCCACAGAGCCACCCAGGTGCCCTAATTTTCTTAATAATACTTTGTTTTCACTAGATGACTTTATTGTTAGAGTACAGTATATAATACAAATAACATACTAAACGTGTATAAATTGACTATTTATGGTATCAGTAAGGCTCTGGCCAACATAGACTATTAGAAGTTAAGTTTTTGGAGAGTCAAAAGTTATATGTGGATTTTCAACTGTGTGGGGGGCAGATGCCACAAACCCTCATGTTATTTAAGGGTATATTTTCATCCAATCCTTTCTTCTTTCAGCAGAAGAAAAAAAAAAAAAAAAAACTTAAACCAAACTAAACCAAAAATTGAGTCCTAGAGAGATTAAGTGATTTTGCCAAGATTACTAATGGAGTTTTATAATCAAAGATTTTTGACTCAAAACAGTTTTTGCAACATCTTTCTGTGGTCAGTTGAGACCTGCCTCCAGATATTTCAGCTCTTAACTGTGGCTTGGTAACTTGTGCCTGTAGCATGAACTTCTTTCCCTCCTCTGACTTCTTGAATCTGTGTTCTATTACGCCTGACCCTCAGAGCCCACACTGGCTTGGGTTTTCCCTTAGGGGAAAAAAAAGAGAGAGAGAGAGAGAACTTCACATGCTTCCTGCAGGTCAGGCACTGATTAGTCTTTTCTTTACAGTGGGTTTTGTTCAGTTGTTTTGCAATTAAACAAGTGCTTGAGATAGGTACTCTTATGTTAGTATTTCCAACCAATTATGGGAATGAAATGAGTATTTAAAATAATCCATCTTAAAAGGATTTCTAATCCACTCATACATGCCTATCCATTCAACAAACATTCTCCAAGTGCCAAAAAGTACGCAGGTATTATCCGTCTGTTTGGAGATCTCCAAAAGGAGTGAGGAAGAAACAGACATTTAATCATAAGGTTTTCTGGGAAGGCATGATGGTGATGTTCACAGGGTATGCTTGTCACCAAAAAGAGAGATCAATGACAAAGCACTGGTCTTCTCAGTTCCCACGTAGCAGAGCCTTAGGAAGCCCCAGCTCTGAATTTGCTCAGCCTACCCCCTCATCCCCAGGATGGCCAAGCAGTAAGAAGCAGAACCTTCCCTCCCCTACAGAAGACTGAAGTTATTCAACAAATAAATCTTGAAAGAAAGAAAGAAAGAAAGAAAGAAGAAAGAAAGAAAGAAATGGAGGGAAGGAGGGAGGGAGAAAGAAAGAAAGAAAGAAAGGAAAAGAAAAAAGGGGGAGGGAAGGAAAACTGTCATAGATTAAGAGACTGGGTGGAGCACCTGGATGGCTCTGTCAGTTAACCACTGACTTCAGCTCAAGTCTTGATCTCAGGGTCTTGGGATTAAGCCCTACATTGGGCTCCACACTCAGCGTGGAGTCTGCTTCTCTCTCTTCTTTTGCTCCTGTCCCCTACCCTGCTCACACTCCCTCTCTCTCTCACACATAAATAAAATCTTTAAAATAAATAAATAAATGAAAGAGACTGAGTAGACAAATCAACCAAAAGCAAATGGTAAATTATATTTGGATCCTATAGGGGAAAACAAAACAAAACAAAACAAAGCAAACAAACAAACAAAAACAGCTGTAAAAAGACATATTTCAAGGGCTCTTGGATGGCTTAGTTGGTAGAACATGCAATGCTTGATCTCAGACTCATGATTTTGAGACCCACTTCAGGTGTAGAGATTACTTAAAATAAAATCTTAAAAAAATAAAAAGACATCTCAACAGGAAAACTTGAACACAATGATGTTAAGGAATTACTTTGATTTTGGTGGGTCTAATAATACTATGATTACATTAAAGTACTTACCTGTTAGAAAAAAAACAAACAAAAAAACAGAAGCAGCAGCAGCACCCTCTAAAGGCAGGTTTAAAAGGCTATCTGCAGGGCAGCTGGGTGGCTCAGCCTGTTAAGCCTCAGCCTTCAGTTCAGGTCATGATTCAGGGATCCTGGATTGGAGCTCCAAGTTGGACTCCCTGCTCAGTGGAGAGTCTGCTTCTCGCTCTCCCTCTGACCCTTCCCACTCCCACTCAGCTACCTCATGCTCTCTCCCTCCCTCTTTCAAATAAATAAATAAAATCTTTAAAAAAAAAAAAAAGGCTATCTGCTTTCACAGCTGATATAATTCAATGGAAGCCTTATCCTGTGCATTTTCTCTATGCCTTCCCAGACAAAAGCAATGCATTTGTAAGTTACTGTTATTTTAATAACAAATCATAGCCGGGTATTCTTGTGTTTCAGGAATATCGGCCACTTTCCTAATGTTTAACGCCACACATCAGGGATTTAATCTATGCCCTTCTCAGAGCATGCCAAATGCAACTAAATTATAATGTCCTCAGAACACAGTGTATTGGATTTCATGATAAAGAAGATCACAGTAAATATTAATCTTTTCAAATTGATAGAATGAAATATTAAACTATTTCAAAGAAGAATTTTAATGTGGAAATTAAATCTTTGTTAATATTTCTAGCATTCGAGCATTAAGGAGCCAGGTGACAGGATGATTAGTCAAAGGTTGCAGCTTATCTCATTGAGCTGCTGATACGTTAAATTGTTAGTCTTTTCTGTAGAATTATGTAGAGAGAGCATTTCTCCAAGTGAAACAAGAAAAGACAATTGATCAACCAAGGTGGAGGCAACACTGGTTTATAAGTTCCCCCTGCATTTTTGTTTGAAATGAAATTCTTTCTGATTATTCTGTGATGCTTGCAACTTTGTAGTTACTCAACCCATGATTTTAGAAAAAAAGAGAGAGTTATCTAATTAAGTAAATGCTACTTCTCAGTAATGTATTACAGTCACCATAGTTTCCAGTGCAAAAATGTAACTTCATGTACGCATATGCCAAGAAAATTCTAGTGGGAACAGTGACACAGATTATATAATGTTCTAAAAAACCTGTGGTACATGCTATGGTATCACATAAAGTGTAAAGGAATTAAGGGGGAAATACCCACAGGATTTTAAGATTAATGTCCTGGCTCTGCCACTTCCATGCTGTATTAACCTTGGATAAGTCAGATTCATATAAAATGAGGACAAAGATACCTTCTGATTTACTACACAAGGTTGTTATAAAAAAATCAGATAATATAATATACAGAGAAAGATTGCATCAAATAAAAAAATAATAAAATCTTGAAGACTCTCAGATACCAGATATTCCTTGTAGTAAGACTGCTTACAAATCAAAATATCCATGGAGATAAAAAAAAAAATAGGGTAATTTTAAAAACTTATTTCCTGACTGCAAGCGTATGTATTTTATCACCAGAAGAGTAATAGCATGTTTCATTTAATTTTTCTATTTAAAATTCAAAGTCATCTTCCCAAAGCCAGTCCACTTTTATACAAATGCATTTACATTAGTTTTAATTAAAATTAGATTTTGTATTCGTCTTTCTCTGCACTGAGTGAATAATTATTTTTAATTAGAAAATCAAGAAATGCAATGTATTTTAAATGTGCTCTCTTCCAAATTTGGCTATTATGTTGATATTTAATTAATGCAGATAATAATTTTAGCAAACCCTAAACAACTTATCAAAACAAACAATTATGTACTGTGTGTTTGTTCTGTTCAGGTTAGCCTTTATCTTACGTGCTTCATGAAGCTCAGAGTTGAGTACCATGAAGAATTTGCCCACAGAAATCTCAGTGCAGACCTTGATTCAGTACTTCTTCTCTTCTCAATAAAGTATATGCATGACGTGTTAAGAATGAAATCAGTTGGTTGAACATCCGAATCTTGGTTTTAGGCTCTGGTCATGACCTCGGGGTTCTGAGATCAAGACCCCTTTTAAGGCTCTTCGCTCAGGATCTACTTGAGATTCTCTCTCCCTCTGACCCTCCCCTGACTCATGCAGGAATCTTTAAAAAAATGTGAAATCATATAACATTATGAAGGAAATGTACAGATTAGAGATTAGCAGAAATAAGAATAGTAAATGCATGTATATAAGCGTGTGTAGTTATGTGACATCTGCATGGACATGCCTGTAACATGGAAGCAAGGTAGAAAGATACATACTTTTTCTCAGTTTCTGCCCCTATCCTAAAATCACAGGATTCATAGCACAGCAAACAGAGGGATCTCCTCTCTAATGCTTAGGCTCCGATGTGTGAGATACCTGACCTTCTCCACTCACCCACAGTATTCACCTCTCATTAAATAGAAGTGTTTTCCACTGGAGAGGAGAGGGATAGGGCCATGTAGGTGATGCTGCACTGCTTTTTTGGGGGGAGGTTATGGGGAATCCCCAAAGGAGAACTATAACAGGTGAGGACCAGACAAGAATAATAGCATGTGAAATGACCTTGAAAGGGGGCTTCATGGGTACTAGGGTGGAGTGGGGGTGGAGAGCCAAGGCTCAGGCTGCCCTTCTCCTTCAGAACCAAAACTCTATCGGTATCCAAGAAAACCATGACTGAAAATAAGGGCATTAATTGGACTGGAAATCCTCTGTGATGCTTCTCTTCATCATGACTAATGCCTCATTAAATCCTGCAGACTCTACCTTCAAAATATGTCCTCAATCCTGCCACCATTATCTACCTAGCTACCATACCAAGAGGTAGCTACTTTCATCTCTTTTATTTCCTAAGGTTTGTGCTAAATTTTCCTGTAGAGTCCATGATCTTCCTTAACCATGAACTTTTTAAACTCTAGGTCAGTCACAACATCTCATGAAAAACATGGTGACATCCAAACTTCTTATAGTGGTTGTTTCCAATGCTCCGTATGACCTACTCTTGGTTCAACCAAATATCTCGTCAATCACCCAATTATGTGTTCTATGCAGCCACACAGATCTTCACTTTGCTCCTTTAAAATAACCCCAGAGCACTTGTACCCAGTGGTCATGTAATGTCATCATCCAGCATTTGCCAGGTCACATATGTTTCATCAGAGAGGTCTTCTCCTCACGTACTATGTGCAGTCCCTGGTGCTTACTAATCCCATTATTTCCTATTGAAATTTTTTGAGGGCCTGTGGTTTTATTATAATGATGATCAGTTTCTGAATTTTTTTACCTTCCCAAAATATTGGGAAGATATTATGTCCTCAGCTTTTTGCTTCCATTCAATTACTTATTGATGAAAGAGTTAAATAAATGTGTTAGCAGTAATAGTGGTTCTGATGAGCACTGACTGCTTCTGTATATTTGGTTGGTCCATTTGTGGGCAGGATGGTTCATATCACCTGGAGGAACATCCACAGCCTTACAGATGATCCGAGTGACATTCCTGAGATCCTACAGAGGAGAAGCTCTAGCACAAGACTCAAAACAAGATCCCCCAAGCCTTAGTTCCTTGCCAGGGAAGAGGAAAAGTGAGGTGAACAAGGTATCTTCAGCAATAGTTGATAGTTTTTAGACTAAATGAATGCAAATTTACAAGAGAAATAAGCATAGCCAGATAGTAGGCATATAGTTCCATTATTTGATTTTCTAGTGTGCATCACCAGACTTAGTGATAAGTAATATCACTAATATTTATGGGGTTGTTTCATGAAAGTGCATTAAAACTGCAGAAGTTAGAAAGCAGGAAAAATAAAAAGAAAGTAGGGAATGTGAAGTTGTGCAAAGGCCTTCAACTTAATTCTATTTTGAAGTCTCCAACTAATTTTGCAGGATTACTTATCTTCCCTGGTATATCTTTGGTTATCTTTAAGAGCATTGCATATATACAGATTTTTCTCCCCAACTTTTTTCTTATTCAAATTCCATCCTTTAACATTTCAATATGGAGCCTCCAAATACCCTGTCTCTGTGTTTCCTAATACTGATTTGGCAGGGGATTTCAGTGATACTCCAAATGGACTGGATTCAGAATTGCAAGAATGTTTCTCCTGAGAATCTGTTAGTAGTAGGTAAGAATGATGAGGTCATTCATAACAACAGCTTCCTTTTATTGAAATATTGCTGTGTGACAAAATGGTACTAATAAGAATTTATGTTTCTATTTATTCTCCAAAACAGTCCTTGAAATATGCATCTTTCCTGTTTTGCAGATCAAAATATCCTGGTTTAGGTAAATCACTTTTATATATAACCAAACAGTAGAATCTGAACCAAGGACAGTCTGAGGGCAAAGCTTACTGGTGTTGCTCTCCACCACCACCACCACATATGAGTAAGTGGAGAGGAGGAAAAGGTAGAGAAAAAAGGAGGTGCTGAAGCTGAAGGTGAAAAAAGAAAGAGAGAGAGAGAGAATCACCACTCCAAAGGCTTTTCCACTCTTTTTTTTTTTTTTTTTTTTTGAATCTTCTGTCTCCATGAAATCAGCAAGACTCAATGGGTACCGGGCATGACTGGGAAGTAGCATTACTGGATGGATGGTGGGTGCACAGATGAGATGATGCTCTAAAGGACATGCCAGTCTAGTCAGGTCTCTGAATGCCAACACACAGGGGTGAGTTGGCATAGAAATGCTGAGAATGTGTGGGGCTAAATCCTCCTTCTCAGCAAACTGCCCTGCTGATGTCCTTACCTGTTATGAATCACCCAAGATCACGTCAAGCGGTTGAATCAGCACCCAGTGCAGTTGTCGGTGTGGATTATAATACTAAAGAGGAGTCTTTAGTGATACTAATTAGAAGATTATGTTTGATTAAAGAAATAGCAATATAGCAGACTGTGGGAACTTTATATTAAGTGCAGCATTTATATGTTAGACACTGAACTTTGCCCAGTGTCCCTATGCTGGGGCAGTACCTAGCAAACCACAAACTCTGGAAAAGATTTAATCCTGATACCTTTCTTGAAAGTATTTTACATGCAGAATGGAGAAACTAATGGACATGGGCAAACAGGGAAAGAAACTATCATGTTTCCAAGAGATATGGCCATGTCATTCAGCACAGAAGCATTTGAAGTCCTCAACAAATGGCTTATAAGAAAAATTGTCACTACCTTGGTGATCTTGGAATCGGTTGCCCGACTGTCAGTGGAAAAAGAAATCAGAAGAGATATAAAGGGCCCTTAGCCCAGCAGTGTCACCATTAATCATTTAATTACCTCTAGACCATCGGCTTCTCAACAAGGACTGAAACCAACTGGGAAAGATTGGGGCTCACTGCAGAATGGATGGATTTCTCTTCTGTATCTTGGTCGAAGCACAGGGGCAGGGAGGCTGCTGTGCTCCCAGTTAGGGCACCTGGCTTATGTTTCCGTGCCTGTCTTTGACCTTGAGCCTCTCAACTGACGCACATTCCACTTCTTTTCTGTGCAAACAACACAGAAAAAAAGTAGCATCTTAGACCTTAGAAACAAGAAGACTACTCAGAGTTCATTGACTCAAGTTGAAAGAAAGTATACAAAGGAAAATAAAGGAAACACATTTTTGTAGCTTTCCCTCCATCAGCTCGGTGGGCGGGGGGGGGTAATGCTGCAGTGTTTATATACTTAAGGATTTGATCCTCAGAAGACAATGAGATGCTTAGTCTTCTGTTTCTTCAATTGGTGCTGAAACATTTTTTTTTTTTTTTAAGTAATCGGTATGCCCAACGTGGGGTTTGAACTCATGACTCTGAGATCAGAAGTCACTTGCTCTACAGACTGAGCCAGCAAGTACCCCTGAACTTTATTTTATTTTTTTATTTCATCATTTCATTTTTTTCATCATGAATGTAGAAATCTATATTCTTATCTGTATCTTGAAGATAAGGGACAGGGGGCTCATGTCACATATAGATTAGTCTGTCCAGTTGGTAAATGAGACCCACCAAGATTTTAAATTAGGCCTAACAGAATCTCAAAAGTCCACAGAGTTGGTCTTTATATTACATACCTGCAAGGCACAGTGCCAGGTGTGTGGCGGGGGTGTCCTCAAAATGGTGTAGATCCTGAGGAAATAACAAACTCTGGAGAGAGCACTGCACTTAAAGTCAGAAGACTGGGTTTTGAACCCCGTTGTCATTCACTGGTTGCCATTCTGGGTGATACACAGAACTTCTCTGAGACTACATTCCCATGTGAAAAAATATGGAGATAATAGTCCTTTTATATTGTGAGAATCAAACATCCAAAACTAATTAGATGTTTTCTAAAAGTGAATATGTAATATGCAAATAGCAGTTATTTTTAGTATAAGAAATAAACATTGGCATAATAGTAACTCAGTTTGTTATGCTTCCCTTGTATGAATGATCATGCAATATTTGTATTATCTATTTTTTAAGTCTTGTTTTCATCTTATCCAAGAGGACAATTCTCCAATTGGAGAATCAAATTTTTAATTTTTTAAACTAAGATGTTATCACAAGACCCCACAAAAAACATATACTAGTAAATATTTGTTGAATATTTCACAAATGTCAGGAAACCTTACAGAGAGTAAAGAGAAGCCAATAAATTGTGTATTTTGAGAGATCTGCAAAAGCTTCATAGGAGCTTCATTGTACATCCAATTACAAGTAGCAGACCAGGAAGCAGAGAAGGTCTGATGACAGCCAGGTCCCACTGGCTTTGTGCACTACCTGCACAGAGGTTATGATGGCATTCTTGGCTCGGTTTTGAGATCACTGGAACTATTCCACGTGTCTGAGCATGTTGATCTGGATCACACTAGATTTGTAAGCTTCAGCAGGAGACTTTTATTAGCAGGGAAATCACGAGAGGGTAGTTTCCAGCTGGGTGCAAAATGGGGACCGGTGTAACCTGGACTCTCCCCAAGTGTGTACAAGACCTGCATAGTGAGTCCAGAGAGAAGGCCACAGGCTCCTTCTCAGGGATTTTGTAAAGGTAACATTCACTGCAAGAGACATAGCATATGATACATGACTTTAAAGAATTACCTTATTAATCATAAGTGTGCAAAGAGCTGTGATCCCGAAGATGGGCTAAAAAAACAACATTTGGTTATGCTCTGATTTTCTCAAATCTAATCTTGACTTTATCACCTGCTTATTTAACACAGTCCCTCTACTTTGGTTCTGACTCCCAACTGTTTTTCTAGGAAAGGGCCTTGATTACCACTTGGGCATTCCTATCTTGGAAGACTTGCAGTAAAATACCTGAGCTTAGCCTCCTTGGGTCAGCTTCTTCCAAAGCCATGGCTCCTACCCACAAGGGTGGGGCTTCAACACTCAGTCACGGAATCTGAGAGAACTAACAGAAATTTTACAGTCAAGTTACATAGTCTGGGTCTTCGGACTTCCATAGATCATAAAAATGGGAAAAAATGTAATTTGTGTGACTTGAGATAGTTTTTTAAAAAAAGGTTATAAAAATGATCATTATAACAATAATAACTAACATTGATTTAGTGCTTTCTTTTGGCTTGGCACAGTGACAAGCTCTTTCCTTGTTTTTCTCATTTGTCCTTCATAGCAACCTTATGAAGTAGGCATAATTAGAGTATGGCTCATAAAGCTAAGTAAACTGAGGCACAGAGATGGCAGAGGCAAGCCAAAGGCCACAAAGCCACAGAATAAGAATGAAAAACAACACAACTCGCTCCAGATCTCAAGTTAATTTTATGCTGTATCACTTACCAAATTTATTCTGAACAGGTGACTCAGACATGAAATAATTATATTTTTGGGGAATGGAAGTAGATCAGCATGCTATAGGTGCACAGTTATTCAGGCAGAAGTTCTAACTGGTAGGGACATACATTTTTAGTTACATTCAGAGAATTCTATTCTTTTGTTTACTAAATGATAAGGACCTTTGGATCATGGTGATAGAAATTTAAGAAAAGAAAATCATCTCCATTTTTTGTTGTTGTTGTTTGTTGGTTTTGTTTTGTTTTGTTTTTACCGTTAGAAACTTAGGGCTTAACAGAATTTACACAAACTACACAGCTGTTCATGAAAATCCAGAACACAGTCTCTGTTTTTCAGATTCTTGTTTCATAGAGTAAGTCACTAATTATACCTCAAACCAAGATTGAAAGGAGATTTATTTAAAGGAGACTTAATTGAATAATCATTGGTTTATTGGAAGGAAGCCTTGCATTTTCAATTATGAAAGGTTTGATCAAAGAAATATTTAGTTGAAATGAGTTAAAAATTTTGTAGCTATTTACCATGTGATATATGGAAAGAAGACATTCTCAGTCCAGGAAGAACAGAGTAAAATGTTGTGGTCTTATTTGTATCACATTTTCTCTCTCCTCATATACAATGAGTCCTCAAACTTGGTTGGTCATGGACAATGCTTCCATATTACCCAGCTCCTCTGGATTTATAGGTTGCTCAAAATAGTTTTGCTTTTTTGAAGCATTCAAAACTTCTCAATGAATTTCTGATATATTTTCAAGAAATAAACAATCCCCACCCCCAGTCAGTTGCTGGGAATCAAGTATTTCCTTTCTTCAAAAAGCAGAGAGAACCATTAGATCTTCTGAAGTCAATATATTGCCAAAGAAACAACAATTTCTCTAAGAAAGACCATGCTGGCTTGCACAGAGAAAGAGTTTCTCAAAAGTGAATTTTACACAGCCGTAGAGTAATGGTACTAACTATCCTGAGACTACCATATGCTTAGGGCCATATATTGTATTATACATATTATATTATTTAATTTTCAAAAAGTAAAACAAGATAAAACAAATCCAGATAAAACAAAACAGATAAAACAGATAAAAACAAACAGATAAAACAAATCCAGAAACACATCAACAATATCAACAATAAAACATTTTCTATGAGATCATTATCTCCCCAAACTGACATAACTATTTGAGAAAATAGTCTGAGAAATATTGAGTCTGTTCAATTAAATAAATAAATAAAGTTTTCTAAAACTACATAGATAGTAAGTGGCAATACCATGATTCTTCACTCAAAATCACCAAAATACACATTATTCTCAAGTGTGCATAGAGTATTCTTCAAGAAAGACCATATACTATACCATAAAACAAGCCTCAAAAAATTTAAAAGTATTGAAGTCAAAGCATGCTCTGTGACATAAATAGAATGAAACTATAAATCAACTCCAAATATACGTGTGTGTATACACACACACACACACACACACACACACTCACACATATTTGGGACATTTAAAAAATATGTGGAAATTAAACAATATATTACTAAATAAGCAATAGGTCAAGGGAAACTATCAAGGACTTTGAAGTGAATGAAAATGAAGAGAAAAATGTACCAAAACTTACAAGATGTGTCTAAACTTATTGGAGGCAGTGGCTGAAGGGACAATTTAGACCTGTCAATGTCTATAATTAAAGCTAAGTATGTCTTATTAATAATGTGAATTTCTACCTTAAGAAACCAAAATATCATCAACAACAACAAAAAACAAACTAAGCTCACAACATCCAGCAATAATCTCTACCAAAATACTAGGTACCCATTTTTGCAGAAATTGACAAACTGTTTCTAAAAATCATATGGAAATTCAAGAGTCCCAGGATAGCCGAAGTAATCTTTAAAAAGAAGAATAAATTTGAGGTACTCATGCTTCCTGATTTCAAAACTTATTATAAACCTACTGTAATCAAGACAGTGTAGTATTCTCCGAAGGATAGACATACGGATCAAATGGAATTGAGAGTCCAAAACTAAACCATTATAAGATGGTCAAGAAGAGTACCGAGACAACTCATGGGGAATTGATAGTCATTTCAACTAATGGTGCTGGGACAACAGGATATCTACAGGCAAAAGAATGAGGTTGGACACCTATCCCACACTATATACAGCAATTATTTAAAAAGGAGTCATAAGTTTAAACATAAGACCAAAAACTGTAAAACTCTTAGAAGGAAACATAGAAGTAACACTTCATGACCTTATATTAGGCAGTAGTTTTGTAAATATCACAAGAAAAACACAAGCAATTAAGAAAAAGCAAAAAAAAAAAAAAAAAAAAGAAAGAAAGAAAGAAAAAAGTAAAAAAAAATAAATTAATTAAATTTCATGAAAATTAGAAAAGAAGTGTTTGTGTTTCAAAGGAAACCACTAAAAAAATGAAAAATCAACCCCCAAAAATGGGAGAAAATTTTTTAAGTCATGTATCTAATAAGTGACTTGTGTCTAAAATGCACAAGGAACACTTAATGAAAAGACAGTTAATCAAATTGAGATAATCAAAGGGTTTCAACAGACATTTCTTCAAAGACAATAGACAGATGGCTAATAAACACATGTAAAGATTCTTAATCATTAGTTATCTGGAAACTGAGCATCAAAATATAATGAGATACTGCTTCACACTCACTAAAAGTTAAAATCAAGAAAACAGACAATAACATTTGAGCAGGATGTAGAGAAATTGAAACTTATATATTCCTGATGAAAATGCAAAATGTTTCAGCCTCCAGAGACATGGTTTGACAGTTCTTTGAAATATTAAACCATATGATTCAGCAATTGAAAATACATGTCCTGACAAAGATCTGTATGCAAATATCCATAGCAGCATTATTCATAATAACCAAAATTAGAAACAACCCACCTGTGTTATCAACTGTTAGATACAAAATGTGACACATCTACATAATATAATATTGTTTGTCAATAAAATGGAACAAAGTACTTGTATACACTACAGAATAGATGGATCTTGAAAACACAATGCTTTGAGAAAGAAGTCAGTTGCAAAAGGCCACATAGTGTATCATCCCATTTATGCAAAAATTCTGGAATAAAATCCACAGAGAAAAAGTAGATTAGTGGTTTCCAGAGGATGGAAGGAAAAAGCAATGAGAAGTGAGTAGTAATGTGTGTCTTTTGGCGTGACACAAAATCTTTGCCATTAGATAGTGATGATGTTGATACAACTCTATAAACACACTAAGAGCCACTGGATTGTACACTTTAAAAGGGGTGAATTTTATGTCATGTCAATTGTACCTCAAGTAAGCTATTACTCAAAAATACATAAAGGACCAAATCTCATTTCAGACTGCATAACTTTGTACTACTTCCCATTTTGTAGAACTGTGAGTTCTGCTCTATCCTATGTCCTGCGGGAGTTTATCACATCTTCAGTGCTATTACCCTTGGAGAATTCCTTTCAAGGATAGACTCTGGATTCAGACCTTTTTTTCCTGACTGACAAATCCCATTTCATTCCAGGTCTGTAACTGGTGCCCAGTGCTCAGGGCATCCTCACTTGAGGAAGTCCCTGGTACGTCAGGGAAACAATATCACCAGCATGGAGTACAAGAGTCAACATGGTATGAAACTCCAAGATGCAGGGATTAACTGAGTTCCATTGAGCTGTATTGCTGAAGAAGATTATGAAATTCTGTTTTGCGTGACAAAACAGAGGACATTGTCAACATGAAATTTAAACCCAGGGAGTTTTATGATAATTTATCAAAGAACCTTTGCTTTGTGTTTGCAAGCAGGTAAGACAATAACAGATACTGGAAGAATAAAGTTGATATGTATTCAGAGTATTTTATTATATAAAAACAGGAGGGAAAAAATGAGTGAGTCTTGTTAGGTTTAGCCAAATTGTACTCATGATAGCATTTAGTTTTGAAGTGTTATATTAAGACCTCCTAATATTTAAAATGAACAAGAAAAAACTATGTAGCAGGAAAACAATGGTGCTGTTAAGTTTTACAGGAGACAGGGACTCAGAATGAGAGAGATGAGAGCAAGTTTTTCCTAAGTGGTCTATGATTCTGAATGTATTCTGATGACTTTCTTTTCCAAAAAGACTGAGTTAAAAAGCAAAAATCTCAACTTTATGAGCATGGATGACCTGCAAAAAAAGGGGATTAACTTCCTGAGAATGATTTATAAATAATTTCATTTAACAAATATCAAGCATTTGTTAGGGGCCTGGCACCATACAGACCATTACCATTATGATCAAGGAATGATCAAGATTCTGACTCTCATTCTTCCCCAACAACCATCCTCTACTCTGTTGACAGGGTGAACTTTAAAGGACATAAATTTGTTCATATATAAAACACAATCCAAATATCTTACTTTGAATAGAAAAGCTTTGTTTGGTCTTAGGGCTTTTTCATTCTGGTTTTGAACTAGGAAAATTGATCTGTTTGAAAACATAATTTTCCCAAACCTTTTATCATTTACTTCACAAAGGGCTCACCTGGACACTCAGTGTCATGCACACCATCAGATATTCCATGATTTTATTCCCTTTCTCTAATTACTCACTTGTTGAATATATCATGTTTACTTTTCTTTTTCAAAAACATGTTTTGTAAGGGGGAGGGGAGGAACAAGACAAAGGAGGAGTAGGAGAACTAAATTTCATCTGGGCCCAGGAATTCAGTTAGATAGTCATCAAACCATTCTGAACACCTACAAACTCAAAAGGAGATGGAAGAAAAGAATAGCAGCAACTCTATGAACAGAAAAGTGACCAGTTTCTGGAAGGTAGGACATGCAGAGAAGTGAATCAGAAGTGATGTATGGGAAGATAGACCATGGGAGAGGGTGGTGGGGATGTGGAAAGGACCAGCTACCAGCAAATGATAGAGCTGCAGAGCACAAAATCAGAACATTTAGAAGTCTGCTCTGAGGAGGGACATCACTCCTGTGGCTAAGTGGGGGCAGAATCCTTGCTGAGAGAGTGTGGTCTCAGGACTCTTGGGGTCAGAGAAAGACCAGGGGTGTCTGAGTGTCGCAGAGCTCCCAGGTGTCATAGCAGAGAAGCCAGCTGCAAAGATGGAACCAAAGACTGGACTTTCAGCTTGGAATTGCCATAAACCATGATCTGAAGCACAGTGAGGCCACTGTTCTTTGAGCAGGGAACCCCACAAGTGGTAGATCTGGGAAGACCCCCCCCCCCTTTCTCCACCAGGAAGAGTGGTTCAGGAATACACTGCAGGAATCTACTGGCTTTGGGACTCTAAAAGGAGCCATGTGCCAGAGATAGAAGTGCTCGGTCACAGGCCAGATGATCACGCAGTGCAGCCAGAGACCAAGGAGACAAGAGTGGTTGACTATTTTTCTCTGAGGGCTCACTGAAGAGGGGTGTCCCTGAGCTCTCAGCTCCTCCAAGGCCAGAGATTGGGAGGCCACCATTTTCATTCTCATCCTCCAAAGCAGTATGAAAAGCTTTCAGGGAACAAAAGTTATGGAGAGCAAACCCTAACAGATTACTTAGCTTGGTCCCTGGCAAGGGCAGTGCAATTTCACCATGGGCAAAGACATTTGAGAATCACTGCAACAGGCCCCTCCCCCAGAAGATCAGTAAGAATATCCAGCCAAGACCAAGTTTACAGATCAATAACTGCAAAACTCCAGCACTACAGGAAAACAGCACATAGAATTCATGGCTTTTTTCCCATGATTCTTTAGTCTTTCAAAATTAAATTTTCTTAATTTTCTTTATTTTTTTTCTTTTTCTTTTTTTAAATTTTTCCTCTTTCCTATTTTAATCAACATCTTATCTTATCAATACATTTTTTAAATGATTTTCTAATTTTTATTTTTATGGTCATATTCTATCCCTTCAAAGTATTTAACTTTACCATATATATATATATATATATATATATATATATATATTCTTTCTTTATCTTTTTTCAACCAACTTCTTATCTTATAAATTCCTTTTGAAAATCTTTTTTAATTTTCATCTTTACAGTCATATAGTCATATTCCATCCCTTTATCACATTTACCCTTATTTGTGTGTGTGTGTGTGTGTGTGTGTATGTTTTTTCCTTTCTTTAAAATTTTGGGAGGCAGTTTCTTCCAACAGACCAAAATATACCCAAAATCAAGTGTGTGGCTCTGTTCCATTCAGCAGCCCAAATATAGATAGATAGATAGATAGATAGATACATTGACTGATTGATTGATTTTTCCTTTCTTTTTCCCCTGGTCTCAGGTATCTTCTGATTTGTTTAGTGTATATTTTTCTGGGGTTGTTCTTAACCTTTTAGCATTTTGTTCTCTCATTCATCTATTCTTCTCTGGACAAAATGATAAAGTGGAAAAACTCACCTCAGGGGGAAAAAAAAAAAAAGAACAAGAGGCAGTACCAATTGCTAGGGACCTAATCAATACTGACATTAGCAAGATGTCAGAGTTAGAGTTCAGAATGATGATTATAAAGATACTAGCTGGGCTTGAAAAAAAAATAGAAGATACTAGAGAATCCCTTTCTGGAGAAATAAAAGAACTAAAACCTAACCAAATTGAAATTAAAAAAAAAAAAAACTATTAATGAGGTACAATAAAAAAAAATGGAGACATTAGGATAAATGAGGCAGAAGAGAGAATTAATGATATAGAAGACCAAATGTTGGAAAATAAAGAAGCTGAGAAAAGAGAGAAACAACTACTAAATCACGAGGGGAGAATTCAAGAGATAAGTGATATAATAATATGAAACAATATTAGAATAATTGGGATCCCAGAAGAAGGAAGAGAGAGAAGGACCGAAAGATATATTGGAGCAAATTATAGTGGACAACTTCTCTAATTTGTGGAAGGAAACAGACATCAAAATCCAGGAGGCACAGAGAACCTTCCTCAAATTCAATAAATATAGTTCAATATCCTGTCATCTAATAGTGAAACTTACAAGTCTCAGAGACAAAAAGAAAATCCTGAAAGCAGCTTGGGAAAGAGGACTTTAACCTACAATGGTAGAAATATTAGATTGGCAGCAGACCTAGCCACAGAGACCTGGCAGGACAGAAAGGACTGGCATGATATATTCAGAGCACTAAATGAGAAAAAAATATGCAGCCAAGAATACTATATCCAGCTAGGCTGTCAGTGAAAATAGAAGGATAGATCAAAAGCTTCCAGGACAAAAAATACTAAAAGAATTTTCAAACACTGAACCAGCCCTACAGGAAATATTATAAGGGGTCTTCCAGGCAAAGAGAGAGCCTAAAAGTAACATAGAGAAGGAAAAAAAAAAAAAAAAAGAAAATATAAAATAACAGTCACATGACAGGCAATACAATAGCACTAAATTCATATCTTTCAATAGTTCCCTGAATGTAAATGGGCTAAATGACCCAATCAAAAACAGGGTATCAGAATGGATTAAAAAGAAAAAATAAGACCCATCGATATGCTGTCTATAAAAACTCATTTTAGAGAAAAAGACACCTCCAGATTTAAAGTGAGGGGGTGGAAAACAATTTACCGTGCTAACAGACATCAAAAGAAAGCTGGGGTGACAATCCTTATATCAGATAAATTAGATTTTAAGCCAAAGACCATAATAAGAGATGAGGAAGGACACTATATCATACTCAAAGTGTCTGTCCAACAAGAAGATCTAACAATTTTAAATATTGATGTCCCTAACATGGGAGCAGACAATTATATAAACTAATTAATAACAAAATCAAAGAAACATATCAACAATAATATAGTAATAGTAGGAGACTTTCATACCCCCCATACTGAAATGGACAGATCATCTGAGCAAATTATTAACAAGGAAATAAAGGCCTTAAATGACACACTGGACCAGATGGACATCACAGATATATTCAGAAAATTCAATCCCAAAGCAAGAATACACATTCTTTTCTGGTGCACATGGAACATTCTCCAGAATAGCTCACATCCTGGGTCACAAACAGGTCTCAACCAGTACCAAAAGATTGGGAGTATTCCCTGCATATTTTGAGACCACAATGCTCTGAAGCTAGAACTCAATCACAAGAGGAAAGTTGGAAAGAACTCAAATACATGGAGGCTAAAGAACATCCTACTAAATAATGAATGGGTCAACCAGGAAATTTAAAAAGAATTGAAAAAATTCATGGAAACAAATGAAAATGAAAACACAACTGTTCAAAATCTTTGGGACACAGAAAAGGTGGTCCTGAGAGGAAAGTATATAGTGATACAAGCCTTTCTCAAGAAATAAGAAAGGTCTCAAGTACACAACCTAGCCCTACGCCTAAAGATGCTGGAGAAAGAACAGCAAAGAAAGCCTAAACCCACCAGAAGAAGAGAAATCATAAATATCAGAGCAGAAAACAATGAAATAGAAACCAAAAGAACAGTAGAACAAATCAGTGAAACTAGGCACTGGTTCTTTGAAAGAATTAATAAAACTGATAAACCCCTGGCTAGACTTAACAAAAAGAAAATAGGAAGGACCCAAATTAATAAAATTATGAAAGAGGAGAGATTACAACCAACACCAAAGAAATGCAAACAATTATAAGAACATATTATGAGCAATTATACACCAGCAAATTTGATAATCTGGTAGAAATGGATGCATTCCTAGAGACATATAAACTACCAAAACTGAACCAGTAAGAAATAGAAAATCTGAACTGACCCATAACCAGTAAGGAGGTTGAAGCAGTCATCAAACACCACCACCCCCACCCCCCCAAAAAAAAAACAAGATTCCAGGGCCAGACAGCTTCCCAGGGGAATTATACCAAATATTTAAAAAAGAATTAATACCTATTCTCCTGAAACTGTTCCAAAGAATAGAAATGGAAAGAAAACTCCAAACTCATTTTATGAGACCAGTATTACCTTGATCCCAAAACCAGGCAAAGACCCCATCAAAAAGGAGAATAACAATCCTATATCCTCGATGAGCATGGATACAAAAATTCTCACCAAAAATGCTAGCCAATAGGATCCACCACTACATTAAAAAGAATATTCACAAAAAACAGGTGAGATTTATTCCTGGGCTGCAACTTTGGTTCAAAATTCATAAATCAATCAATGTGATACAATGCATTAACAAAAGAAAGAAGAATCATATGATAGTCTCAATAGATACAGAAAAAGCATTTGAAAAGTATAGCATCCTTTTTTTGACAAAAACTCTTCACAGTGTAAGGACAGAGGGTACAAACCTCAAGATCATACAAGCCATCTATGAAAAACACACAGCGATTATCGTTCTCAATGGGAGAAAAACCGAGAGCTTCTTCCCTAAGGTCAGGAACATGGCAGGGATGTCCACTATCACCACTGCTATTCAACATAGTACTAAAAGTCCTAGCCTCAGCAATCAGACAACAAAAAGAAATAAATGCATCTGAATCAGCAAAGATGAAGTTCAACTCTTACTCTTTGCAGCTAATGTGATACTTTATGTGGGAAACACAGAAAGAAGACTCCACTCCAAAACTGCTAGAACTCATACAGGAATTCAATAAAGTGTCAGGATATAAAATAAATGCACAGAAATCAGTTGCATTTCTATACACAAACAACAAGACAAAAGAATGAGAAATGAGGAGTCAATCCCATTTATAATTGTACCCCAAATCATAAGATACCTAGGAATAAATCTAACCAAAGAGACAAAGAATCTGTACTCAGAAAACTGTAGAATACTCATGAAAGAAATTGAGGAAGACACAAAGAAATGGAAAAATGTTCCATACTTATGGATTGGAAGAACAGATATTGTGAAAATGTTTATGCTACCTAGAGGAATCTACACATTTAATGCAGTCCTTGTCAAAATACCATCAACTCTTTAAAGAAATGGAACAAATAATCCTAAAACTTATACAGAACAAGAAAAGACCCTGAATAGCCAGAAGAATGTTGAAAAAGAAAACCAAAGCTGGTGGCATCACAATTCTAGACTTCAAGCTCTATTACAAAGCTGTAATCATCAAGACAGTATGGCACTGGCACAAAAAGACAAAAAGATATCAACAAAACAGAATAGAGAGCCCAGAAATGGACACTCAACTCTATAGTCAACTAATCTTCAACAAAGCAAGAAAGAATGTCTAATGGAAAAAAGACAGTCTCTTCAACAAATGGTGTTGGGAAAATTGGATAGTCACATACAGGAGAATGAAACTGGACCATCTTCTTATACCACACACAAAAATAGATTTAAAATGGATGAAAGACCTCAATGTGAGGCAGGAATCCATCAAAATCCTTGAGGAGAACACAGGCAGCAACCTCTTTGACCTTAGGTGCAGCAACTTCTTCCTAGAAACATCACCAAAGGCAAGGGAAGCAATGACAAAAATGAATTGGGACTTCAAGATCAAAAGCTTTTGCACAGCAAAGGAAGATCAAAAGCTTTTGCACAGGAAAGGAAACAGTCAACAAAACCAAAAGACAACTGATAGAATGGGAGAAGATATTCACAAATGACATATCAGATAAAGAGCTAGTATCTAAAATCTATAAAGAACTTATCAAACTCAACACCTAAAGAATAGATAATCCAATCAGGAAGAAGGCATGAACAGACATTTCTGCAAAGAATACATCCAAAGGGCCAAAAAAGTGTACCAGATCACTCAGCAACAGGGAAATACAAATCAAAACCACAATGAGATACCACCTCACACCAGTCAGAATGGCTAAAATTAACTAGTCAGGAAATGACAGGTGTTCCCACTGTTGGTGGGAATGCAAGTGTGTGCATCGGAAAACAGTATGGTGTTTCCTCAAAAAGTTGAAAATAGAGCTACCCTATGACCCAGCAATTGCAATACAGAGTATTAACCCTAAAAATATAAATGTACTGATCTGAAGGGGCACATGGATCCCAATGTTTAAAGCAACAATGTCCACAATAGCCAAACTATGGAAAGATCCTATCTGTCCATCAACAGAAGAATGGATACAGAAGAAGTGGTATATATACACAATGGAATATTATGTAGCCATGAAAAAGAACCCCAGAATCTTGCCATTTGCAATGATGTGGATGGAAATAGAGGCTACTATACTAAGTGAAATAACTCAACCAGAGAAAGACAATTATCATATGATCTCACTGGAGGGGAGAAGGATTGGAAGGTTGGGGTGGCTGGGTGATGGATACTGGGGAGGATATGTGCTATGGTGAGTGCTGTGAATTGTGTAAGGCTGATGAATCACAGACCTGTACCCCTGAAACAAATAATACATTATATGTTAGTAAAACCCACATATAAGAGCTCAAGCAGGAAAACCTGGATTTCAGTCTTATAGGCCTGGAGTAGAGAAACCAGCTGACTTTGCCTATAATAATCATCTACAAAATTATAAATTATGTAATAAATTCATGTTAGTTTGGAAACAAACAAACAAACAAATAGACAAACCACATTCTTTCTCTCCCTGATAAAATGTTGTAGCAGGGACCTTCTTAGCTTCATCACTATGTCCTCCATGTCATGTTTGGGCACACAGGGAATATTTGATGAATGAATGATTCCTAGCTTCAATAGGGTTTATAGACATTAAAACAAATAAATATCATTAAATGTAAGCAGTGCTATAAAGGGGTAGTTTAGTATAAGATGGAAATATATAGTGGTGTCTTGGGGAATGAACCCCAGAAAGCTGGTAATTTTCCCAGTTAACTGAAAGCCAAAGACACAGTCGTGAGAAGGGCTGTGGTACAGAGCTCTGTACAAAGAATACTGAAGTCCACCTTAGTCCTTGAAGAAAGGGTATCATTATTACACACAAACTCACTCACTCACACAGTCATTCATTAATGAAACTTCCCATACTCGTCTGTACTCTAGGTAGCAACATGACTCAGGAATGGGAACATGGTAGTAAACAAGGGAGAGACTGTTCCCATGTGTCAAAAAAAAAAAAAAAAAAAAAAGAGAGAAAAAAAAAATATATATATATATCTGTCCAAAGTGCTGCACTGGTTACATGACCAAACCCAAAGTCCATGTGATTTCTCAAAATTGTATCTCGATTTTTGCAGCTGTGTACCTGCCCCTGTTGCCTTGTTCACTTTCACAAGTCCATTTTATGCTCAACTTTTTACCTCTTAGCTTTTTCTGCATATTCCTGACCCTGCATGGACTTTGGATTTAACAACAGCATGCAGCCTACTTGGTTTGACCACTTTCTTATGTAGAATGCAATTGCATTTCCTCTATGGTTCTTCCCAGCTCTGACCAACAGCTTCAGCTACAGTTCAGCTTGACTCAGCTTCAGTCTTCAAAAAACCAATCTGCTTTGCCTCACAGACTTTTTGTTCAGACAGCATATCTCTCAACCATAAGGTGGGTGGGCCTCATCTAACCAGTTGAAAGACAAAAAAAGAAAAAGAAAGAACCAAAAGAGTGACTCTCCCCTGAATAAAAGAGAATTTTCCTACCTAATGGGCTTTGAACTGGAATATCAGCTTTTTTTGCTACCTTCTGGGCTGAGCTGAAACTTCAGGTCTTCCTGAGTCATGAGCCTGCTGATCTTTGGATAGGAAATATATCATAGTCTCTTGTGGTTCTTAGCCCTTCCAATCTGGACTAGAAGTATAACATTGTTTCCCTGGATGTCCAGCTTGCTGACTCACTCTGTAGGTCTTAGAATTTGTCTGCTTCCATAACTGTCTGAGCCAATTCCTTATATGCACACACATATACACACACACACACACAATTTTTATAAATTTTGTATATAAGGTAGCCTATTGGTTCTAAAATGTAAATGTTGAAACTGTCTACCAACTAATTAAATACTGAAAACTATTTTAGTGATTACCACTGAAAACCCTTCATAGTGCCTCTATTATCAATAGGAGTGGGGACTGGCCAATGAACAGCAGAGAGGAGAGAACTCTCAAAAGACAAACATTTAACAGCAACTTGCAGCTCTCCTTTATCTGATGTTGAATCACAGGGTAAATTCAACATATTCTGCTTAACAATTTACCTCTGGAAACTTAACTATTTTTCTCCCATCCATCCATCCATCCATCCATCTGTCCATTCAATTATCCATCTGTCTGTCCACCCACTGTCTGTTTACATGCCTATCCATTGTTTTCATTAACATTCCTCGTTTTCATTAACTTATCCCACACTTACTGCATACGTTATCCATGCTGGATGCTGATCTAAGCTCTGATGTATCAGAAAGAAAACACATGAAACCCACCCTAAAACACTCCTGTTGACTCAGAGAAACAGATTGGCAGAAGTGGAAAAATAGCAATAATTATCCCTCAGGAAAAATGATCCAGTAACTCTGAAGATACTGTTATCCAAACATGTTATGGCAGAGATGGCTGCAGCAAGTTCAGGGAACAAAGAGAGGAGGGAAGAACCTAGAGAAAGAACCATGGCATGAGAATGATCCAGCAAGGGCAAATGCTTGTTGCCAGCGGCCACCTGCCCTCCATGTCCTGAGCTGGAAAGAAGCAAAGGACACCAAGTTCAATGTTTGGCTCTGTCACTTCCAGGCTCAAGGTCAGCAGGAAAGACTTGCTCTGAATCATAGTTTCCTCATCTGGAACAAGGAAACATAATCTCTACCTTACCCCATTGTTACGCTGATTAAATTTGATAAAAAAGCATATTGACTTCCTGTCCCAGGGCTGAAAGTCAATAGCTAGTGCATGCTCTATCTTAGAGCAAGACAAACGTTTCAATATTATTCTGAGTGTGTAAGCCCAAATCTTGCCTAAAACACAGTCTTCACTATTGTTTTATTGACCTATTGCATCTTTATGAAAATGTGAAAGGCCACATTATTGTGATTGTTTTTTAAAGGACAGATTCCGTATTTTCATGCACAGGGGTTATAGCCCAATGTAGCGCTGGTAGAAATCAATGGCTTTTTGTGGCTAATGATTCATGTCAAGTCAGACTATATTCACATGTGCATACCTTTCCCTCTCAGATTCAATACTTCAATTTATTAATCAACTTGCAGTGAGCCACTTACTGGAACCCTTGTGTTCAATAACACACTTTGTACTTGCAGACTTGGTAATGCATGACCCATCACTGAAGGCTGAAACACTCCAGTGCCTTCTTAGTAACCGGGGGAGGCTACCTCCCCAAATCCATTTCTGACAACTCAGGCATAGTTGATTAAATCACACATCTCTCCTCCCCCTTCCTGTCCAAGAAATGCAAGATGCTCAAACTGAAGAGATGTTGATTAAGATGGTGTTGGACAATTAATTATGCAACACGATAACCTCTGACCTGTGCAAGTTCTTTCTATTTTAATCAACTGAGACTCCAAATTAGTAGATAATTACATTCTTCTGTTTTAATCAAGCCTTGGGCAGCAGGGAAAGATGGTAAAGTACAACTCAAGCAGAGACTTCATTTGGAGGTGATTTTTTTAACTAAGGGTTTGAAAAGGATAATTATTTCAATTATTTTACTTCTGTTACCTGGAGTTCTCTTCAAACAGAAGTTTTTGTGTTAAAGCATAATCTCTGAACTAACATGTGTGTTTGGGTATAAAAACTACCAAATGTGAATCAGAGTGCAGAACGTGGAGATTGAGTGTGCAGTCTGATCAATGAAAAATGTAAGATCTGCCAAATGCTTATCCGAAGGAGCCAACCCTTCTCTTTTGAAGCACAAACTAAAAGAAAAGAGAGAATGGTTTAAAAATTTACAGATCAGCAACCTAGCATAATATTGATGTACAGGGGGAAGAGAAAGCCTAACACAAATATGTCAGTAATAGTATTATTATTAAGAGTAAAAATAAATCAATTAATAGTAAAATTTAGGGGGCTCACATGAAAATATTTAACCTGTGATATATCTACTTTTTGAGTAGTATGGACTCATTTTAAAGAGACAAATAATGTAACCTATCATACACAAAAATTTATGTTTTACTTAATCAAATCTTCTGGAGAGGAAAAAAGATAAGTAAGGCTCAGGCACAAGATAACCACAGACAGGAAAATTCTACAAAGTCTTTGTATCCACATAGTGAGGTCATAGACCTTTTTTGCCCCCCTTTTGTTTTTATGTACTGACAAAAGAATTTATATTTCTTGTGGAATCTGTTTTAAACTAATACTTCTAGACACAATCAAATGTACAGTTTTTCAAGGGAGATGATTATGCAAGTCTTCTGGCCAAAGTAAAAATCACAGCACTGTGAAAGCACAGACTTCACATGGCAAACCCAACCTGATGGACTGATTGCCAGTGAATGTTCTGAAGCTTTGTACTGAGAAAAAATGTGAGTATATGTCCCAGCTGGGCAGGAAAGGACTCTGAGGGCAACGTTACTGTCTGCCATCAAGAAGCAAACCAGCGGCCTTCTCCATGATATGTTTGCTGAGCCTGATGGTGGTTGAGGGTAGTAGTCTAGAGTCACAAATGCCAGCCTTGTCTTTAAACTAGGTAAGGGGTTCGAATTTTTCACTATCCTTGCTACTTGAAGTGTTGATTATTGACACTGTCTAGGAGCCTGTTAGAAATTCAGAATCTCATGCTCTACCCCAGGTATAGGAGTCAGAACTGGCATATTAATAAGATCTCCAGGTGCTGTGTAGGCACACCAGTGTTTGAGAGTCTCTGCCCCAAGCTAGTAGCTCATCATCTGTAAAAGGATTTCATAACATTAACCTCCTAATGTGGTATTCAGAAATGAATATGATAATATAAGTTAAATAATAGTACATATTATATTATTATCACATTTCTCCAATATTTTCTGATATCTCAGTTCTTTTATGAATACACTGGCATTCTGCTCAAAACATACAGGCTCACGGGCATCTGTATTCTCAACTGAGAAGAGAACTAACTCAACCCCCTAAAACATTCGTACCAACATCAAATCCACACAGGGAACACTGATGAGCCCAAGATCTGGAAGCCCCTAGAGTCATTAGGCAAAGATGCAATCAGTTAGGTTGATGAAGGAAGACTGGGGACTTAAATATTTGCAATCATTTGATAAGGACTGAAATATAAAAGTTCACCCACAGAAAATGCAAATCTCTGGAGTCCCAATTCCCCAAACATTTCAGTAAATTCAAGTTCTTATTCAAATGTACAAACTTCACCCCCACTCACTCCAGCCATTTTGAATCCCACGATTTATTTTTATTCACATCTGAAGCCATTTAAACTACGGAATTCTTGGCATTTTTCAAACCAGGGCTTTCACAGAGAGAAATAATACAGGGCAGAAATAAAGGGAGGTAGAGTCAGAACAACGTGTATTTAGCAGACACTTCTTAATTTCGTACACATGTATTTATCCTATACATATATATATATATAGTCTTCTGGGTGAAAAACAAATGTTCTCTCTCTCTCTTTCTTTTTTTAAAGATGAGTTTCCTGAGGATAAAAGGACCAGAGAAACTTAGAAAAACATTCATACAATTTTAGTGCATAAAGAACACTTAGAGCTGTTCTCATCATGGAAAACCAGTAAGTGAGACAAAAATATACAATTTTAACACCTCTGTTTATTTTATTTCATTCAGTCATATAACAGTTCATGCATGGACATTCTTTTGCACCGCAATAATAATATAACAGAGCTTTGTTGCCAAAACCCTTCTCATTTTGTGTCCCGTGTGAGTCCTGTAAGTCAGAGTAGGACACAGGGAGTGCTGCCAGCAAGTGACCCAGGGGCTGTGAACTGCTCTCATAAAGGGTTCCTCTCCATGGGGCCCCTGGGTGGCTCAGTAGGTTAGCATCTGCCTTAGACTCAGGTCATGATCCCAGGGTCCTGGGATTGAACCCCACGTCAGGCTCCCTGTCAGAAGGGATCCTGCTTCTCTTTCTCCTTCTCACTTATGCTCTCTGTTACTATTTCTCTCTCTCTCTCAAATAAATAAATAAAATCTTAAAAAAAAAAAAAAAAAAAAGGTTCCTCTCCTGAAAGCTATCTGGCCTTCTAACCTTCATCAGTGCAAATGCACAAATAGTTTTGAGTGGTCATCCTGCGACAAAGGAAACAGTGCAGGGGCTCCTGGCTGGCTCAGTTGGTGACGAGTCTGGCGGCAGCTCAGGTCATGATCTCCGGATCCTGGGATTGAGCCCTGGGTCTGGCTGTCTGCTCAGTGAGGAGTCTGCTTGCCCTCTCTCTATGCCCATCCCCCTGCTTGTGCTCTGTCTCTAAATAAAATCTTTATTTATTTATTATTTTTTAATTAAAAATAAAGAAGCAGTGGTTTCTGCAAAGACAAAGTGCCACCTATTAGAATGAGAAGTGTGGGAGGGAAATGCTGAGTTAATCAATAGACCTATATGCAACATAACCAGTCTTTTATCAGAAGCGATCTCAGAGTACAGGGAACGAAGGAGCCAAAAATGCCCTTGGAAGAGAAAACTGTCATATGGGGAGCGTGAAGATAAAGATTTTAAACTTTGGTAAATTAACTAAAGCTTCAAGCGTATCTACTTGCTGAATTTTCTTCCTTCTTCAACGTATCATGCAATATAATCTCTTTCCTGCTCTGTGTTCAACTGCTTTCATTTCCTTTCCATGCTGTTTTATGCAAGTGTCATTTTCCCCTCCCCAGTCAACGCGGGGGCTGACCTAATGCATTCTGAAGGGGAAGGGGTAGGAGGAGCAGCGGGAGATGAATTGCTGTCTGGGCCATAATATCCTGGCTGAACGCACACCGTTAGGTAGACAGCCACATGTTTTGGTTGACAGAGGTGCCTGTGACCCATGTGACAGGGATTAATGGGCATCTATTCTTGGCATCTTCCCTTACTGAACCTGAGGTCACCTTTTGTTTGGAGATACTCCCTAAAGTCCCTCCCTGCCCTTGACAACACCAGTCTTTGCCTTTGGGGCCATTGATTCACCTTGATTGTCCTTCCTTTGAAGTGAATAGTCAGAGGGAGGAGGGAGCTGTGATAAATACAGAAGAGTGTTACTTTCTGAAAAGCAGGCGATGTCATGCCCCCATTAAATACAGGCCAAGATCTTTATTGTGAAAGCTACTGTTTTTGTATTGCACGTTGCAAAAATTGCTGTGTTTCTCTGGTCATTGTGTTTTTTTTTTTTTTTTCCTTCCCTGAAGAGACGGAAGTGAAATAATCACTCATGTGAATAAATGCATAGCTAATCAAACTGAGGAGTCTCTTAGTGGCATCTCTGTTACATTCCAGAGGTGTTTTGATGCCACTGTGGCATGTCTTTGCTTTTGTTTCTCAGATACAGAACAATGGCTTTAAGATTCTCTATAGTACATTTGAAAGTCCTTATCTTGTTTTCTAAAGGTATCCTGAAGCTAGCGAAAGACTACCTGTGGGAACTAAATCACGTTATACCTTAAGTCCTCGGATCCTGCAAACCCACTGATGTTATCATGTCCTCCTGTGCTTCTGTTTCAGGACTCTAACTCCTCTTACAAATCTTATTCCTGCCTTTGGCGACCTGGTAATGTGGCTCTGAATAATTGACGGTCATACCAACCAGGACATTTTCTCTTACAAACAAAAGAAGATCCGATCAAAATTGTCTTCTATAAAACAAAACATGGTTTATGGGCTCTCAGTTATTGAGGCATGACTGAGTAGATTAGTTTCAGGCATGGCTGGATACAGGTGCACAGTAGAAGTCATGTGGATTTTGTTTATATTCTCTGCTTTTGCAATGGATTGAATTGTGCCTCCTTCCCCAAATTCACATATGGAAGCCTTAACCTCCAACATAGCTCTAATTGGAAATAGGGTCTCCAAGGAGTTAATTAGGGCTAAAGGAGGTCTCAAGGACTGGACTCTTATCTAGCCAGGTGTCCTTCCAGGAAGAGGTAAAGAGAGTTTTCACTCTCCATGTACACATACAAAGGCCATGCATGTGAGGACGCAATGAGAAGGTAGCCATTTGCAAAACAGGAAAAGAGTCCTTACCAGAATTTGACTGGACTGGCACCCTGATCCAGTCCAGCCAAATTCTGGACCTCCAAAAAACAAATACACACACACACACACACACACACACAACTTCTTAAAGCTTTTCATTATGTATTTACTCCTTGTGATAAGTTAAAGATGACTACAAATGAGTTGTACTACTCTCATTGAGAGTGGAGTATAATTTCCATGTTCTTGAGCTTAGGTGGGCCTTAATGATGGTGCAGCCAATAGAGCCGCAGAGATGTGATGTTCTGGGATTTCTCAAGCAGGACCATAAGACGTCTTATGGTTTTCTTCCAGTTTCTCCTGGAATACTTGTCTGGAGGAAGCCAGCCACCATGGAATGAGTAAATTATCTTGGTTTGAGAAAAACATGTGGATTTAGGGGTTTGGAGAGTGGGGAGGTTTAGGTTAGATATAGTAAGCAAGTGTCAGGTATTGTTTGGTTCTTAATAAATAATGGTAATATCTAATATTTATTGAGGGGTTCAATATGTCTTGGATATTGAATTACGTTATTTACACAAATTAAAAAAATAAACAGATTAAAAATATATATTCTTGATTAAAATCTCTGAGATAAAATTATTATTGTACCCTGTTCAAAGATAGAGAAACTGGGGCTTAAATTTTAAATGACTGGATGAGAGTCATTTAGCTGTTAAATGGCAAGTATAAGATTTGGCTGACTTCGGAGTCCTAATTCTCAACCACCATACAACTCTCTTTGATCTTTCCCAGCTGCATTTTGTTGGTATATGACTGCCCACCATATTGGACTCAGTACCTAGATCCACTTAATTCTACCTGAACAGGTGTTTTGCTGTTGTTATCATTATATGACATTATGTAATGGAAATATGTATTAACTGATCTAATCCTAATGTTTTCTACCATTTAATGATCAGCTGCTATATTCTGTTTATTAAACTCGGCATTGCTAAGCAAATACATCATCTTATCCCAGTGATACTCAAAGGCAGAATTTTAGTCTGCACTGAGGAGAGGAGATCCCTGACTGGTGGACAATATGTGCAAGGCTGCATGGCCACATAGTCAGGCATCACTCATGTCTTAAGGTCATGGTTCTGAAACACCACCTTTGGTTAGTCTCAGCCTTGTCCTCTTTCATCACAGCTTGGAGTTGCTCAGGTTTCAGCAAGCCATGGGTGAACTAGAGCAATCCCTCCCTGCCATTCTTCAAGGCTGGGCCCTCAAAGAGCACTGTTTCATTTGTTGAATTCATCAAAGATCTGCCATCATTTGTATCATGCATTGAGTTACTGGGGTCCTGGCCTTTAGTCTCCCAGTGCAGCCTTTCAGTTAAATTGAGCTGGGAATTTTCAGGAGAAGATAGAAGGCAGAAAGAAGGGGAGTTTAATGACAGTTTGCTTCATCACTCTAGCTCTGATCAGACAGATGTATCAGGACTTATTGTCACAACCTTCCTCTGGTCTGAGACTTTGAGAGCCCATGAGCTGGAAAGTGGGTTGACAGAGTAGAAATACACAGGAAACAATTTTAAAGGTATAGTAGAAAATCTCAATTTCTGCAGTCAAATCTTCCTTTGGGACTAACTTGACTAAGATTATTTTTGTACTGGTCTCCAATTCATACTTGGACATTATGCACAACAAATCTATATCATGTAGTGGAAGTTTGCCATCCTGGGGAGATGGATCAGTGACATTCATTGATGTAGGCAATGTGTGCATTTAAGTGGAGGTAGCATACCTTTGGGGTCAGATACCTGGGTTGAGAATATAATTCCATAAGTTTTTAACTGGGGGACTTTGGATAATGGGCCAACTTTTCTGAACTTCGGTTTCCTTTATGTAAAATAAAGATGAACAGACAAGCTTCATATGGTAACTTCACAGGGAAACTTCAAATATTAATACAGATGATGCATTTTGTTATCTCATGCCATACATTATTTTTATGGTGTCTACATTAATGATGGTTATTGCAACTTGTTAATATGGGATTATGTTTTCTAGATATCTTCAGTGAGTTTGAAATTGTATTTTTGTACTAAAAATTACATGAACAAAGGATATTTCAAGAAAGTACTTTTGACATAATACATAAAATACCAGAAATGTCTCCTTAGCTATGTTTTTGAACTGTGAATTCAGAAATTCTAGAATGTTTGCCAAAAAATTATAGTGAGTTTATAATGCATTTGTACATAATATATACATATCTTTATGTTTTATATATGTAGTCCATCTATGTACTTGTTAAATTATTCCTTATTCATATATTAGATTTTGATACTTAATAGGCAAACAAGGCATGAAAAAATGTAAAATCAGGTTCTAGCTTTATGGCTAATTCCATTCATACTTGATTCAGGTCCTGACCCACTATTTACTAGTTTTGTGTTAGGAACAATTTCAGGGTAACTGAAAGACTATAGGATTTACAACAGAAAGAATGTATAATTTTATTTTATTATATTTTATTTTATTTTATTTTTTATTTGTTTAATTTTTTAGAGAGAGTATTCATGCGAGTAAGGGTGGGCAGGGGCAAAGGGAAAGGGAGAGAGACAATCGTAAGCAGGCTCCATGCTCAGCACAGAGCCTGATGTCGGGCTCCATCCCAGGACCCTGAGATCATGACCTGAGCCAAAACCAGGAGTCAGATGCTAAGTTGAACGAGCAACCCAGGCATCCCTGGATGTAGAATTTTAAATTAACTATTGACTCTTAGGTCTTGGTTTCCTCATCTGCATGTGTCTATTTTTATAAATTAAATGTAATAATATCTACAGAATACTTAGCAGTCCTAAGCTGATCAATAAGTTACTTCAATAAATAGTAGCTATATTTGATCATTAAGACGCTCAAGAACTCTTACATCTGATCATTACGACCTGATGTACATGTTTTAACAAATTATACAATATAAGAAGAGAGAATGAAGGATTCTTTAAAAATTTAAAAAAAAAAATCCTCACTTATCAACATTCTGGGTGTTTAAAAGTCATGTCATGGGACGCTGGGGTGGTTCAGTGGGTTAAGTGTCTGCCTTTTGCTCAGGTCATGATCGCAGGGTCCTGGGATTTAGCCCTGGATTGGGCTCTCTGCTCAGCCTTGAGTCTGCTTCTCTCCATCCCACAGCGAGGCTCTCCTGTGATTGCTTTTGCTCTCACGCTCTCTCAGATTAATGAAGTCTTTAAAAATTTTAAAAAAGCAAAAAAATTAAGAAATTAAAATTAAAAAATAAGAGTCATGTCATGAAATGAATGAAGTAGGACCTTCATTTGTATTTTAAAGACAGAAAACACACACACACACACAAAATTTACCAACTTTCTGAAGGTCATCCTGAGAGCCCTTTGCTCTTTTTTTGTGAGAACTTTGCTTTAGAACTCAGTGGTGGTAGAACTGTTTTGAGTTCTAGAGACAAGACGGGGAATAGGTGGGTAAGAATGAACCTGGGGTTCAAGTTGGAGATGGACCCCAGAGAGTTTTGGTTAATCATAGCAATTCCCACAGTGAGTGAGGATGGAAAGGAATGAATGAATCAGGGCAGCACTGACAACTTTATCTCATGTTTATTCCATGAACAGATGAGTACTTGGGTCATATGCTTAAATCTGAGAACTCTTTCTCACTTTAAGAAAGATATATACAGGATGCTATTAAAAAAAAAAAAAATACTCAGCATATCCAGAACTCTCTCCTTCCCACCCACTCCATTTAATGGAAGTCTGAGCTCAATAACTGGTAACTTGTAACTCTAAATTAAGAAAATCAACTAAACATCAGTGATGATAAGTGACAGTTGACCCTTGGTCTGAGCATGGTGTTTTCCACAGGAAGTGGAAGGGATCGTGTCAAGCTAGAACACTTATGTTCGGTCTAAGTTGGCAGCTCTGTTGGACTTCTCCATCACTGTTGCCTGAGAGCATCTGCTACTCTCAACATGACTTTTTCCAAGAGAAGCCTAATCTCAGATTATCTGTATTGAATTTCCTAATTCTTCAATGTTGGAAAATGATTTTTTAAAGATTTGCAGCCAATGAAATGGTGACATTTTCACTGCAATTTTGAAACCTCTGTGTAGGATGAATTATTCATCTTTTAAATTTTAGTTAGTAACAAGGTACATTCCAAAGACCAAGACCAGAAAAATAGATTCTGTGCTCTCAGTGATTAGTAACACATTAAACACATTCTCACTGTCTATGACCATGTTATGGTTGTCAAGTCTGCTAAGTTCAAGCTGGGTCAGGTATAGGAATTTGGTAAAGCTAATTGAATGTACTTATGTGAAAGTCTTCATTGGGGCCCCTGTGGCTCAGCTGGTTAAATGTCAATCTTCAGCTCAGGTCATGATCCCAGGACCCTGGGATCTAGTCTCACAACAGGCTCCTTCAGCAGGGAGCCTGCTTATCCTTCTCCTGCTCTCCCTGCTTGTGTGCTCGCTGTCTCTCTCTCTGTCAAATAAATAATAAAATAAAATAAAATAGTCTTCATTGACCAAGAACTTCTATATTCAGAAACTTGAGTGTTTCTATTTTTAAGTTGTACTTAGAAAGATAGAGAATTTGTTCTTTCCACATGAAAACAACAACAACATCAAAGAGGCACAGCTATTCTTTTTTTTTTTTTTAAGATTTTATTTACTTTTTTGATGGGGAAGAGAGCCCTAATGGGGGGAGAGGAACAAGGAGAGGGACAGGAGACTCCCCACTGAGCTTGATCCCAGGATCCTGAGAACAGGACCTGAGCCAAAGTCAGACACTTGACCGACTGAGCCACCCAGGAACCCCAGGCACAGCTACACTTTATCTATATATAATTGAAACTCTTTTGTGTATTGTTCAAATCCCTTTATAAGCTGTACCCTATCTACCCCCCACAATTACGTTTGCCTATCTGCATATACCCTATACTCTAGTGACTTCATTCACTTGGACTTCTAAGAGCATACATGCTTTTCTTATCTTTGGGGTTGCAAACACTCATTTCTCTTCTTGAAATGTCCTAGACTCTCTGTACAGCTGGAACAACATCTCCTGATTCGAAGTCTCAGCAGCTTCTTCTCTGTCGAAACTTATTGATCTCCCTTCCCCTGAGCACAGCTGATCAATGTATTTGTGTGATCCCGGAGTCTTATACAGCTGGTCACACCAAAGTTTTATTCACCCTCCTTTGCAATCATTGTTTTAAAATATATGTCATCCTAACTAGTCTGCAAGTTCCTCTAAAACTAAAGCTCTGTCTTTACATATGATTATATATATCCTTATATATCCTTTATATAATGTGGGAATCCCCAGGGAAGCAGTTTGCACAACATTTAATAGATGTTCTACTTGATAATTAAATGAAAGATTAAGTGTTCATACACACACACACACACACACACACACATATATATATATATATATATGTATTTTAAGTATAAAATACATATCCCTTCTGTGGCTTCTAATTAACATTTTGTAATTGTCAAAAAAAAATAGTTTAAAATTTTCAACCGAGCCAATTGGTGATGCAAAATCAAGCTAGACCCCTGTGTCATTTGCTTCATCAGTACCAATTAAGATGAAGTACCCAGACTTGGCTAGAATAAAAATTGAAGTTGATGATAAACACTGTGGAGGGTGAGTCGACTATGTCCTTCCCATACTAAATAAAGACTGCATATTTAGGGACCAGATCACCACAGTGTTGAAAATCAACTCCATCAGTTCTGCTTGGCAGTCCCTGTCAATATTCATGATGAACTCTAAATTATGTTATTATCTCAAATTTCCAAAAAGCAGAACAACTTCCTTATCCACAACTTTATGCTTCCTGACTGACATGAGAATGCTACATTAGCCTAACCATTGTTTACCTCTGAGCTGGTAACACAATGGTGAGAAGTGACATTCTTCTCTTTCCAAAGATTCCTCAATAACCATGCCAACCAGTGTTTGCTGAGGGTGCTGGAGTGGGGAGGGCAAGAAGAGAGTAGTTGGTAACATTGAGGACCTGGGTCAATACCTTTTTCACATATCTGAAGCAGAATGAGAGGAACTCAATGGCACAGAATTGCTCATTTATGGAACATATATTATGTGGATATTCTCGAGCAGGAATTGAGCTGAATGGTGGAATTACAAGATGATAGGAACACCATTCCTCTCCTTAGAAGCACACAGTCTAGCGGGCAAGGCAGACACATAGCCTGAGACTAAAAATGCAGAGTGGGAGGATGAAAGAAAGCACAGGCTGCTATAAAAGCAAGAAGGTTAATTTGCCTAATTAAACAGCAAGCTGAGATTCAAACCCATGGCTGTCTGGCTGATTAAGGGTAAGAGCAAAAACTCATACTCATGAGGCTGCTTCAAGATCCTCATTCAGTGCCAACTCACACCCTATATCGTCTCTTGTTATTTTCATAACAATTTACTTTTTTCCTTCTTGCACAAAATATTATCAAATCTGTTAAAAAGACAGCATGCAATCTACCATGAATCCAATCTAATCCAACAATTAGGGACCCACCTTTCTGAAGAAGCAATGATTTGAAACAAAGATACTGTGGCAAGATATTTACTCCTCTCAGGGACAAACTTAACCACTGAACGCTGATGGGTTTTTTTGTCAGGGCTGAGGAATGCAGATATAGACAAAAACCTGACCAGAGATAGACTGTCAAGGTTGGAGATGGGAGAGCTTGATCAGAGAAAGGCAATTAGCGCCAAAGAGGACTTGCAACTGTCACTCTTTTAAAATTAGATTATAAAATAGGAAGGATGGAATCATTCCTCCTAGTGCTTTTCCTTTTAAATGCCTGCTGGCTTTCACTTTCAAACCCTGAAATGCCTATAACTGAGAAAATAATGTTTCATTATCTCACTTTACTTTTCCCCTTCCCTCTAGTCTCCACTGTAGAGTGGTACACAGGGTTGCTTTGTCCAGAACCAGTTGTATCTGTGAGAGCTCACACTTGAGTTTCCTGGTATTCAGAAAAAGGCTGGTTATTCACTTCATAGCAGTACAGCAATATAAAGAAGAAGGCAGAACACTGGATACAAAAAATTTTTTAAAAATGGAGTTTAGACAGTGCTCAGTATCATGCAAATTTCTGATTCTGTTTGGGTTGTGGAGTACCAAAGCTATGCTACCAGAAATACTGCAAAAACAATTGAAATTAGGAAGAAGTTTTGTAAATAGGTAAAGACTCAAATGAAAGGGAAAGAAATATGAAAAGAAAAGGGGAAAAAAAGTGCCTCCCTAGCACTGGTTTTTCACTCACTGGGAACGGTGGTTCATCGGTTCCATTGGCTCCCACCCGTCCATAGTGCACTAACCCAACATGGCAGGTCACTGGTGCTCACTTCTCCACACACTTCACCCCCGCTCAGGAAAGACCTGCTCTACATCCTGGGACAACTTCTCTTCACCTTCAGTACAATCCCAGATGCCGGAGCTCCTGAGAATCTTGTCAGTCCCTCAACAGGACAAGGATCCCCACCGTCCTCCCCTATGCTAGCTGCACACTCTGCTTCTTTCTCTATTGTATTTAATGCATTTACCAGAATGCAAACTCTTCTTTGCTTCCTTCCTACATCCTGACTGAAAATTGGGGCAGAATCTATGCCTTTGTGTTCCATGAAACTCCACTCAGAACTTTCTGAGGGTCAAACCCCAAGTATTCAGCGACAGAGCTGCATTTGCCCGAGAGAAGGCATGCCACAGGAGCGGTTACTTCTTTAGTACACCCCTCTGGGTCTGTTGATTTTTAAGAGTAGGATGCAAAGATATCAAAAGCAGTTTAAAAGCAAGATCTTACACAAGCTTGACCAAGTACCCTGTACAAGTCCCCAGCACTTCCAGCCCAAGCTGAAATTATTACTCTAAGCTTGCTGGCCTGATGTGAAAAACCCAGCAGCACATCTTAATATAGCCTTGGGAAAACCTCATCTTTAATTAAAGAGCTTCTTCTCTCCCTTCAACCCTCCTTTCTTTTTCTTTCTGTGTGTGTATGGGGGGTGGGGGTCCTTCTTTGAAACAAGGCTTTTGGATCCTTGATTCCTTCAGTAATTATTTGTGTGACAGTTGGCAAATTTTGTAATCTACCTATGCATTCATTTTTAATATGCCAAATGGAAATAATAGCTGTCCATACCCCCTGCCCTCACCCACACTCTGCCTCCATGAACCTGGCCAAGCAGTTTGGTCTAAATGATGGTTCTATAGTCTGATAGTTTATTACTTTAAGGTTAAGAATAGCAAATCTTTGGCAAATAACAAATAATAAATAAATTTTATAAAGAAAATTAGAAAAAATAGTAACCACATTAAAAATATAAAAATAGCTATCCATTAATTTCATAACCATCTATGGTGAATGAATAAAACTTTTGTGAGACATTGTCTTGGTAATGAAAGGTTTTTACCCTCACTGAATCCAGCTAGCATTTTTGGAGAAAAGATGTTTTTTCTTATAATATCTCTTACCGTGAGACTTGTTGCCAGGCATTCAGACAACACAGGGAGTGGAGAAGATTGTGGAAAAGATTTGCAACAGAATTATGCAATTTAGAGATTAATGTATTTCTCTCTCTACCACTGAGTCATTGTTAAGTTGGAGGGCTGAGAATAAAGTAAATGATTTTATTTTTAAATCAGTTACAGGTCACATTTTGATCTGGTTAATTTTATAGGATTTTATCATAAGGGAAAATAAATTAGAGGAAGAAAAAATGAATATACTCAAAACCTTTATTGTTCTTCTATTTTGTTGAAAATCAAAATGATAAAATGCCCACCAGTAGTAAAGAAATGTTTAAGTAAGTGCTGGTTTTTCAACTGGATGAAAGATTATGTAACTCCTAGAATTATAATTATTATGGTTATGGAACATATTGCTTATGAATCTTATGAAACTCTAGAGGTTAAACCTATTAACAAGACTTATTAGGAAAGAATGTTGCTATACTTGTGTCCAGGCATACATGTTCTGGGTCTACAAGAATATATATAAGACATATATTCTGCACACTGGGCCTGTTAAAGAGGGAGCGAGAAGATGACGACGAGAAGCTCTTGTATAGAAGGGCAGTTCTAGGGGCTGATAGGACGCAGAAGTAAAAAATGCAGTTGAATCCAGTACATCCATGTTCAAAATATGCTGTAACCCTCCTAGACCATTTGATCATTTTCAAGAATTAGATGGGTTGGGGCTTTCTCCAAGTACTTTACTGCTGCATTTCCAGCAACTTTGTGGTGTCTGAAAAGTTAGAGGATCTTCATGAATAAAAGATGGTTGATTTAGCATTTTGGAATGGGAGATAGACACATAAATAATTATACTATATGAGAAAAAATGTGCTGTATATAGTCTTATTCAGACTATATTTCCTCCTGGGCTATTTCTCAAAGTAAGATCCATGGATCATATATACTGGATTCATTTGGGATCCGTTGTATGTTTCTGGGTTTTTTGTTTTGTTTTATTTTGTTTTCATTTTTTGGGGTGTGTGTGTGTGTGTGTGTTTATGTAGGTACATGAGCCCCAACAAAAACTGTTATATTGACATTTTTTGGAACGAAGGTTGTCAAATTATATTTTTAACTATTTTTATTGGGGATTCTTTTTTGGGGTGGATTCTTAGAAGCATAAAATTTAAGAACTACTTCAATAGCAGCTCAACATGGGTTAGCTCAAAATAACCATGCTCATACTCTAGAAAAAAAAAAAAAAAAAGGTTTCTTACCCTCAGACCTATTGCTATTTTGGTTCAAATTATTCCATGTTGTAGGGACCGTCTTGTGCATTATAGAAAAATTAGAAGCATCCCTGATATCTACCAGCAGATTCCATTAGCAGGCTCTCAGCTGTGACACCAAAAATGTCTCCAGACTGCCAAATATTTCAGAGGGAGCAAAATCACTCCTGTTGAGAACCACTGCTCCAAAAGGAGAAATGTGTGGTCATTATACAGTTATTTGAAACTCTTCATATACATTAAGACAAACACATACGAAGCTATTTGCTAGGTCTTTCTTTCCACTTAGAAGCAAATTAGAAACCGTTTAATCTCTCATATGTTGAAATCCTAACCCCACGACCTCAGAATGTAACTGTATTTGGAGACAGAGTCTTTAAAAAGGTAATTACGTTAAAACAAGGTCTTTGGGGTGGACCATGATCCAATCGCCAGTGTCTTCACAAGAGAGGAAATTAGGGCACAGACACATAGACCTAAGACCAAGTGAAAACACAGCGAGAAGACAGCCATGCGCAAGCCAAGGAGAAAGACCTCAGGTGAAACCAGTCCTGACGACACCTTCATCTCAGACTGCTAGTCTTCAGAACTGTGAGAAAATACATTTCTATTTAAGCTTCTCCCCACCCACCACCATTGGTGGTGCTTTGTCATGGCCGTCCAAGCAAACCAAAACAACTATGTAATGCTGTTCTTCCTTTTGATGCTCCAATATCTCCTCCCAAGCACTATCTTAGAAGAGCTGGTGTTGGGGCACCTGGGTGGCTCAGTGGGTTAAGCCTCTGCCTTTGGCTCAGGTCATGATCTCAGGGTCCTGGGATTGAGCCCTGCACTGGGCTATCTGTTCAGCGGGGAGCCTGCTTCCCTTCCTCTCTCTCTCTGCCTCTCTGCCTGCTTGTGATCTCTCTCTCTGTCAAATAAATAAATAAAATCTTTAAAAAAAAAATCCACTCTTCACTCAAAAAAGAAAAAAAAAATGAAGAGCTTGTGTTGTTCTCATGTGTTTGTCTGTCTTTTCATACCTGGTGCCTATGCTCCCATCTTTTTTATCTGTAGAACCAAAGCCTGTACTTACTTCAAGGATATTATCTTCCCTGATACTTCCCTTAATTTATCAATTTTGTGAATGCTTTCTGCTTAGAACTTCTACAGACATATGTTTGTCTATCTCTTATGAAAAGATGAAAGATAATTTTAATCATATATGCTGTTTTTCCAACATGGCAGTTTATGTAGATGTATAGAAGAAAGGACCAGAGAAAGGAGTCAGAGAGTTCTAGTTTCAAATATTGCCTCTTCCAATTACTTCCTTATGACATTGGACATGTGTATCGATTTCTGAGAGACAGAGGTTTGGAATTTTAAATGGGGATAATATTCTCCCTTTTTTGCTTGGCGTCAGAAAAAAATGAAATTATGCTGAAATATGGTCCTTGCCCTGCTCTGCTTGCCAAATGCCACACAAGTGTTCTTAGGTAGAAAACTTATCGTATATCCAGAATCCAGGTTAAAGGCAGTCTGTGAAATGTCATTGTCAAACTTTTAACTTCCACAACTATAAGGAGCTGAGGTGAAGGTGAAAGCAACCAATGCACCATACCCAAAATACTAGCTCCTTTTCTCTCAGGACACGAGTAAAACAGATTAGCACAGACCTACCTATAATAGTTTCTCAAAAATTATTTGTTTGTGTTGAGGAACGTGAGCTAGTAACTAACATAAAGGTTAAAAAACAAAACAAACACTATACATTATACTTCCTCAAGGGAGAACAAAAATTAAAGAGATTAAGTGTTACAACACCATAACTAAGATGAGAATAAGTGATAAGATTCTTTAGGAAAGGAACACGTAATTAATATCTGTAGTAACCAGAAAGATCAGACTCATAAGTCATCTCTGAATTAATGGATTTTTGTCTTTTATTCAATAATTTATTCTTTCATTTACCCATAATTTAAAATACTTTCTTCCTAAGACATAATCATGATACAAAGAGCACTTCTCTTTTGTCAGCCTCTTCTTATATGATGGCGGGACCAGGCTCATTATATATGTTCTCTGAAATACATCTAATAAGGCAACAAAGTAGCTGTTATTTTCTTGCTTGTACAGAATGCAAAAACAGAGGCTTAGAGTAGTCCATGTTTTTTATCCTACCTGTATCTCTTGAGTCCTTATCATGCATGAAGCAGTGATCCCGGGGACTTAGGAGTACCTGTCCTTGCATCACCAACAGTCTAGGGACAGATACAATCAAGAGAGCATACCAGCAATCGCAGGAGACTGAGGCGGGGAATCTGGATGTGGAGCCTCATCCAGCAAACAACACAGTGGAGGGGGAGGAGTATTTTCACCAGTGAAATATATCCAATTGCCATCCTCTAGCTAGAAGCTTCACTGAATCCTTGATTAAAGATACTGTGATTTCATTAGTCAGATCACTCTAAATAGGGCCTACAGCACTTCCCAATTAATAGATCAACAGTAATCAGCAGCTAATTATCCCCTTGACTGCAGTTGATTTCCCCTCAAGTTTGGGAGTACACAGTGTGCAGGAGTGGGTTCAACAGCAGCACACTCACACCACCACAGGGGTCTGAGCCCAAGGGACTAGAGACCACAACCCACAGTAAAGGTAGCTGCAAAAGGAGTAAGAAAGAGCTGGGGTTGGGTGGCCTGAGGACCACAGAGATGCAGGAGGTAGTGAAGGAGAAAGTCATGGAGACAGAGTTGGACTGCATCCTAGAGATGATGGCATCCAATATCCTCACCGGAGAACACTGAGGCTGAGAAACTCAGACATACACCCCTAATACTAGCTGGGCCCTTGGACGTTTGAGGCTCTTCAGAAAATTAAGGTCATGCATAATTTGATCCTAGCTTCACTACTTACTAATTGTGTGATCCCAGGCAGGTTGTAACATTTCCTTTGTATCATATCCCTTATCTATAAAATGAAAACAAATGTAAATAAATACTTCATAGAGCTGTTGTAATGGAGATATGATTTAAAAATATAGAACAGTGCTTGGCAAATTATGAGTGTTTAATGCTAATTAAATGTTAATTGTTTTGCATTATTATTATTATTATTGCCACTCTAATTTTACTGCTCTAATTACAGTTACTGCTATGTCTTATCATTATTACTTTCAAGTGTAATATGTATTCATTCAATAATTATTTTTTTTTTATTTTATTTTTTATAAACATATATATATATATATTTTTTTCCCCCCAGGGGTACAGGTCTGTGAATCTCCATGTTTACACACTTCACAGCACTCACCATAGCACATACCCTACCCAATGTCCATAACCCCAACTCCCAACCCCCCTCTGCCCAGCAACCCTCAGTTTGTTTTGTGAGATTAAGAGTCACTTATGGTTTGTCTCCCTCCCAATCCCAACTTGTTTCATTTACTCTTCTCCTACCACATTAACCCCCCATGTTGCATCTCCTCTCCCTCATATCAGGGAGATCATATGATAGTTGTCTTTCTCTGATTGACTTATTTCGCTAAGCATGATACGCTCTAGTTCCATCCACGTTGTCGCAAATGGCAAGATTTCATTTCTTTTGATGGCTGCATAGTATTCCATTGTATATATATACCACATCTTCTTTATCCATTCGTCTGTTGATGGACATCTAGGTTCTTTCCATAGTTTGGCTATTGTAGACATTGCTGCTATAAACATTCGGGTGCACGTGCCCCTTTGGATCACTACGTTTGTATCTTTAGGGTAAATACCCAGCAGTGCAATTGCTGGGTCATAGGGTAGTTCTATTTTCAACAATTTGAGGAACCTCCATGCTGTTTTCCAGAGTGGTTGCACCAGCTTGCATTCCCACCAGCAGTGTAGGAGGGTTCCCCTTTCTCCACATCCTCGCCAGCATCTGACATTTCCGGACTTGGTAATTTTAGCCATTCTGACTGGTGTGAGGTGGTATCTCATTGTGGTTTTGATTTGTATTTCCCTGATGCCGAGTGATATGGAGCACTTTTTCATGTGTCTGTTGGCCATCTGGATGTCTTCTTTGCAGAAATGTCTGTTCATGTCTTCTGCCCATTTCTTGATTGGATTATTTGCTCTTTGGGTGTTGAGTTTGCTAAGTTCTTTATAGATTTTGGACACTAGCCCTTTATCTGATATGTCGTTTGCAAATATCTTCTCCCATTCTGTCAGTTGTCTTTTGGTTTTGTTAACTGTTTCCTTTGCTGTGCAAAAGCTTTTGATCTTGATAAAATCCCAATAGTTCATTTTTGCCCTTGCTTCCCTTGCCTTTGGCGATGTTCCTAGGAAGATGTTGCTGCGGCTGAGGTCAAAGAGGTTGCTGCCTGTGTTCTCCTCAATGATTTTGATGGATTCCTTTCTCACATTGAGGTCCTTCATCCATTTTGAGTCAATTTTCATGTGTGGTGTAAGGAAATGATCCAATTTCATTTTTCTGCATGTGGCTGTCCAATTTTCCCAACACCATTTATTGAAGAGGCTGTCTTTTTTCCATTGGACATTCTTTCCTGCTTTGTCGAAGATTAGTTGACCATAGAGTTGAGGGTCTATTTCTGGGCTTTCAATTCTGTTCCATTGATCTATGTGTCTGTTTTTGTGCCAGTACCATGCTGTCTTGATGATGACAGCTTTGTAATAGAGCTTGAAGTCCGGAATTGTGATGCCACCAACTCTGGCTATCTTTTTCAATATTCCTTTGGCTATTCGAGGTCTTTTCTGGTTCCATATAAATTTTAGGATTATTTGTTCCATTTCTTTGAAAAAAATGGATGGTACTTTGATAGGAATTGCACTAAATGTGTAGATTGCTTTAGGTAGCATAGACATTTTCACAATATTTATTCTTCCAATCCAGGAGCATGGAACATTTTTCCATTTCTTTGTGTCTTCCTCAATTTCTTTCATGAGTACTTTATAGTTTTCTGTGTATAGATTCTTAGTCTCTTTGGTTAGGTTTATTCCTAGGTATCTTATAGTTTTGGGTGCAATTGTAAATGGGATAGACTCCTTCATTTCTCTTTCTTCTGTCTTGTTGTTGGTGTAGAGAAATGCAACTGATTTCTGTGCATTGATTTTATATCCTGACACTTTACTGAATTCCTGTACCAGTTCTAGCAGTTTTGGAGTGGAGTCTTTTGGGTTTTCCACATATAGTATCATATCATCTGCGAAGAGTGATAGTTTGACTTCTTCTTTGCCGATTTGGATGCCTTTAATTTCTTTTTGTTGTCTGATTGCTGAGGCTAGGACTTCTAGTACTATGTTGAATAGCAGTGGTGATAACGGACATCCCTGCCGTGTTCCTGACCTTAGTGGAAAAGCTTTCAGTTTTTCTCCATTGAGAATGATATTTGCGATGGGTTTTTCATAGATGGCTTTGATAATACTGAGGTATGTGCCCTCTATCCCTACACTTTGAAGAGTTTTGATCAGGAAGGGATGCTGTACTTTGTCAAATGCTTTTTCAGCATCTATGGAGAGTATCATATGGTTCCTGTTTTTTCTTTTATTAATGTGTTGTATCACATTGATTGATTTGCGGATGTTGAACCAACCTTGCAGCCCTGGAATAAATCCCACTTGGTCGTGGTGAATAATCCGTTTAATGTACTGTTGAATCCTATTGGCTAGTATTTTGGTGAGAATTTTTGCATCTGTGTTCATCAAGGATATTGGTCTGTAGTTCTCTTTTTTGATGGGATCCTTGTCTGGTTTGGGGATCAAGGTGAGGCTGGCCTCATAAAATGAGTTTGGAAGTTTTCCTTCCATTTCTATTTTTTGGAACAGTCTCAGGAGAATAGGAATTAGTTCTTCTTTAAATGTTTGGTAGAATTCCCCTGGGAAGCCATCTGGCCCTGGGCTTTTGTTTGTTTGGAGATTTTTGATGACTGTTTCAATCTCCTTACCGGTTATGGGTCTGTTCAGGCTTTCTATTTCTTCCTGGTTCAGTTGTGGTAGTTTATATGTCTCTAGGAATGCATCCATTTCTTCCAGATTGTCAAATTTGTTGGCATAGAGTTGCTCATAATATGTTCTTATAATTGTCTGTATTTCTTTGGTGTTCGTTGTGCTCTCTCCTCTTTCATTCATGATTTTATTTATTTGGGTCCTTTCTCTTTTCTTTTTGATAAGTCTGGCCAGGGGCTTATCAATCTTATTAATTCTTTCAAAGAACCAGCTCCTAGTTTTGTTGATTTGTTCTATTGTTTTTTTGGTTTCTATATCATTGATTTCTGCTCTGATCTTTATGATTTCTCTTCTCCTGCTGGGTTTAGGGTTTCTTTCTTGTTCTTTCTCCAGCTCCTTTAGGTGTAGGGTTAGGTTGTGTACCTGAGACCTTTCTTGTTTCTTGAGAAAGGCTTGTACCGCTATATATTTTCCTCTCAGGACTGCCTTTGTTGTGTCCCACAGATTTTGAACTGTTGTATTTTCATTATCATTTGTTTCCATGAATTTTTTCAATTCTTCTTTAATTTCCTGGTTGACCCATTCATTCTTTAGAAGGATGCTGTTTAGTCGCCATGTACTTGGGTTCTTTCCAAATTTCCTCTTGCGATTGAGTTCTAGCTTCAGAGCATTGTGGTCTGAAAATATGCAGGGAATGATCCCAATTTTTTGATAACAGTTAAGACCTGATTTAGAACCAAGGATGTGATCTATTCTGGAGAATGTTCCATGTGCACTAGAGAAGAATGTGTATTCTGTTGCTTTGGGATGAAATGTTCTGAATATATCTGTGATGTCCATCTGTTCCAGTGTGTCATTTAAGGCCTTTATTTCCTTGTTGATCTTTTGCTTGGATGATCTGTCCATTTCAGTGAGGGGAGTGTTAAAGTCCCCTACTATTATTGTATGATTGTCGATGTGTTTCTTTGATTTTGTTATTAATTGGTTTATATAGTTGGCTGCTCCCACATTAGGGGCATAGATATTTACAATTGTTAGATCTTCTTGTTGGACAGATCCTTTGAGTATGATATAGTGTCCATCTTCATCTCTTATTATAGTCTTTGGTTTAAAATCTAAGTGATCTGATATAAGGATTGCCACTCCTGCTTTCTTCTGATGTCCATTAGCATGGTAAACTCTTTTCCACCCCCTCACTTTAAATCTGAAAGTGTCTTCGGGTTTAAAATGAGTTTCTTGTAGGCAACATATAGATGGGTTTTGTTTTTTTATCCATTCTGATACCCTGTGTCTTTTGATTGGGGCATTTAGCCCATTAACATTCAGGGTAACTATTGAGAGATATGAATTTAGTGCCATTGTATTGCCTGTAAGGTGACTGTTATTTTATACTGTTTCTGTTCCTTTCTGATCTACTACTTTTAGGCTCTCTCTTTGCTTAGAGGACCCCTTTCAATATTTCCTGTAGAGCTGGCTTGGTGTTTGCAAATTCTTTCAGTTTTTGTTTGTCCTGGAAGCTTTTAATCTCTCCTTCTATTTTCAATGATAGCCTAGCTGGATATAGTATTCTTGGCTGCATGTTTTTCTCATTTAGGACTCTGAATATATCATGCCAGCTCTTTCTGGCCTGCCAGGTCTCTGTGGATAAGTCTGCTGCCAATCTAATATTTTTACCATTGTATGTTACAGACTTCTTCTCCCGGGCTGCTTTCAGGATTTTCTCTTTGTCACTAAGACTTGTAAATTTTACTATTAGGTGACGGGGTGTGGACCTATGCTTATTGATTTTGAGTGGGGTTCTCTGAACCTCCTGGATTTTGATGCTTGTTCCCTTTGCCATATTGGGGAAATTCTCTCCAATAATTCTCTCCAATATACCTTCTGCTCTCCTCTCTCTTTCTTCTTCTTCTGGGATCCCAATTATTCTAATGTTGTTTCGTCTTATGGTGTCACTTATCTCTCGAATTCTGCCCTCGTGGTCCAGTAGTTGTTTGTCCCTCTTTTGTTCAGCTTCTTTATTCTCTGTCATTTGGTCTTCTATATCACTAATTCTCTCTTCTGCCTCATTTATCCTAGCAGTGAGAGCCTCCATTTTTGATTGCACCTCATTAATAGCTTTTTTGATTTCAACTTGATTAGATTTTAGTTCTTTTATTTCTCCAGAAAGGGCTTTTATATCTCCCGAGAGGGTTTCTCTAATATCTTCCATGCCTTTTTCGAGCCCAGCTAGAACCTTGAGAATCGTCAATCTGAACTCTAGATCTGACATATTACCAATGTCTGTATTGATTAGGTCCTTAGCCTTTGGTACTGCCTCTTGTTCTTTTTTTTTTGTGGTGAATTTTTCCACCTTGTCATTTTGTCCAGATAAGAGTATATGAAGGAGTAAGTAAAATACTAAAAGGGTGGCAACAACCCCAGGCAAATATGCTTTAGCCAAATCAGAAGAGATCCCAAATC